>NC_134266.1:33348570-33948570 GCF_031893055.1 Leptodactylus fuscus | reverse complement strand
CATGGAAATCCCTGTCAGCTTGCGATTTTCGCAAGCTAACATTTCCCCATAGGAATGCATTGGCCAGCGCTGATTGGCCAGAGTACGGAATTCGACCAATCAGCGCTGGCTCTGCTGGAGGAGGTGGAGTCTAAGATCGCTCCACACCAGTCTCCATTCAGGTCCGACCTTAGACTCCGCCTCCTCCGGCAGAGCCAGCGCTGATTGGCCGAAGGCTGGCCAATGCATTCCTATGGGAATGCAGAGACTTAGCAGTGCTGAGCCAGTTCTGCTCAACTACACCATGTGCCGATCAGCCCATCTGATATAGCAGAGCCGAGTGTGCACACTCGACTCTGCTACATCTGATGTAGCAGAGCCGAGTGTGCACACTCGACTCTGCTACATCTGATGTAGCAGAACCGAGTGTGCACACTCGGCTCTGCTATATCAGATGGGCTGACCGGCACACGGTGTAGTTGAGCAGAACTGGCTCAGCACTGCTAAGTCTCTGCATTCCCATAGGAATGCATTGGCCAGCCTTCGGGCCAATCAGCGCTGGCTCTGCCGGAGGAGGTGGAGTCTAAGGTTGGACCTGAATGGAGACTGGTGTGGAGCGATCTTAGACTCTGCCTCCTTCAGCAGAGCCAGCGCTGATTGGTCGAATTCCGTACTCTGGCCAATCAGCGCTGTCCAATGCATTCCTATGGGAAAAAGTTTATGTCACAAAAATCACAATTACACACCCGATAGAACCCCAAAAAGTTATTTTTAATAACATTCCTACCTAAATAAAGGTTATCCCTAGCTATCCCTGCCTGTACAGCTATCCCTGTCTCTTAGTCACAAAGTTCACATTCTCATATGACCCGGATTTGAAATCCACTATTCGTCTAAAATGGAGGTCACCTGATTTCGGCAGCCAATGACTTTTTCCGATTTTTTTCGATGCCTCCGGTGTCGTAGTTCCTGTCCCACCTCCCCTGCGCTGTTATTGGTGCAAAAAAAGCGCCAGGGAAGGTGGGAGGGGAATCAAATTTTTTGGGAGTTTGCTACGCGATGTTCGATTCGAATCGAACACATCGAACAGCCTGATATCCGATCGAACATGTGTTCGATAGAACACTGTTCGCTCATCTCTAGTTTTTAACAAATACAGAAGACACATGTATCTGTAAATCAGTATGACACTGGCTTCACCCGACATCACGAGACAGCCAATGTGGGCTGGAACACAAGGCATATCACTGAAGGTGGAAGTAGAGGATGGATACACAGCACTGAGTACAGCAAAGTTTTCAATAGAACTAGAGAATCTTAGGAGTAGGAGAATTAAAACAAAGTTTAGTCAGATATAATTAATCACAGGCAGATAGTGATAGAATCATAGATAGGAGTGAGGGAGAATACTGTGACACCACTCAGTCATGTTCTGCATCCTGGTCCATCACATTTTTCCATGCCGTACTGCCACCCACGCAAACCCGAAACGATTAGAAACTTGATGGCTTTGTCAATGTTTAATCAATATGAGTATCCTTTGGTTCTGAGTCCATTGGTGCTCTAGTAAATTTAATGGGATGTTAGAGAGTCCTGTCTCTCCAGCTAAGCCCTTCCCCTCTCAATAAGCCCCACCCATTTTTCCAGAGACCACGGAAAAGTTGTCAGGTCTGCGTAATATGTGAACCTTTTTAACAATGGAAAACTGGCATAGATCATCCTAGATTTTCCCATAGGTGTGTGTTCATAAAATTGGAAGCAGACTGAGATATAATATAGGTTTGGGTGCATTAGGGACATACTTTAATTTTTTTGTGAAATATGTGCCCATGTCACAATCTTTGCAGCTCAGGGTATCAATGAGTACCATAAGGCAGGGCATATATATATATATATATATAAGACATTTGTCCATTACCCCCACACACTTTGCTTTCCATTTGGCAATCTTACTGTATATTAGGCAAACTTAATCAAGTGATCTGGTATCTATTCCATATTCTCATATGTGTGTATAAATAATTCATCGTAATGATTTATTGTGAGTAGATTTATTACTTATTTTACTGGTGCAGATAACATTGGAATAATTACTGGTTTGCTGAAACTTATTTTAATAGATAAAGATGGAGAGAAAACCTACTCAGAGGAAACACAATTGTAGAATGTTTTATAGGTTTAGCAAACTTTAACTTGACACTGCAGAATGATGTTTTATCACCTAATGCAACAAAAGTCATTGAAAAGGTTTGATGCCAGAAGGTATTTAAAGGGAGTCTGTCAGCAGGAAAATCAGTGTTAAAGGGATTCTACCATTAAAACTCTTTTTTTTTTTCTAGTTAACACATCGGAATAGCCTTTAGAAAGGATATTCGACTCCTACCTTTGGAAGTGCTCTCCGCCGCGCCATTAGTTAGAAATACCGGTTTTTACCGGTATGCTAATTAGTTCTCTCACAACGATGGGGGCGGGCCCAGCACTGGAAATGCGATGGGGGCGTCCCCACTGCTGCTAGAAAACCGGCTCCAGCGACGCCTCTGTCTTCTGCTGGATCCTCCCCTTCCTTCTTCGTCTTTCTTCGGCTTCACGTCGGATGCCTGTGCAGTTGGCTCTGCCAGTGGGACACTAGTAGAGCCGACTGCGCATGCCCGCGGATATAGTGCCGATGCTGCAATTGCGCGCATTCGCAGTACGTTCCTCGAAGTCTTCGCCGAACAGAGCGTACTGCGCAGGCGTCCGACGTGAAGCCGAAGAAAGACGAAGAATGAAGGGGAGGATCCAGCAGAAGATAGAGGCGTCGCTGGAGCCAGTTTTCGAGCAGCAGTGGGGACGCTCCCATCGCATTTCCAGCACTGGGGGATGCCCCCATCGCTGCGAGAGAACTAATTAGCATACCGGTAAAAACCGGTATTTCTAACGAACGGCACGGCGGAGATCACTTCTAAAGGTAAGAGACGAATATCCTTTCTAAAGGCTATTCCGACATGTTATCTAGAAGAAAAAAAAGAGTTTTAATGGAAGAATCCCTTTAAACTAATGACAGTACCTTACAGGGCAACTTCTACTCTATGATGCCTTCTTATTCTGCATTGCTGCTCCATGTTCATGAAAAGCACCATTTTATTTTTATGGAAATTATCTGAAAAGGGCTTTTAGGGTGTTGATAGATAAAATCCAGACATCCAAATTCCTTCACCTGCACCAGTTGCAAAGGTTCCAAGTTCTCACCACTGAACCTGTAAAAGAAATAAACGCTTCACAATCAGAAACCAAACCAGAACTCATGATAAACTGACAAGATGAATCAGAATCAGGAGAATAAATCAGGAGAGTGAACAGTTCCAGGCCCTAAGGCAACAACAGAGCCAAAATTTGTAGAGAAGAGGGATTTGCAGAAACAAGCCAAAGGCCAGTTCAGAGCAGTCCAGTACAGATGATAAAGGTAAGAAAGCCACACTAGGTACAAGCAATTATCACACACCTGGCTAGGGAGGAAGGGGGATTAAATATCCCTCCTCAGCTGCTGATTGGTTCAGATTCACAGAGTTCAGATTATCTACAGACAAAGAGAAAGTTTTATATGTTGGCATGGCAAGCTTAAAGCAACAGTAGAAAGTGGTATTGCAGTGAGATATATATTGTTAGGATAGAAGATGCAGATCTGAATCAATAGTGTGAACCAGTACTAGATACACTGATCAAAATGGTTAATATGGCGCTGTGTAGCCAACACCCCCAGGCCGCACCAACTCCAACCCCACAATGGTGTTCACAAGAGCCCCAAATGGTGGGGATGGACTTGGCTGCACTGCTGGGCAGAGCGGTACGGATCAAGAAACACCAAACACAGCGCACCACAAATCACAGTAAGCCGGACACTGAGAACTCTTACCAGCAGGTGTCATGGGTAGCGGTCAAGGCCCAAGGATTCAGAAGACTGTGGTGGGTGGTCGGTAAGTGGCAGCAGAGAGTAAAGTGTATTCATATGGTCCGGGTCATCAATAAGAGGGCAACGCAATAATTCAAAGGGAACGTCAGGCAGGCCGAGTCAGTAACGGGGGCGGTAGAGCAGTACATAAACGGTATTCAGGAAGCAGAGGTCTAGAGGTAAGCCGGGGTCATAAACAGGAGCAGGAACAGTACACAAATCAGGAGGCAAAGGCAAGGTCAAAGGTCAAAACAAGATGATCAGAAACGCAGGCAATCAGAACAGGAGGAATGCTTACTACCAGGTTAAAAGAATACAACTGAATAGCCAGCTGTGGTCCAGAGCCAGAACCCTCCTTAAATAGGCTCCGGCCCATTATGAGGCTGAAAACCAGAAGTCCCCCATCCGGATCAGGAGGAAAATGGAACCCCCCGCACAACGCTGCAGAAGTCCCGGACTGCCTCCAGAAAGACCCGTAAGTGGGGACTCGGAAGTACAGGAAGGAGAGAGCTGGCCACGTCCGCACAATACCGCGGAAACTCTGTTATCTATCTATCTATCTATCTATCTATCTATCTATCTATCTATCTATTATCTATCTCCTATCTATCTATCTATCTATCTATCTATCTATCATCTATCTATCTATCTATCTATCTATCTATCTATCTCCTATCTATCTATCTATCTATCTATCTATCTATCATCTATCTATCATCTATCTATCTATCTATCTATCTATCTATCTATCTATCATCTATCTATCATCTATCTATCTATCTATCTATCTATCTATCTATCTCCTATCTATCTATCTATCTATCTATCTATCATCTATCTATCTATCATCTATCTATCTATCTATCTATCTATCTATCTATCTCCTATCTATCTATCTATCTATCTATCTATCTCCTATCTATCGATCGATCGATCGATTGATCTATCTATCTATCTATCTATCTATCTATCTATCTATCTATCTATCTATTTTTCTGTGTATTACATATCAGGACAAGCTACCTAGATATATAATATACAATTTTCATAGGATTAATCACATGATGTTTTTTCAGTGATTTACAATTTTTTTTTTAAAAAAAACTATTTAATAATAACAATTTTGAAATGTAAAGTTTTGAAAATTGACATTGGACAGAACTGGATACTTGTGAGATTATTCTGCATCCATTATCCATGTCATATCAAATAGCCAAATTATATATGAGTGATATGTGATATCTACATCTCACACTTCATCATTTACATTAAAGTTCCAAAGACCTGGATTGTTCTTCTCTCAGTTACATGGAATAATTGCTTATTATTATGGTGTGAACCATAGCTCTGCATTACATCCTCCCAGCACAACAAAGCACTTAAAGTGAATTGTACCCTAAACACCAAACATTACTTGGAAATGTAAGTTGTGTGAAGTCAGTGAATGTTCTATTCAGTCGTAATATCATCTCTCCTACATGACTTATCCGGGCCAACATAATTCATATGGGGACTATCGGCAGGCCCTGAATAGTATGTATATGGGTAAAGTTTATTATACTGCACTGAGTGTTGTCTGGTTATACATGCACTGTGGCAATCATTATTACTTCTGTGGTCACTAGGGGGAGCATTATTATAAATGTGGCTCTGCAAGGAAGTATTATTACCATAGAGTGTTATGGGAATGCACTATTATCCAGGGGCATACACTAACTGATTTTATGGGCCCTTAGTGCAGCTAGGAGGACGGTACGCAACATCAGTGCAAGAGGTGCTCAGTGAATTTTTAGACAGCTAAATAAGGTTTCACGGGAGTGTTAGGGCTGCCGATACATCTGATGAAGTTGCATATTATAGTCAAATAACCATATGTGTGCAGGTCCCATTGCTGTTGACAGACTTGTACAGATATAATCATGTGGCCTTGTGTGTGAGTAGTAGGAGTCTCCCTTCAAGCTAATTTGCTGTTCACCCCCTTTTACTAGGGAAGTTCTGTCCATAGATACCTTCAGACTTTAGAAGGATACATAGTGAGTTGAGAGGGAGGGTCTGTTCTCTCTTCACAAAGTGAATGAAAAGGGGACGGGCTTATTTAACATCACAGCCTGTACATGTCTGCAGCCTTCTCTGTGCATAGCAGGCACTAAGAGAAATCTTCAGTTTCTACAATGTAAGGACAGTTTACTATGTACTTCTATATACATGTGACTGGCTGCTTGTGTTATTGTTGATGGGATGTTAGTCATAGACAGCCAGCTACTTTCCCATTTGTACTTAGATTTCTCTTTTTATGTGTCAGGGATATTTTTAGCTGCATCATGCCATGTATTTGCAGTCCAGGGTCTTTGGATCTACTACAGTATATTCTGTTTTCTTGGGCTTTTCTTGCACTGCAAGTCTCTGCTGATATTTCAACTTTTTATGAAATGCCAGGTACACTTACAAGGTTTTTTCTGGGATCTGTATTTAGTTAGAGGGTTTAAGGTCTTAGTATCTGTTTTGCTACAAAGGCTGCAAAAGCAAGAAGTCAAAGATATCTTCTTTGCAAACTCTACAGTTAGAAGTCAGGAGAACTTATCATAGAGGTCTGGATGGAGAAAAATTATAATGGAAAGAGAACATCTACAGTAAAGTCAGAGAGTCACTGGATTCATAGAGGAGCTGTCAACTCTTCTGTATTTTCTGTTGTACTCTCATATATTCCACAGAAAACATGCAAGAACATCTCTGTATATCCCAGGCAGCCTTACAAAGCTCTAATTAATGTGCTGGATCAAGTGTTTGCTGCAATGGTCGCTTTCTTAAAGGGAGTCTGTCACCAAACCAGACACAGTGCATCATAGGCAACACTATTTGCATACTGTATTTCTAAAAATGTGTTTATTTGTTGTTTCCTCAATGAAATGATGCATCTATCGGGCTATCCAAAGGTATTGATGATGCTCACCATAATGTCCCCTGCTGTTGTTGGCTTGATATCAGTTCTCTTGGTGACAGACTCTCTTTAGATGGAAACTGCAATATGTTTTCCCAAGTAGCTGACGCAGCTGCCACCCAGCCTGGCTCATGTACATGAAAGGATATATCTTTGCCCCGGCTGGAGAAAAACACAGCTACACCTCTACAGTACTATTACTAATGGTGCACTATAAGAGACAATTATTATTATTGGGGGCACTGGCACAGTTACTTTTGAGCTACTAATACTAAGGGGGGAGGATCCTTGGTGCGTTTATTTTAGAGAACACTTTGGGAAAAACCATTTTGACAGTACTGTAGGGGAACACTCTTACTGTTGTAGCACTTATCTTATTTTCAGGGCACATATCAGGCATTATTATTATCAGGGCATGATCGGCTTGGCACAGTTACTTTTGGGGTTCACTGTCTGTGGCACTATTACTCTCAGGGGTGCTATTTGCTGGGCACAATTATTATGAGGGCAGTTTGTGTGATTCTAATAACTGTAGAAGGTTCTTTCTGTTGGTACTAGTATTTTAGGGTGACAGTATGGCCTTGATATTCTGCAGCATAGTATATGAGAGTACTGAGCAGAACAGCAGGCACAATATTAGGGTTAACAGCAAGATAACACTTTTAGGACACTGGGATGGGGAGTTTGTATTGATCCCAGCCTCACATACAGGACTCTATAGAGAGGGAAGAGGCTACTGCAGGATGATTCATTGATTTATTGCCTCATTCTGTGCATTTGTAGCCTCTTATCTACAAGCATTACAATATTAAAAGTGCTTCCTGACTCACAGAGTAGTAGAGCATATCACCTTCAGTTATTCATGTTTTTTCAAGCAGCCTCTATTTCCTTCTACCTCCAGGTATCATTATGTCATGGAGGATATCGGTATTTACTAACAGACTTGTCCGGAGACCAGTAGGGGCACTTTCATGTGATAAGACACAGAGCTGAATGTTTTTAGGGCATTATTTTGTCTTCAAATGACAACAGTGACCACTAGGATTATTATTACCAATTTTTTGACATGCTACTCTAATAGGGTGAGTGGGTCCCCATTGGGCGACTCCAATTATTTTATTCACAAACTAGTCTGTTACAATATTGCCAGCGGTAAGCAGGGACGTAGCTACCACCATAGTAGCTGATGTCCATTGCTGGTTTTATTTTATTTTTTTTAATATGCCATTACCCAGTGGATTACCCCAGCAGGTAATGGTTGAGTTTCACTTATCTACAACCCTGTCCACTACCTACTTCACTTAGACCACTGGGGGTGCCGCATATTACATACCAGATGGGATATTCCAATATACATCGTCCCCTTAAAGCTTTAGTGGAGGCGGCTGTGGACAGAATCAGGGATAGGTAAGTGAAAATCAGCTGCTGTAGTAATCCAGTAGGTTGCAGCCTAAAGTACCTCTGTGGGGGTCTGTATGGAGAGGCACTATATATTGTGAGGTTCTATAACAGGGGGTCCTTAGTGTATGGGGGGCCTGAAGCATGGACCACTACTATATAAGGGCCTAAAACATGGGTCCATTACAGTAAGGAACCCTGTTGCAGGCCCCCATACAGTAAGGACCTTATTGAAGGGGGCCCGTAACAGGGGCCCTTACTATATGGAAATCTGTAAAATGGGCTCTTACTGTCTGAAGAACTTTAATGGGGACAGTATAGTGTATGGCGGCCAATAGAGAGGCAATATACTGTGTGGGGGCCAGTAAAAGGTGCGGTATACTCTATAGGGCCAATAGAGAGACAATATACTGTGTGGGGGCCAGTAAAAGGTGCGGTATACTCTATGGGGCCAATAAAGAGGCAATATACTGTGTGGGGGCCAGTAAAGGGGGCGATATACTCTATGGGGCAATACAGAGGCAATATACTGTGTGGGGGCCAGTAAAGGGGGCGATATACTGTGTGGGGAAAAGAGGGGCCCTAGTCAAAACCTTGCTATGGGGCCCTGTTTTTCCTAGTTATGTCCCTGGCTCTAAGACTTAGTGCCCTATATTGTAGCCATTAGTTTATCTTGTCTTGTGAAGAGATGGCCATGTCTTCCTCAGTCTTCTTCCACAAACACTAGATAGGACTTACCTATTAGCATACTGCTTACTTTATACTATCGACAGATTTGCTTCTTCAGCAAAGTAAGTTTTATCATGTTCTTGTCCTAACTTGTATACTGTGTGTGGCAGAGTTTTTGGATTGACAGGGACTATAGATATAGAATGATGTTTTTAGCAATATCCATTACAATGGTATACGATTGTTATGATAACACTTCAAAGGTTCCACTAAGCACGTCTCCATCTGAATGGACATATTCTTGCTCATTGCTTATACAAGTAGGTTTCGGCAGGTGTCTTGGTCTGTGTGAACTTGTTGTATACCCAGAGCCAGGTACATGCGCGCTGTCTTCACAACTCAGCATAACTACATAAATTTACCCAACTGGTTTTGCGAACATGGCTCCAAGGCTTTCATCTAGAACTGATCACCTGCTGGTTCTTATCCAGCCGGGTCTGAGTAGGTGACAGGAACATATTTCACTCATTTTCCCATACACCAGCTGAGATTTAATTTATTGAAAGTTACATTTTTCTTTTAACATTTTATCTTATATCTTATATCTTTTTCTCAAAAAGTCCCTCTAGCCATAGCAAATAATATATTACTGTAACAGATCATCAAATTGTAAGTTGGTGTCCTAACCCTGAAGATGAGCACCCAAGAGAAGAACGTGTTCTGTCAGGGCAGATGGACATCACAAAGGGTGGTCTCCTGCTCAGGACCTACCTCTAACGTGTGGCTGCTGGGCTGTTCCAATCCGCACAACTATGGATTGACTAGGCGCCATATAAATTAACATTTCTACTATAGCTGCACCTAAGGCCAACCCGTGGCCAACCATAGTTATACCATGGTGATCTCTGGAGGATTTGGCTTTCAGACAATGATTTTGTAAATCTTCCCCATGGTTAACTTGGCAGCAATGATACCATTACACAGCGGATCACTGACCTGAGCTGTTTTGATCCATGTTCTATATGTACAAAAAATTGTAAAGTGTCCATGTGCATGAACATGGATTTAAACAATAATCATAAATCCCACAAACGTAACTAATGCATTACTCACTGTCCTCCATATCTCTGATTCCAGTAGTGGCGTCTCCAGTTTACATGTCCCTGGGCTGCTTGGACCAGGTTACTCCTGCAGTCAATCACAGGCACTGCAGCAAGTCACAGGCACTGTAGTCAATCACAGGCACTGCAGTCGGTCATGATCACATCTTTGCAAACAGCATGTCACAGCAGTCACATGCCATTTCTGAATAGGTCTCCACCAAAAGCACGTGATTGAGTCTGCCCCAAAATCTGCCATTGAATGACCTACTTTCAGGAAGATTCCACCTTTTTTTGCCTCCCATTCATTGTAAAAGACCTTACAAGGCAGAACCTTCCTGGAAAATAAGATAAGATAAGATAATCCTTTAATAGTTCCACCATGGGGAAATTCAGTGTGTTACAGCAGCATAGATAATACAATAATAATACTAAATACAAAGGGTAAAGAAGATAGTAGGAGGGATATCACAACTTCAGGATCTTTCCATTCTCTGTATGGAATGGTCTCTGCTTAGACTGGTGTTGATTGTACAGCCTGACCGCAGAGGGAAGGAATGACTTCCGATAAAACTCATTCCATGATCATGTGATGGACACACAGGTGCAAGTCGTTACAAGATAGATGTCTGATTACTGAGCTGCGACTGTAACAAGCTGTGCACCTGTGTCCATCACATGACCACAGACTGCATATCACATGACCACGGACTGCATATCACATGACCACGGACTGCATATCACATGACCACGGACTGTATATCACATGACCACGGACTGCATATCACATGGCCACGGACTGCATATCACATGACCACGGACTGTATATCACATGACCACGGACTGCATATCACATGGCCACGGACTGCATATCACATGACCACGGACTGCCTCAGATATTTAGAGGAGAAAACAAGCAGTCAAATTCACGTTCTGAACAAATTCCCTCGCGTCAAATTTGCATTCATCCAACTAAACATTACCCTCATTACCCTCAGTCGAACGCTTATTTTCTAGAGTGGGAATAATTCTCTCACCAAGAAGAAACCGCCTGTCGGACAAAACTCTTGAAATCCTTGTTCTTCTGAATGCAAACAAGCACATAACATAAATAATGTATAATAACTTTTCAAGTTTTGGAAATAAACTTAAAGTTCTTTTTCCATTTAGCCTATATTCAATGGTTCCATTTTTTGTTTTTATTAAATTTTTTGTTAAAAATTTTCAGTATAGTATAGTTTTTTAGTATTTTTAAAATACTTTTGAAGTAGTATTTAGTATTTGTATTTAAAATACTTTCCCAAAGTATTTTCCCGAACACTGTATATCACATGACCATGGACTGTATATCACGTGACTATGAACTTATTTTTTATCCATGGGACATAAGCAACATATGACAGCAAGCAGAGATCTAGCAAACTGCGAGGAAATGGTATGCAAAATCTATTGCAAAATTATGTAATTTCTTGTTATAGAAACAATAACAAATATACAAACAATAACTGGACTCCCCCTTTAAGAATTGAGGATTTAAGGCTTCCTCCACATCTGTGTCAGAGTCTCCATAAGATTCCATCACTTATTCTGCCGAAAATCGGTGGAAAGAAAAGACCTGCATGGAGGACTCTTCTCTCCACCGATTTTATACTGAAACCTGACAGATATGAGTACAGATATATAACTAACATAACATACAGGTATTTACCTCATATAGTAAATGCTTTACATATTTTAAAAAAAAAAAAAATTGCCAAATTACTTGTTTTTTTTCCATTGTATATCAAAGGTAAAAATAAAAAAACATCCCAAAAACCTCAAAATGGGATCAATGAAAACTACATCTCGTCCGGCAAAAGAAGAGCCCTTACACAGCTCTTTATATGGAAATATATAAAAGACACAGGTGTGGGTAGCCTTTGAAGGTATGCAAAAAACTATATAAATTTGGCATTGCTGTGATCGTACCGTCCTGCAGAATATAGGTAACGCCATTTTTACTGCACAGTGAATGACACAAAGCAAATACCGGAAGAAAATGTGGCGAGTTTTTTCCAATTCCAACTCCAATATTCAGAATTTTTCCAGCTTTCCAGCGCATTGTACGGCTATAAAATGTCGCCATTGGGAACTACAATTTGTTCCACAAAAAGGCCACACAAAAAGTTTTGGATTTTGGAAGGTAAGGAGTAACCAGTGTAACTGTATAATAAGAAAATTGTCCCAGTTCTTAAGCATTTAAGAAGTACAATTGGGATAAGTTCCCTAACAGAATGTAAGAACATAATTTAGTTTACAAGAGTACAGGAGATGAGTTTGTGATAAGAAGTCACATGTAACAGAAACGTCAGAAATTATGGGCTCAAATATGATTTGGTTCAAACATATTAAAGCTGATAAGTACGCCTTGGGGGGACACCTGCAATGCAGGCCTGTGCGTATGGAATGGAGGATGAGTCTTGTATGAACTCTAGCTGATCTTTGGATTTCTGAGTACTAGATAGTGTTTTACTACTGTTTAAAAGGTGCGCCCTTATGACTTGTAGTTTCAGGGAAAAAATATTGAAAAATAAAAACATTGTACCCTTTCAGTGTTAAAAATCTGTTTTAAAGCATCTCTATGATGCTGTGTAGCTTCACTCTTCCTAGTTTGTCTGTGCGGATCTGGATGATGGACAACCATGGTCACATATTGGTGATCTAATCTAAGGATAGTTTTTCAATCTATAACTCACAGAAAACGCTTTAAACATTGAATTCTTAGAGATTATGGATTATGCTGCAAGTTTTCTAGCAAGACACACACCTCTTTACTCAAGCTCAACTTCCCTCGGCACCAACAACCCAATATGTTAGCCAGTGGCATAGCTAGGAATGGTGGGGCCCCGTGGCGAACTTTTGACATGGGCCCCCCCACCGACGCTGAAGACCTTGACCGACCCCCTCCTACGCATTCCTGCGCATTCTATTATGCCCCATAGTGACCCCTTCACACAGTATTATCCCCCATAGTGGCCCCTGCACATAGTATTATGTCCCTTAGTGGCCCCTGCACACAGTATTATCCCCCATAGTGGCCCCTGCACACAGTATTATCCCCCATAGTGGCCCCTGCACACAGTATTATAGCCCATAGTGGACACCCATAAACAATTATTATACTCTGGGGTCTTTTCAGACCCCAGAGTATAATAATCAGAGACCGAAGGGGGAATAAAAACATAAAAAACTACTGTTTCTTACCTGTTCCCCGGCTCCTACGCTGTCGCCCTCTGCTGCCGTCCTTCTGCAATGACGTCTGACGTCACATGACCCGGGATGCAGGCCGGCTTCATGTGACATCAGAGACGTCAGAAAGGACGTCAGGAAGGAGGCCTGGCAGGATCGTGGAGAGGTAAGTAACAGTGTTTTTTATGTTTCTTACCTCTCCCGGTCTGCCAATCTTTAAACTCGGGGGTCCGAAAAGACCCCCGAGTATAATGATAGCAGCGGTAGTGGCTGTCACCGGGCCCCTAATGTCCCGGGGTCTTTGGCAGCTGCCTCTGCTGCTATGGCGGTAGTTACGCCACTGATGTTAGCGTAAGTTCACACATAGTTTTTTGGATTGGAACCTGAGGCAGAGACCGCCTCAGGTTCCGATCCAAAAGCCAGGTCGTCGCGACTGAAAGCCGGTACATTGCACCAGCATCCAGCCGCGCGCTCCGCTCCGGATTAGGCCCAATGAATGGGCCTAGTCCAGAAGGAAGGAGCTTCTTCAGGTCGAATCGCGAGGCAACTCGGCCTGAAGAATGAACATCTTGCTTCTTTTTTCTGTGAGTCGGAAGAAACGGCTCCCAGAAAAAGCTCCTGAATTCAATGGGAGACGTCTTTTTGGTCAGGGTTGTGAGGCGATTACTGGAGCTGCTCGCTTCTTTTTTCCACTAGCTGGTAGCGGAATAAAGAAGCGAGATGACCTTTCTTGCTGCGGATTCAGTGCAGCGAGGCTCCCTCTTGATTAGGCCCATCATTTGGGCCTGATCCGGAGCAGAATGCCATGTCGGGAGGCCGGTGCACTGCCCTGGCATCCCATTGTGGCTAGCCGCGCGGAATGTTCACACGGCAGAATGCAAATTCCGCTGTGTGAACATTCTGTAATGTTGCTTTTTTTTTTCTCTCTAGCTGAAAAAATCAGCTAGAGGAAAAAACAAAACTGCTGCTGGCTGCCATTGAAATGAATGAGAGGCATTTTTGAGGCAGAACCCATTTGGATATCTCCCATCTTCCCCTATAGACAGACTTCCCTCCTGCCATTACTCACTGACAGCACAATCTGTCCTGTTAATCCTCCGTCTGTGATATGCAAGGTAATGATTTTGGTCAGTGAGAAAGTGTCTTGTGGTTTGGTTTGTGTTTTCTTCTGCTTCGAAGAACAAATCAGTTACCACAAAACCATTAATCTCTTTATATCCTGTCAGTGTTTTCTTGCAGACATTCAGAACTGGAAAAACTCTTTACAGCGTTCTAATCCTTTAATGAGCAGATGTTGTTATATGGGAGTGAAGTGCGGAAGTTACAGCAGGATGACAATATAGAGAGAACTTCTTAATGTGTTACAGGAGAACCATCCCATGTGGAGGAGATACCAGGGGACAAGTGGAGAACCCACATATATTAAAGAATTTATCGAACTCATTACAAATATAAGAAATTATAGAATTAACTTTTCATCCATAAAATACATAATTCATACTTGTTCATTAATATATATTCCCTGTGGTCCCACAGCGGCACAATACGGTGTACGGGGGTATTTCTGCCCCTGTGTGCTGGTAGGACAGGCGGAATTTTAATCAGCCAAATTAACTTGGCTTCAGCCCTATAAGAGGACACGGGGACCTCACCCTAGCGTGTTTTTTTCTGTCCTGTGTGACCAAGGACAGGTGGGTAGGACCTTGTGTCCAGGGGTGAACCTGCCCCTCTCGCCGCCCGAAGCGAACGACAGAAAGCCTCCCCCCCTCCGGGAGGAGGGGGCGTGGTGGAGGGGGTGGGGCTTATGGAAGGGAGCGGGGCTTAGCGCCGTTCGCAGGCAGAGAGCAGGCACGGAGAAGACCTGCTCTCTGCCTGAGCGAGAGGGGAGGCTGCCGGAGCAGCGCTGCTTCAGCGGCCTCCCCAATCCACCACTCCGTGCTAAGCCAGTCCAGGACAGCTTGTCCTGGACTGGCTTAGGTAAGAAAAAATGCCGCCCTCCCTGGGGCCCTGCCATAGCGCCGCCTGAAGCGCTCGCTTCAGGTCAACTCATGGGAGGTGCGGCGCTGCTTTTGTCTTCTTAGGGGGCTTGGGCCAGGGACTTACCTTATGCATGGGTCCCCCATCTTCTTTCTTCTTTCCTCCATGGTTGATTCTTTAGCAGGATCCGGCCTTGAAGAGTAAACATAACGGTATTACCGTTAACAGGTACAAAAAAAGTCTTTTGTCTCCTTAACCTTTGCCTTGTTTTAGGTGTAGCTTCGCCTGTTAATTGTCACAATATGTCATCTTCTACCACCCCTCCAGGTGAGCTAAGAGGAAGGAAAAGTTCCTCAAAACGTAACCACTTATCCTGCTTGGGTTGTGACATTCCTCTCCAAGATGGTAGGCATTTGGGCACAGATTCGGTGGGAGGCCTTTAAGCATGGTATTATCCTGTTGGGATTAACCTTATGTTTCCCAGGGTACAACTGGACACGTTGTCGTTCCTGCTGTGGGCCTCCCCCTGAAGGACCCACTTCAAATGATGTTGTGGCTTGGGTTAAGCAATTTATAGTGAGTGCGGATCCAGTGTATAGGTGGAAGCAAGTAATCTTCCTCCCTTCTGGTAAGCATTCTCTCTATTTTTAAATTTTTAGGAGGATTCGCTGAAAGATATCCGTAGCTCCCTGGCTCAGCTTCCAAACAAGCAGCGCACGGAAAGACGCTCTCTTTCATTGCCCTCCAAGGAAAGGCTCCATGTAGAGGATAACCCCATGATTTAGGATGATATGGAATCCGTAGTTTCCAGCAGACCTATTTTTCATTGGGATAAAACACCTAGGCTGCTGAAGTCCATCCGGTCAAGAGGGGACCTGGATATTGAAGGGGAAGCTTCCGCGTCTGCCTCTGGGAGGCGAAGGGCCTTCCATGCAGACGTCGCTCTGACTGCGGTCATGGAGCAGGAATGGAAACAGCCCGAAAGGGCTCATTTGGCCACTAGAGTTTTTAAAAATCTCTTTCCAATAATTCCATCACAGTTGGAACGGTGGAGACCTCGCCTGAAGGTGGACCTTGCGGTATCAAAGATGTCTCGCAAGACTGTTGTTCCAATGGATGACAGATCTAATCTGGCGGATCCTCTGGACCGAAGAACTGATTCCACCTTGAAAAAGATTTCTTCTTCGGCTCAAGCCTCAGTCGCCATTGTGTCTGCTGAAGTATCTGACGACTTGTGGGGCCGTATTTCCCAGCTTTAGAGGGACATCAATACCGGGGTCCCTCGGGATGATATTTTGGCCTCCTTGGAGCCCATCCGATTTGCGATGGACTTCTTGGGAGAATCTTCCAGACAACAATTGCGACTCGCCTCTAAAGCCATGGTACAGTCTACAGCTGCCAGGAGACCCCTCTAGCTCAGACCGTGGAGGGCCGATGTCGCCTCTATGTAAGCCTTGTGCGCACTTCCCTTTGAACCTGGGAAGGTTTTTGGCCAGGAGTTGGACGACCTAATGGAAGGACTGGCAGAAGTGAAAGGAAGATCTCTGCCACAGGCTTCCCAGGGTAGGCGAACTCCCCCTTCTAGGGGCAGAGGCTCCTCCATGCAGGCCAGACCCCAACCTCAGAGACGCCCTAGATATCGCTCCAGGGGAGCATGGCGTGGGCTCTTCAGAGAAGAGCCAAGGAAGAGACCTGATTTTTGAAGGTGCGCCGCACTCTGTGGTCCAAGACCCTGTGGGGGGATGTCTCTCCCACTTTTCCATTATGTGGCACCAATTAATAAAAGATCCCTGGGTCCCCGCAACAGTTTTGTACTTACCCGTACCTTACCTTACCCATCGCTCAACAGACCATCTAGGAAATATCAGTCAAGGAATACATCGCAAAATGGGCTCTGGAAAGGGTTCTCTCTTCAGAACTAGGGTTGGGGGTCTACCCCCCAGTCTTCCTCATCCCCAAGCCTTCTGGAGACTGGAGGATAATAATAGATCTCACTTTCCTCAACCGGTTCATAAGAAGAAAACCATTCCACATGGAACCGATAGACTCCGCGATGTCTTTCCTCTAACAGAACGATGTTATGATAACCCTGGATCTCAAGGACGCTTACCTCTACGTCCCCATCTATGGGCCACACAGGAGATATCTCAGGATTGCTATCCAAAAGTCTGGCCACAGAGAGCACTCCCATTTGACATCTCTCCCGCCCCGTACACCTTCACCAAGGTGGTCGCACCTGTCGCCACCGCCCTCAGACTGCACGGCCTATTTATAGTTCCCTATCTAGATGGCTGGTTGATAAAAGCTCAGTCTATTCCGGTACTTCAACATCACCTTCAGATGGCCACATCCTTCCTACAGAAGCTAGGGTGGCTCATCAATTGGGAGAAATCACAAATAGTGCCATCGACCCAGAGAACAATCCTGGGCTTCATCTTGGATTCAGAAAACATGCAGATTTCTCTCACCAGCCCAAGAAAACTATGGATAGAGGCTACCGGCCGTTATCTCTTCAGGACCTGGCGGGTTACCATCTGCACCGCCATGACAGTCCTTGGCCTGATGTCATCTTAGGCTAGGGCGGTCCCTTGGGCCTTATGGCATTTGCTTCCCCTTCAGATGGAAGTGTTGAACGCCTTGAACAGGTCTCCACAGGGACTGCACAAGAGAATCTGCCTTTCTCCCAGTACCCGTCTTTCCCTCAGATGGTGGATACACCTGAAAGACAGAAAGTCCTTGGTCCCGCTGGTGTGGACCCTGTTGACAACGCATACATCCCATTGGGGATGGGGAGCCGACTTGGAAGACAAGACCGTTCAAGGGCGTTGGAGAAGACCAGAAGGGGGAACTTCCAACCTGAAGGAGCTCAGGGCAGTGTACCTTGCGTTGTGTCATTTCTCTCCCCTCCTCAGAGGGAAAGCGGTCAAGATCTGGTCAGACAACATGACCGTGGTAATCTACATCAACAAGCAAGGAGGTACCAGGTCTCCAGCCCTACTAAAAGAGGCGAATCTGATTTTCACGTGGGCAGAGAAGAACCTGTCCCACTTAAATGCTGTTCACATCAAGGGCTCCCTGAAAATATTAGCGGACCAGCTGAGTCGGGGTATTACTGTATTAGGAGAATGGTCTCTCCATCCAGACGTGTTTCAACAGATTGTCCAAAAATGAGGTCTCCCCCGGAGGTCGAGTTTATGGCAACCCGACTCAACGCCATTGCGGGAACCTTCTGCTCTCTGTACCAGGAGGACAATCCCTTGGCAGTGGATGCCCTGTCCATCACTCGGAGGTTCAGGCTGGTATACATCTTCCCTCCAATTCCCATCATACACAGGGTATTGATGAAGATAAGACAGGACCAAGTCTCAGAAAAAAAAAAAAAAAGAAAGAAAGAAAGAAAAGGACCAAGTCTCGGGTAAAGCCATAATCCTGCTCTGGCCAAAAAGGACTTGGTTTGCTGAACTCATGAGGATGAATTGAGGCATATACTGGAGGCTTCCCCCCTGCTCCCAGACCTGGTAACCCAAGGAGAGCTGAGCTACCAGGATCTGAGGAGACTCAACCTGACGGCCTGGAGGTTGACCAGTCCCTATTGAGGAATAGAGGACTGTAAAGAGCCGTCCTGAGAACTCTTGCTTGTTCCCGTGCAGAATCCACCAATAGGAATTAATGTAGAATCGGTAGCATCTTCAACTCCTGGTGCCGGGAACATGATGTGGACCACTCCGATCCCCCAATAGTGGCGATCCTGGAGTTTCTTCAGGACAGACTCGACAAAGGGCTTTCTGTTTCCACTCTCAAGGTGCATGTAGCCGCTTTGTCCGCCTATCTGGGGAGGAGTCTGTCTCAAGAACCTTTGGTGAGCACCTTTATAAAAGGGGCAACTAGGTTGAGACCAGCAGTTGCTGCTCCTGTCCATCAGTGGCACTCTGTGGTTCACCATTCGAGCCTCTAGAGGAAGCAGATTTAAAATTTGTCACCTACAAAATTGTATTTCTTTTGGCAATCACATCCGCCAAAAGAGAAGGTGAATTACAGGCACTCTCCTCTGAGGACCCATACATTGTATTCTTCAAGGACAGAGTCCAGCTCCGTTTTCTACCGGGATTTCGGCCTAAAGTGTCGTCCCTCTCCAACATTGGTCAGCTAATTTCGTTACCTGTGTTTTATCCCTCTCCTTCCTCCCCAGAGGAATCTAGATTACACATTTTGAATCTAGCCAGATGCCTCAAGATTTATCTGAGGCGTACGAGTGGGTTTAGGAGTTCCAAGAATCTTCTGATCAATTTTAATGGTCAACACAAGGGCCTTAAAGCCTCAAAGCCATCAATATCTCGGTGGGTAAAGGAAGCTATTAAAGTGGCTTACTCAACACAGGACTTACCTCCTCCTGCTTTTCTCATAGCACACTCCACAAGATCGATCTCTACCTCCTGGGCAGAGAAGAAGGCCTTGCTGCTGGACCAGATCTGGGCTGCGGCCTCATGGTCCTCCGAGTCCACATTTGTCAAGTACTACAGAGTTTGCGCTCGTGCCACAGAGGCTACTGCCTTTGGGCGAACCGTGTTAGCCTCAGCGGAGTAAGAGTCCCTCCCTAGGGGATTGCTTACTATCTCCCCGTATTGTGCTGCTGTGGGACGACAGGGAATGGTTGATTATGTAGATAATCTGTTTTCCCTTAGTCCCAACAGCGGCACAAGGCTGCCCTCCCTATTCTTTTCTATTGGCATTGTTAAATATATAATGTTATTTCTTTTGTATTTACACGCTAGGGGGAGGTCCCTGTGCCCTCTTATAGGGCTGAAGCCAGGTATGTTAATTTGGCTGATTAAAATTCTGCCTGTCCTACCAGGACACAGGGGCAGAAATACCCCCGTACCCTGTATTGTGCTGCTGTTGGGACTAAGGGAAAACAGATTATCTACATAAGTAACCACTGTATATACAGCACCATATAAAATTATAGGCAGGTGTTGCAAAATGCTGCAAAGTAAGAAAGCTGCGAAAAATAGAAGGGTTAATAGTTTATTATTGTAAAGTAACGAAATGAAGTGAATGAACAAAAGAAACATCTAAACCCATCAATATTTGGTGTGACCTTTGCCTTCTATCGGTTCTTCTCGCTACTTGCAGACAGTTGTTGAAGGAGCTCAGCAGGGAGGTTGTTCCCGCCATCTTGGAGAACTAAGAAGAGATCTTCTGTGGATGTAGGCTTGTCCAATCCTTCTGTTGGTACCCTGGCTGGTACTACAAAACACACTGGACCTCATCTTTATATTTTTTTTTATCAAAAACTTTTGTACAACTGTTGATAATAAATTATTTTAACTTTTGGTTGCTCTGTGAATATGGAATGTAGAACGACTGGTTTTTGCAGAGAACAGATTTTGCATTACAATTAGCTCCTGCTCTTTAAATGAGTAACTTTGACCACATAGATTATTACAACTAACGTGAAAAAAAAAATTTCAGACAGTATCATTGGTATATATTACCAATTTGGTACATCTCTCTATATTATAAAAATGAATTCTTTTCTGTCTGTCTGTCCGTCTGTCTGTCTGTTCTCTAATGCGAACCAAACGACTGGACCGATCTTCACCAAATTTGGTACAGAGATACTTCAGATATCCGGGAAGGTTTAAGACGAGACTCCAACTCGCTCGGACGTACCGTTGCTGAGATACAGCATTCCAAACACAGTGCCCCCCTTAGCCAATACAAACCTGCAAGACTTTCACTCATATTCCAACTGCAATACACATGGTCACTCCACATGCACAATACAACACTGATATCCAAACTGAGATACACGCATCAGAGGATTAGATACACAGATCAGCACACAGTATCACACGCCACAGGATTAGATACACGGGTCTGCACACAATCCCACACACCAGAGGATTAAATAAGCACTTCTGCACCCAGTTCCACACACTGAAGGATTTGATACGTGCATCTGCACACGGTTCCACATGCCGAAGGATTAAATACAGGCGTCTACACACAGTTCTACACTTCAGAGGATTAGATACGCGTGCCTGCACACATTTGTACACGCCATAGGTTTAGATACACGCGTCTGCACACAGTACCACATGCAGTAGGATTAGATATGCGCGTCTACACATAGTTCCACACGCTGAAGGATTAGATACGCGCCTCTTCACACAATACCACACAGGGGAGGATTAGATACGTGCATCTGAACACAGTACCACACTTTGGAGGATTAGATACATGCCTCTGCACACAGTACCACAAGCCAGAGAATTAGATACGCGCCTCTTCACACATTACCACACAGGGGAGGATTAGATACATGTGTCTTCACACAGTACCACATGCCGTAGGATTAGATACGCGCGTCTACACACAGTACCAGATGCCGTAGGATTAGATACGCGTGTCTGCACACAGTACCACATGCCGTAGGATTAGATACGCACGTCTACACACAGTTCCACAATACAGAGGATTAGATACGCGCGTCTGCACACAGTTGTACACGCCATAGGATTAGATACACGCGTCTGCACAGAGTACCACATGCTGTAGGATTAGATACACGCGTCTACACACAGTTCCACACGCCAGAGGATTAGATACACGCGTCTGCACACAGTTGTACATGCCATAGGATTAGATACACGCGTCTGCACAAAGTACCACATGCAGTAGGATTAGATACGCGCGTCTACACACAGTTCCACACGCCGTAGGATTAAATACGCGCCTCTTCACACAATACCACACAGGGGAGGATTAGATATGCACGTCTGCACACAGTACCACATGCCACAGGATTAGATACGCGCGTCTATGCACAGTACCACATGCCGTAGGATTAGATACGCACGTCTACACACAGTTCCACACACCAGAGGATTAGGTACGCGCGTCTACACACAGTTCCACACTCCAGAGGATTAGATACGCGCATCTGCACACAGTTGTACATGCCATAGGATTAGATACACGCGTCTGCACACAGTACCACATGCAGTAGGATTAGATACGCGCGTCTACACATAGTTCCACATGCCGAAGGATTAGCTATGCGCCTCTCCACACAATACCACACAGGGGAGGATTAGAAACGCGCATCTGCACACAGTACCACACGCCAGAGGATTAGATACGCAAGTCTACACACAGATCCACATGCCGTAGAATTAGATACGCGCCTCTTCACACAATACCACACAGGGGAGGATTAGATACACATGTTTGCACACAGTACCACATGCCGTAGGATTAGATACGCGCGTCTACACACAGTTCCACACTACGGAGGATTAGATACGTGCGTCTGCACACAATTGTACACGCCGTAGGATTAGATACACGCGTCTGCACAGTGTACCACATGCAGTAGGATTAGATACACGCGTCTACACACATTTCCACACTCCAGAGGATTAGATACACGCATCTGCACACAGTTGTACATGCTATAGGATTAGATACACGCGTCTGTACACAGTACCACATGCAGTAGGATTAGATACGCGCGTCTACACACAGTTCCACACGCCGTAGGATTAAATACGCGCCTCTTCACACAATACCACACAGGGGAGGATTAGATACACGTGTCTTCACACAGTTGTACACGCCATAGGATTAGATACACATGTCTGCACAGAGTACCACATGCCGTAGGATTAGATACACGCGTCTACACACAGTTCCACACTCCAGAGGATTAGATACACGCGTCTACACACAGTTGTACACGCCATAGGATTAGATACACGCGTCTGCACACAGTACCACATGCAGTAGGATTAGATACGCGCGTATACACACAGTACCACACGCTGTAGGATTAAATATGCGCCTCTTCACACAATACCACACAGGGGAGGATTAGATACACGTGTCTTCACACAGTTGTACACGCCATAGGATTAGATACACGCGTCTGCACACAGTTCCACACACCGTAGGATTAGATACGCGCCTCTTCACACAATACCACACAGGGGAGGATTAGATACATGCGTCTGAACACAGTACCACACTTTGGAGGATTAGATACATGCCTCTGCACACAGTACCACATGCCAGATAATTAGATACGCCTCTCAGCACATAGTACCACACAGGGGAGGATTAGATTTGCGCATCTGCACACAGGACCTCATGCCAGAGGATTAGATATGCATGTCTGCACACAGTTTCACTTACCAGAGGATTAGATATGTGCCTCTTCACACAATGCCACACGGGGGAGGATTAGATACACACATCTGCATACAGTACCACACGCCGGAGGATTAGATATGTGCACCTGCACACAGTACCACACTAACAAAGATTAGATACTTGCGTCTAAACACAGTACTACACGGGGAAGGATTAGATACAGCTTTACTCCAGGTATCCATAACAACTGATCACAGGTTTTTCACTGATATCCAAAATGTGATACACATAATCACATGACGCTTATGGACATACACACAAACCACATACAAAATACACCAGTACAAAATTGGACATTTCTTATGAGGCCACTACACAAACATAAAATGTAATATACCCGTGCGAAGCCGGGTCCTCCCTCTAGTATAATTATATATACATATACAGTTAGGGCCAGAAATATTTGGACAGTGACACAATTTTCGCGAGTTGGGCTCTGCATGCCACCACATTGGATTTGAAATGAAACCTCTACAACAGAATTCAAGTGCAGATTGTAACGTTTAATTTGAAGGGTTGAACAAAAATATCTGATAGAAAATGTAGGAATTGTACACATTTCTTTACAAACACTCCATATTTTAGGAGCTCAAAAGTAATTGGACAAATAAATATAACCCAAACAAAATATTTTTTTTTTCAATATTTTGTTGCGAATCCTTTGGAGGCAATCACTGCCTTAAGTCTGGAACCCATGGACATCACCAAACGCTGGGTTTCCTCCTTCTTAATGCTTTGCCAGGCCTTTACAGCTGCAGCCTTCAGGTCTTGCTTGTTTGTGGGTCTTTCCGCCTTAAGTCTGGATTTGAGCAAGTGAAATGCATGCTCAATTGGGTTAAGATCTGGTGATTGACTTGGCCATTGCAGAATGTTCCACTTTTTTGCACTCATGAACTCCTGGGTAGCTTTGGCTGGATGCTTGGGGTCATTGTTCATCTGTACTATGAAGCGCCGTCCGATCAACTTGGCAGCATTTGGCTGAATCTAGGCTGAAAGTATATCCCGGTACACTTCAGAATTCATCCGGCTACTCTTGTCTGCTGTTATGTCATCAATAAACACAAGTGACCCAGTGCCATTGAAAGCCATGCATGCCCATGCCATCACGTTGCCTCCACCATGTTTTACAGAGGATGTGGTGTGCCTTGGATCATGTGCCGTTCCCTTTCTTCTCCAAACTTTTTTCTTCCCATCATTCTGGTACAGGTTGATCTTTGTCTCATCTGTCCATAGAATACTTTTCCAGAACTGAGCTGGCTTCTTGAGGTGTTTTTCAGCAAATTTAACTCTGGCCTGTCTATTTTTGGAATTGATGAATGGTTTGCATCTAGATGTGAACCCTTTGTATTTACTTTCATGGAGTCTTCTCTTTACTGTTGACTTAGAGACAGATACACCTACTTCACTGAGAGTGTTCTGGACTTCAGTTGATGTTGTGAATGGGTTCTTCTTGACCAAAGAAAGTATGCGGCGATCATCCACCACTGTTGTCATCCGTGGACGCCCAGGCCTTTTTGAGTTCCCAAGCTCACCAGTCAATTCCTTTTTTCTTAGAATGTACCCGACTGTTGATTTTACTACTCCAAGCATGTCTGCTATCTCTCTGATGGATTTTTTTTCTTTTTTTTCAGCCTCAGGATGTTCTGCTTCACCTCAATTGAGAGTTCCTTTGACCGCATGTTGTCTGGTCACAGCAACAGCTTCCAAATGCAAAACCACACACCTGGAATCAACCCCAGACCTTTTAACTACTTCATTGATTACAGGTTTATGAGGGAGACGCCTTCAGAGTTAATTGCAGCCCTTAGAGTCCATTGTCCAATTACAGTCCTATGAAAAAGTTTGGGCACCCCTATTAATCTTAATCATTTTTAGTTCTAAATATTTTGGTATTTGCAACAGCCATTTCAGTTTGATATATCTAATAACTGATGGACACAGTAATATTTCAGGATTGAAATGAGGTTTATTGTACTAACAGAAAATGTGCAATATGCATTAAACCAAAATTTGACCGGTGCAAAAGTATGGGCACCTCAACAGAAAAGTGACATTAATATTTAGTACATCCTCCTTTTGCAAAGATAACAGCCTCTAGTCGCTTCCTGTAGCTTTTAATCAGTTCCTGGATCCTGAATAAAGGTATTTTGGACAAACAATTCAAGTTCAGTTAAGTTAGATGGTCGCCGAGCATGGACAGCCCGCTTCAAATCATCCCACAGATGTTCAATGATATTCAGGTCTGGGGACTGGGATGGCCATTCCAGAACATTGTAATTGTTCCTCTGCATGAATGCCTGAGGATTTCGAGCGGTGTTTTGGATCATTGTCTTGCTGAAATATCCATCCCCGGCGTAACTTCAACTTCGTCACTGATTCTTGAACATTATTCTCAAGAATCTGCTGATACTGAGTGGAATCCATGCGACCCTCAACTTTAACAAGATTCCCGATGCCGGCATTGGCCTCACAGCCCCAAAGCATGATGGAACCTCCACCAAATTTTACAGTGGGTAGCATGTGTTTTTCTTGGAATGCTGTTTCTTTTTGGACGCCATGCATAACGCCTTTTTTTATAACCAAACAACTCAATTTTTGTTTCCAAAATGAAGCTGCCTTGTCCAAATGTGCTTTTTCATACCTCAGGCAACTCTATTTGTGGCGTACGTGCAGAAATGGCTTCTTTCTCATCACTCTCCCATACAGCTTCTCCTTGTGCAAAGTGCGCTGTATTGTTACCGATGCACAGTGACACCATCTGCAGCAAGATGATGCTGCAGCTCTTTGGAGGTGGTCTGTGGATTGTCCTTGACTGTTCTCACCATTCTTCTTCTCTGCCTTTCTGATATTTTTCTTGGCCTGCCACTTCTGGGCTTAACAAGAACTGTCCCTGTGGTCTTCCATTTCCTTACTATGTTCCTCACAGTGGAAACTGACAGGTTAAATCTCTGAGACAACGTTTTGTATCCTTCCCCTGAACAACTATGTTGAACAATCTTTGTTTTCAGATCATATGAGAGTTGTTTTGAGTAGCCCATGATGCCACTCTTCAGAGGAGATTCAAATAGTAGAACAACTTGCAATTGGCCACCTTAAATACCTTTTCTCATGATTGGATACCCCTGGCTATGAAGTTCAAAGCTCACTGAGGTTACAAAACCAATTTTGTGCTTCAGTAAGTCAGTAAAAAGTAGTTAGGAGTATTCAAATCAATAAAATGATAAGGGTGCCCATACTTTTGCACCGGTCAAATTTTGGTTTAATGCATATTGCGCATTTTCTGTTAGTACAATAAACCTCATTTCAATCCTGAAATATTACTGTGTCCATCAGTTATTAGATATATCAAACTGAAATGGCTGTTGCAAACACCAAAATATTTAGAACTAAAAATGATTAAGATTAATAGGGGTGCCCAAACTTTTTCATAGGACTGTACTTTTGGTCCCTTGAAAAAGAGGAGGCTATGCATTACAGAGCTATGATTCCTAAACCCTTTCTCCGATTTGGATGTGGAAACTCTCATATTGCAGCTGGGAGTGTGCACTTTCAGCCCATATTATATATATAATTGTATTTCTGAACATGTTTTAGTAAACAGCTAAAATAACAAAACTTGTGTCACTGTCCAAATATTTCTGGCCCTAACTGTATTTATGTATATATTATGTATATATATATATATATATATATATATATATATATATATATATATACAGAAGCGGATGAAATTGTTGGTTCCCCTCGTTTAATGAAAGAAAACCCCACAGTGGTCACAGGAATAACTTGAATCTGAAAAAAGTAATAATAAATAAAAATTCTATGAAAATGAACAAATGAAAATTAGACTTTGCTTTTCGCTTCAACAGAATTTTTTTTTTGTAAATTAAACTCATGACACAGGCCTCAACAGAAATGATGGTTACTGTAACTTAATATTTTGTTGCACAAGCTTTTGAGGCAATTGCTGCTATCACACGATTCCTGTAACTGTCAATGAGACTTCTGCCCCTCTCAGCAGGTATTTTGGCCCCTCCTCATGAGCAAAAGGCTCCAGTTGTCTCGGGTTTGCAGGGGGCCTTTTCCAGACGCCATGTTTCAGCTCCTTCCAAAGATGCTCAATAGGATTTAGGTCAGGGCTCATAGAAGGCCACTTCAGAATAGCCCAGTGTTTTCCTCTTAGCCATTCTTGAGCCTTGTGTTTTGGATCATTATCCTGTTGCAAGACCCATGACCTAAGAGTAAGGCCAAGCTTTCTGACACTGGGCAGCATATTTCTCTCTAGAATCCCTTGATAGTCTTGAGATTTCAATGTACCCTGAACAGATTCAAGACCCCTGTGCCAGATGCAGCAAAGCAGCCCCAGAACATAACATAATCTCCTCCATGTGTCACAGTAGGGACAGGGTTGTTTTCAAGATAGGCTTCATTTTTCCATATGTGAACATAGAGCTGATGTGCCTTCCCAAAAAGTTTGATTTTTGTCTCATCTGTCCATAGGACATTCTCCCAGATGCTTTGTGGCTTGTCAACATGTAGTTTTATGACTATTACTTTTGTCAGATTCAAGTTATTTCTGTGACCATTGTGGGTTCTTCTTCCATTAAACCATTAAATGAGGGGTACCAACAATTTTGTCCACATATGTGTGTGTGTATATATATATATATATATATATACAGTCCTATGAAAAAGTTTGGGCACCCCTATTAATCTTAATCATTTTTAGTTCTAAATATTTTGGTGTTTGCAACAGCCATTTCAGTTTGATATATCTAATAACTGATGGACACAGTAATATTTCAGGATTGAAATGAGGTTTATTGTACTAACAGAAAATGCGCAATATGCATTAAACCAAAATTTGACCGGTGCAAAAATATGGGCACCTCAACAGAAAAGTGACATTAATATTTAGTACATCCTCCTTTTGCAAAGATCACAGCCTCTAGTCGCTTCCTGTAGCTTTTAATCAGTTCCTGGATCCTGGATGAAGGTATTTTGGACCATTTCTTTCTACAAAACAATTCAAGTTCAGTTAAGTTTGATGGTCGCCGAACATGGACAGCCCGCTCTCAAATGATCTGAAAACAAAGATTGTTCAACATAGTTGTTCAGGGGAAGGATACAAAACGTTGTCTCAGAGATTTAACCTGTCAGTTTCCACTGTGAGGAACATAGTAAGGAAATGGAAGACCACAGGGACAGTTCTTGTTAAGCCCAGAAGTGGCAGGCCAAGAAAAATATCAGAAAGGCAGAGAAGAAGAATGGTGAGAACAGTCAAGGACAATCCACAGACCACCTCCAAAGAGCTGCAGCATCATCTTGCTGCAGATGGTGTCACTGTGCATCGGTCAACTATAAAGCGCACTTTGCACAAATAGAAGCTGTATGGGAGAGTGATGAGAAAGAAGCCGTTTCTGCACGTACGCCACAAATAGAGTTGCCTGAGGTATGAAAAAGCACATTTGGACAAGGCAGCTTCATTTTGGAAACAAAAATTGAGTTGTTTGGTTATAAAAAAAAGGCGTTATGCATGGCGTCCAAAAAGAAACAGCATTCCAAGAAAAACACATGCTACCCACTGTAAAATTTGGTGGAGGTTCCATCATGCTTTGGGGCTGTGTGGCCAATGCCGGCATCGGGAATCTTGTTAAAGTTGAGGGTCGCATGGATTCCACTCAGTATCAGCAGATTCTTGAGAATAATGTTCAAGAATCAGTGACGAAGTTGAAGTTACGCCGGGGATGGATATTTCAGCAAGACAATGATCCAAAACACCGCTCGAAATCCTCAGGCATTCATGCAGAGGAACAATTACAATGTTCTGGAATGGCCATCCCAGTCCCCAGACCTGAATATCATTGAACATCTGTGGGATGATTTGAAGCGGGCTGTCCATGCTCGGCGACCATCTAACTTAACTGAACTTGAATTGTTTGTCCAAAATACCTTTATCCAGGATCCAGGAACTGATTAAAAGCTACAGGAAGCGACTAGAGGCTGTTATCTTTGCGAAAGGAGGATCTACTAAATATTAATGTCACTTTTCTGTTGAGGTGCCCATACTTTTGCACCAGTCAAATTTTGGTTTAATGCATATTGCGCATTTTCTGTTAGTACAATAAACCTCATTTCAATCCTGAAATATTACTGTGTCCATCAGTTATTAGATATATCAAACTGAAATGGCTGTTGCAAATACCAAAATATTTAGAACTAAAAATGATTAAGATTAATAGGGGTGCCCAAACTTTTTCATAGGACTGTATATATATATATATATATATATATATATATATATATATATTTATATTCCTATGTTAGACTGTGTCTTTTTTAAAAGAATTAACCTCATAAAGCTGTCTGTGCATATCTTATAATTATTGTCAGTGGACAAGGGTCTTGTGATTCCCCACCCAATAGCAGACATCTAAGGCGAGAAGGGCAGTTGGATTCTAAGATTCCAATTCTTTTGTTCTTAGGGAGATAAGAAGGTACTAGAGGTGCTGGCAGCAACCCTTTATCCCTTTTCATATTGAGAACACATGCATGCTTAACTCTGCAGAGGTTTATAAAAGTTTAACACATGCAAGCCCAGTCATAAGATCTGTGGAAGGTCAAAGTGTTAATTTTTTTCATAAATCCATTGTGTCTGTAACGAGAACAAGCTTTATGGTATACGTGAATAAAGAAAAGTGTCTATTTTGCCTCTTTCTGCCACTGATCAAATCTGTACAATAGAAGTCTATGGAGATGGGAGGGGAAAGAAGAGGAAAGTTCATCAAAGCAGAGAGACATCTGCACTATAGATAGACCATTTCCTTCCTATCCAACCTTCTCTTAAGAGTAACCCTGGACCCTGCAGCAATGAGTTACATAAATCAACCTTTACCAATATCCGATATCCGTACAGCAAATGTCAGTTCTGGAAAAGATATTCATCAGTGGAGAAAGAGGTATTTTTCTCTGATAAGATATATTACAAAGTTTCTTCTATTCACTAGTAGTATCGATTTGTGTAAATTTTGATATAATTTAAGTAGAAAGTATTTTAATTCCGATTCATTTTGCTCTAGGTCTTTAGCTTCCTGTTGATCTGTAATGGACATAGGTCCTGGATTAGACTAACACAATAAAATCATTTATTACTTTAGAATTTCAGGGTGTAAGCAATTTCAATATTCTTCTGTACGTTACACATTCAGAAGCCATATGGCTGTATAAACTGGTCACATGAAAAGGATATATAACATCAGACATCAAACAGCAGTAATCCAGGCAGATTATTATTTCAGTGAAGTACAACCAGTTTTACCTGAAGTGTGAAGCATTGCTACACTCACATTGGCACCTACTAGAACCAATAAACACAATTCTATCTCTTCAGTTCCCAATTCTGACCATCCAGACCCCCACTGGTTGCAAAAAACTAAAGGACTAGATCTTTGGTTGAATTATCTTGGTTCTATGGATTTCCTCCCAGCACAGCACTGTTATTAACTCCCTGATGTGAGAGAACATGCAACCTCTATATATGCAACCACAATACATGCAACTCCGATACATGCAACCTCGATACATGCAACCACAATACATGCAACCTCTATACATGCAACTCCGATACATGCAACCTCTATAGATGCAACTCTGATACATGCAACCTCTGTCCATGTAAGGGAGCATTCACACGGAGTAACGCGGCATGCAATTTGGCGTGTTTGTGCCGCGTTTGCGCCACGTTTGCGCCTCGTGTTATACGAACCGTGTTTGCCGTCGCGTTAACGCCGCGTTTACGGCGTTAACGCGACGGCAAACACGGTTCGTATAACACGCGGTGCAAACGCGCCAAATTGCGTGCCGCGTTACTCCGTGTGAATGCTCCCTTACTCTTATACATGTAACCCCAATACATGCAACCTCTATACATGCAACTCCAATACATGCAACCTCTATACATGCAAAATCTATACATGCAACCACAATACATGTAACTCCAATACATGCAACCTCAATACATGTAACCCCTATATGTGCAACCCCTATACATGCAACCACATTACATGCAACCTCTATAAATGCAACTTCAATACATGCAACCTCTATAGATGCAACTCTGATACATGCAACCTCTATCCATGCAACCCCGATACATGTAACCCCAATACATGCAACCTCTATACATATAACCTCTATACATGCAACTCTTATATTTGCAACCCTGATACACGCAACCTCTATACATGCAACCTTGATACATACAACCACACTACATGCAACCCCTATATGTTCAACTCCCATACATGCAAACCCAATACATGCAACATCTATACATTCAACCTCTATACATGCAGCTCCGATACATGCAACCTCTATACATGCAACCACAATACATGCAACCCCTATATGTGCAAAACCGATAGACCTATATGTGAATCCTTGATACATGCAAACCCAATACATGCAACCCCGATATAGGCAACCTCTATACCAGGGGTCCTCAGACTGCGGCCCGCGGGCCACATGCGGCCCACAAAGCACTTCTGTCTGGCCCCGCCGACAACACCGGCAGGCGTGCATTTATAATGAAGTTCCTGGGGAGCTCGGGCCAGGCCATGGAGCGCACTTCACTTTACCTATTGGAGGGCACCGCTCCCAATGTCTGTGCAACCTGCTTTGCCTCCGGCCCACTGTTTAAAAAGTTTGAGGACCCCTGCTCTATACATTCAACCCCGGGGTCAGCCATCTTGCTCTGAACCCCTGCTCTGCCCCCGGGGTCAGACATCTTGCCGGAACTTCTCCTCTGCTCTGTTAACAGCATTCATTGTTATGTCTTATGGTAACGGGCAGCCATAGTCTAGAGCTGACTCTGAGGTCTATGGTAGCCTTTTCTATGCTCCTGTGTGGAGAAAGGGAGTAGATAAGGAGTGACAGAATTTGTTGTCAGTAATGGATGCAATGTTGGGTCACTATGGTGGTTATCTGTAAGGTGTGACCTTCTATTGCATTCCTGTCTATCTTGTTTGTGTTGTATTTGAGGTGACTGCTGCAATAAAGAACCCTACAGAACTGAATATCTATTATTAGGCTTAGAAGTCAGAGTGTAAATCTCATGTGTACTTGTCCCCTTTTCTCTTCACCGCAGTTTCTTAAAGAGGACTTCTGGGAATTTCACATTCATCAGTCACATAGTCTGACCGCAGCTCAGTCCAATTCAAGTGAAAGTAAAAAGTTTATGAATGTGTAATAGTATTCTAACAAAGTGAGCTTCAATGGTAGATTCACTGTGGAGAATCACATAATCCTCATAGGGAAATCAAAAATAGTAAAATATAAAATTTAGCTTTAATTAGATATACTAAAAAATAGCTCCAATGGACCAAAATCTGTAAAGTGCGGAATAAACCCATTGATCTTCAATGGTACCTAACTTGTCACAGTGTGTGAATGCAGGCAGAATGATGTGGGGCCGGCATATTCATTATAACTTACTCTTCAGAAATCTCTCCTACCCTGCACCAGATAGGACTTTTACTAAGATTGTTGTACAATATGGCAGTCTAATAAACCTGCCCCGTTCTCTCTAGAGTCCTGCAGCAGCAGCAATGGGGCAAATGGAAGAATAAAGAGATTTAAAAAGCAGACGTTTATTCTAAAAACACTGCAAATTACTGTAAATTGTTACTAACAGCATTAATGGATTTTTGGGTTTTAGATTAGAACAGAAGATACAGATATAGCCTCCAAGATCTACTAGTAATTCAATATTGTGTTATCTAGAGACTGTTCCCTTTTGTCCTCTAGAGACTGTTTTCTATTGTCATCTAGAGACTATTCTCTATTGTCATCTAGAGCATGTTCCCTTTTGTCATTTTGAGACTGTTCCCTTTTGTCATCTAGAGAATGTTCCCTATTGTCATCTAGAGACTGTACTCTATTGTCATCTAGAGTCTGTTCCCTATTGTCATCTAGAGACTGTTCTCTATTGTAATCTAGAGACTGTTCTCTATTGTCATCTAGAGACTGTTCCCTATTGTTATCTAGAGACTGTTCCCTATTGTCATCTAGAGACTGTTCCCTATTGTCATCTAGAGACTGTTCCCTATTGTCATCTAGAGACTGTACTCTATTGTCATCTAGAGACTGTTCCCTATTGTCATCTAGAGACTGTTCCCTATTGTCATCTAGAGACTGTACTCTATTGTCATCTAGAGACTGTTCCCTATTGTCATCTAGAAACTGTTCCCTATTGTCATCTAGAGACTGTTCCCTATTGTCATCTAGAGACTGTTCGCTATTGTCATCTAGAGACTGTTCCCTCACTCCCCGGCTGCCTCACAGTTTCTCTCATTAACCACTTCTCTTGGTCTCTCACAATGTTCTTCTTCCGCCACACATATAGACGGTAACACGATTGATCTAGTCTTCCATCGACTCCTCACAGTCTCTAAATTTTCTAACTCTTCTCTGCCGCTTTCTGACCACAATCTTCTATCTCTCACCATCAGTGCTCTCTCCCCTTCACAAGACGCCCCTATCCATCACACATATAGGAACTTGCGTGCTATTGACACCCAGCACCTCTCAGATACTCTACAGTCCTCCCTGTCCCCCATCTCTTCAATCTCCTGTCCCAATCTGGCCACCAGTCACTATAATGATACCCTCAAAAATGCATTGGATGAGGTTGCTCCCCCCTCCACTCGTAAAGTCCCACATAGGAGGCATCAGCCCTGGCACACGCCACAGACACGATTTCTTCAGCGCTGCTCTAGGTGTGCCGAACGTCTATGGAGAAAATCACGCTCACCTGCAGATTTCCTCCACTTCAAGTTTATGCTTAAAACATATAGCTCTGCCCTTTACCTTGCCAAACAAGACTATTTCACCGCCCTCATCTCTTCTCTCTCAAGCAACCCTAAAAGGCTTTTTGAAACCTGTCACTCCTTACTCACACCCAAGGTGCAGACGCCATTCACAGACCTTAGTGCTGATGACCTGGCCATGTATTTCCATGATAAAATTGATAAGATCCATCAGGAAATTACTGCCCAAGCCCCAGGTGGCATTGACTCCCACACCTACGATAGTACTGATCCCCTCACCAGCCGCACTTATGACTGTCCATTCTCATCTTTTGAACCTGTCACAGAAGAGGAAGTTTCCCAGCTACTTTCTTCATCTCGCCCCACAACCTGCAGTAGTGACCCCTTCCCCTCACACCTTCTCCAATCTCTGTCCCCTGCTGTCACTACTTACCTTACTAAAATATTTAACCTCTCTCTCTCTTCTGGAATCTTCCCATCCTCCTTCAAGCATGCTGTTATAATCCCGCTACTGAAAAAACCCTCCCTGGACCCATCCTGTGCTGCTAACTATCGTCCCGTCTCTAACCTCCCCTTCATCTCTAAACTTTTGGAACGCCTGGTTTATTCTCGGTTAATCCGTTATCTCTCTGCTAACTCTCTGCTTGACCCCTTACAATCTGGTTTCCGCGCTCTGCACTCTACTGAAACAGCTCTCACAAAAGTCTCTAATGATCTACTAAAGGCTAAATCCAATGGTGAATTCTCTCTTCTTATTCTTCTGGACCTCTCTGCAGCTTTTGACACTGTTGACCATCAACTTCTCCTCACTATGCTCCGCTCAGTTGGCCTCAATGACACTGCGCTCTCCTGGTTCTCCTCTTATCTCTCAGGCCGCACTTTCAGTGTATCATTTGCGGGCTCTGTTTCCTCCCCTCTTTCCCTTGCTGTTGGGGTTCCTCAGGGCTCGGTCCTCGGCCCCCTGCTCTTTTCTCTCTACACAGCCCCCATTGGACAAACCATCGCCAGATTTGGCTTCAGGTACCATCTTTATGCTGATGACACCCAATTATACACATCTTCCCGTGACATCACCCCTGCACTCATTCAGAACACCAGTGACTGTCTCTCTGCTGTCTCTAATATCATGTCCTCGCTCTATCTGAAACTAAATCTCTCTAAGACTGAACTACTACTGTTTCCACCATCTAATAGATCTATCCCTGATATATCCATTGTAGTCTCAGGCCTTACTATAACTCCTAAGCAGCATGCCCGCTGCCTTGGGGTCATATTTGACGCAGACCTTTCCTTCACCCCTCATATTGAATCACTCGCACGTTCATGTCACCTCCACCTCAAAAACATCTCCAGAATACGCCCTTTCCTTACCAGAGATACACTAAAGACACTTATTGTCTCTCTGATTCATTCTCGCCTTGACTACTGTAATTCCTTACTAATCGGTCTTCCCCTCACTAAACTCTCTCCTCTACAATCTATTCTGAATGCAGCGGCCAGGCTCATCTATCAGGCTAGACGCTACAGCGATGCCTCCGGTCTGTGCCAGTCGCTACATTGGCTGCCTATTCATTATAGAATAAAATATAAAGTTATTACTCTCATCCACAAGGCTCTCCATAATGCCGCACCTCCCTACATTTCTTCCCTCATCTCTGTCTACCGCCCAACCCGTGCTCTCCGCTCACTCAATGACCTAACACTTACATCCTCTATTATCAGAACCTCCCATGCTCGTATACAAGACTTCTCCCGAGCTGCACCACTTCTCTGGAATGCTCTACCCCGGACAATCAGATTAACTCCCAACTTCTACAGTTTCAAACGCAAACTAAAGACGCATCTTTTCAGACAAGCCTATCACAATTCCTAATGCACAAAATTGTCTGAACACTGTATAAGCAATGCCGCCCCTGCTACCTCTTGTGTCACCCTCTCTACCTCATAGATTGTAAGCTCTTTTGAGCAGGGCCCTCAGTCCCATTGTGTGAAATGACGTTCTTTGTTATGTATGTCTGTATCTGAACCCTATAAATTGTACAGCGCTGCGGAATATGTTGGCGCTATATAAATAAAATGTATGTATATATTGTCATCTAGAGACTGTTCCCTATTGTCATCTAGAGACTGTTCCCTATTGTCATCTAGAGACTGTACTCTATTGTCATCTAGAGACTGTTCCCTATTGTCATCTAGAAACTGTTCCCTATTGTCATCTAGAGACTGTTCCCTATTGTCATCTAGAGACTGTTCGCTATTGTCATCTAGAGACTGTTCCCTATTGTCATCTAGAGACTGTACTCTATTGTCAACTAGAGACTGTTCCCTATTGTCATCTAGAGACTGTACTCTATTGTCATCTAGAGACTGTTCCCTATTGTCATCTAGAGACTGTTCCCTATTGTCATCTAGAGACTGTACTCTATTGTCATCTAGAGACTGTTCCCTATTGTCATCTAGAAACTGTTCCCTATTGTCATCTAGAGACTGTTCCCTATTGTCATCTAGAGACTGTTCGCTATTGTCATCTAGAGACTGTTCCCTATTGTCATCTAGAGACTGTTCCCTATTGTCATCTAGAGACTGTTCCCTATTGTCATCTAGAGACTGTACTCTATTGTCATCTAGAGACTGTTCCCTATTGTCATCTAGAAACTGTTCCCTATTGTCATCTAGAGACTGTTCCCTATTGTCATCTAGAGACTGTTCGCTATTGTCATCTAGAGACTGTTCCCTATTGTCATCTAGAGAGTGTTCTCTATTGTCATCTAGAGACTGTTCCCTATTGTCATCTAGAGACTGTTCGCTATTGTCATCTAGAGACTGTTCCCTATTGTCATCTAGAGACTGTTCGCTATTGTCATCTAGAGACTGTTCCCTATTGTCATCTAGAGACTGTTCGCTATTGTCATCTAGAGACTGTTCCTCTGAGATACTTCTACCAGCCTATCCTTCTTTTATTGGAAACACATTACAGAAGGACTTCTATTCTGACTTCAATGCTCTGTGTTCTAAATATTTGTGGAATACTAAGACTTGGATGTTCGTGACCATACAAGAAATGCATGATGACATTGGTATAGTTTGGCATTAACATATAAAAGAAAAACGCCTCCAGATTTATCAAAGAGAAAACACACAATGCACTATTTATCAAATGTGGCTCCCATAGATTTCCACAGAACACAACTTTTCTTAATCGTTGAATGAATAATGACATCAATAAACAAGGATTTGAGTAAGTCAATGAAAAAAAAAATATTCATGAATGTACAGAAGGCAGATTTCATTGATCTTCCTGCTTCGGATGAAAAACAGGAGTCAGTAGAGGAATCTCTTGGGCTGCTATGAAGAGCAGTCAGGATTGTTCTAAGAAATAGATTTATTGGAAGGTTTAGTCTTTGGAACAAAGTGCCTACATTGCATTTTACTTTCTGGCCAGTGGACCAAAGCTCTAACATAATAATTTGTCCCGAAGTCCAGTAGAAGACAATACATGTGTGGCTGATATTGACTCCGTATACTCGCTATTGGTAATGTCTTATAGGTTGATGCACAGAAAATCTATTAGATCTTGGTGATATGTCCTATGTGTGCAATAACAACAAATATTACCAATACAATTAACATGGGGCATGGAAATGTTCAGTATAGATATATGGTGGTTGCTGATAGACTGAAAGGGGTCCTGTTATCATGGACATTAACCCCCATCCACAGGATAGAGGATAAGTGTCAATGGTCAGGATGACGAGGGACTGAGAGTGAACGGAGCACCAATGCACTTGCATAACTTGCAAGTTGTGGGTGCAGATTGACATTACAGTGTTGGCAGCCCAAAGCCCAATAGAAGTGAATGGCCCTGGAGATTGGACACTTATTCCCTATCCCTATTCCCTATTGACCAATTTCTATCATTCACAATACTGGAGTTTCATATGACCTAGCTATCACATGGTGAATGTTCTTATAGGGAGTCTACTGCCTCCCCCCAGGTATATCCAAGTGTCACCACTGCATTACAGAGCACATTACAGTAACATCAGACCTTTCTTATGTATGTCACTTTTGTATATTTGGAGAAAAACAACAATGAAGTGTTATGCAAATGAGGCAGATGGTGCACTGGGGGCGGGCCTTCATCCCAGCGAGCAAAGTAGGATGGGTGATGTCATTGCAGTGGGAGGATCATCTCTCTTTGCATGTAGTGACGCGTGCAGAAGATCTTGCGTTTGCTGAGCGCCTGCCGTTCTCAGCGCTCCATTTTTCTACAAAAGTGACATACATAACAATGGTCTCCTGTTTAGCACTGTACTGTGCTCTGTAACACATTGGAGTAGGTAGAATAGGCTTTAAAGTGTGTTTGTATAAATGGAAAGTCAGACCGTGTTCTAATATGTTGTATGTTTCATAGTTACATAGTAGATGAGGTTGGATGAAGACATCAGTCAATCAAGTCCAACCTATAACTCTACAATCTCCTACAGTCTTGCTCCAGGGGAAGGCAAAAAACCCCATGAGGCTCATGTCAATTGCCCCATTTCAGGGGAAAAATTTTCTTCCCAACTCCAATCTGGCAGTCAGTAAAAAAAATCAGGATCAACATGTCCTTAAAATCTAGAATTCAGAACCTGTAATATTGTTCACTCACTAGCTGCATGAATCTCATTGGTAGTTTAATACAATGTACCAATGTAGATTCCAGAATGTTAAGCTTACATAGCTAGTATTCATTTAAATGGGAAGTGAGCTGTAGTAACCAGGGATGACCACTACACAGTATACGGCGCTATGTACTTGCAGTAAGCAGCTTCACTGACCAGTTACTTTTGTCACATGGCCTATGTGCAGGTCAGTTCCATCCGACAGCTGATCGGTTGAGGTTCTAGCTGGGTGTCAGCCCCTGCACTGATCTGGTATTGAATGACCTATCCTAATTGTAAGCCATCAATATTACAATCCCCTAAAACACCTTTATCTTTGTAGCAAAAAAAGGGATTGTCCACTACATTACAATCCCAGAAAACCCCTTTAACTTTCAACATCCTTTCTAATGAAAAAGGGATTGACTACTAGAGAACCCCTTTAATAAACCCTACAGGCAATCTATATTCTAAGATCATGGTTGTCTGTATTATCTAGGATGGTTCTGACACTTTGAAGCAGACATGATATTGCAGATCTCTCCTATGTACAGCGGCAGATGACAGGTGCTAGACTATAGAACAATATTAGACCTATATAAAACTCTATGTACAAAGTAATTTGTAATAAAGAACATACAGCATGCCAATGAATTAAGTCTTTGCCTCTGCCCCTCCCTTCCGAAGGCTCTGTTCTTTTTATCCCTCTACATCAACCTCCCAATTCCACACCTTCCTCCCAATTTTATTTCCTTTTCTTTCATCCCCTTTAGTCAGTAATTTGGACACACCCGTCTGCGATCGTTCTCCTTCCTTCTGCCCTGGCTGCAAGAAAATTTATTTCAGCATTCACGTCACCGATTTATCAAATTAAACCAGATGAGCGCTCTGGAAACTTTATGTTCTTCTATGAAGAAAGCTGATTGGTGTAAGAACCTTCAGTATCTGTGTGTACATGGGGACATACATGTAATATACATGTAATGTGCATGGATGACGAATTAGCAAGGAGCAAAAACAGAAGCTACAAATCAGAATTTAGTTTTTCATCACAAAATATTTTATTGATATCTGAGATTGAAAGGGATATTCTATCATTAAAATGACATTTTTTCTCGATCACACGTTGGAATAGCCATAAGAAAGGCTATTCTTTCCTACCTTTAGATGTGTTCTCCGCTTTGGCATTCAGTAGAAATCTTGTTTTTCTTCTGTATGCAAATGAGTTCTCTCGCAGCACTGGGGGCGTCCCCATTGCTGTGAGAGAATTCTCCAGCGACGCCTCTATCTTCACCTGGAACGGCCTCTACCTCTGTCTTCTTCTGGCGCTGGCTTCAAACTTCTAGGCCTCGGGCAGAGCCAACTGCGCAGTGCCCGCTGCCATTTTCCTGTGGTCACTTACCCCAGCTTACTGTGTAAGCAGGCACAAGAAAATGGCCGCTTCCACAGGAAAATGGCAGCGGGCATGTGCAGTTAGCTCTGCCCGAGGCCTGACGACATAGCTGGCTACGCATGCCTAGAAGTTTAAAGTTTGAAGGAAATACCCTTCAGGCTAAGAGAAGAAATTGTAGAAAAAACAATTTGTTGCAGAATTTGCTACAATTTTTTGAGCCAAAAAATGGCTACAAATGGATTGGGACATTTAAAGGAAGTTCTTATACTTCTTCCTTCTGCTTAATCCATACCTGACTTTGGCTCAATAAAATGCAGCAAAATTAGCAATGAAAAAAGGAGATTTTCTGCAACATGAGGCTGAAGCCCTGCTTTGATGAAGCACAGTTTTTTTGTTGTAGATTTTGCTGCAGATTTTCGAGCCAAAACCAATGATTAGAAAAAACTTTGTAATATATTTTTATTAGGGAAAAATGTTTGTTTCAGCTCTTATCAGGTTGATTCTCTGCTGCCTCTCCCTCTGCTAAACTTTCACTCTGAAAATTCTCCCATAGATGTGTCAAGATGGACTGCTGGTCACATGACTCAAATTACACATATCTAGAATAGTCTATAGAGAGAGCGAAAGAGAAATAGCAGCAGAAACAGGTTTAGAGATGCTGCAGCTAAATAGGAGCTTTCTGGCAGGACCAATGTATTTTATTTCCATCAGTTCAGGTCACTACTCTAAATATTTCCCACTTTATCTGGAGACTGCTTCTAAGTGAGAAATAGACTAACCAGTGGTTTGCTGCTCCAGATATCTGGTTTAGATTAGTAATAAATCTACCACCAATAAGAGAATATCATTCATGACTATTTAGTATACTGCTGTCATGTACACCTATGTGTGATAAGAGCCCTTACTTGGTCTAGTTTGACATACTACGGTATTAAAAATACCTACCAACTGTCCTGAATTCAGCAGGACAGAAGCCCAGGATTTTAGGTGCTGTCCAGCTGTCCTGGGTGGTAGTAGGTATGTCTCAGACTTAACCCTATATGAGGAGGACTTTATACTGTGGGGTACAGTGAGGAGGACATTATACTGTGGTGTACAGTGAGGAGGACATTATACTGTGGGGCACAGTGAGGAGGACATTATACTGTGGGGCACAGTGAGGAGGACATTATACTGTGGTGTACAGTGAGGAGGACATTATACTGTGGGGCACAGTGAGGAGGACATTATACTGTGGGGCACAGTGAGGAGGACATTATACTGTGGTGTACAGTGAGGAGGACATTATACTGTGGGGCACAGTGAGGAGGACATTATACTGTGGGGTACAGTGAGGAGGACATTATACCGTGGTGTACAGTGAGGAGGACATTATACTGTGGGGCACAGTGAGGAGGACATTATACTGTGGGGCACAGTGAGGAGGACATTATACTGTGGGGCACAATGAGGAGGACATAATACTGTGGGGTACAGTGAAGAGGACATTATACTGTGGGGCACAATGAGGAGGACATTATACTGTGGGGTACAGTGAGGAGGACATTATACTGTGGGGCACAGTGAGGAGGACATTATACTGTGGGGCACAGTGAGGAGGACATTATACTGTGGTGTACAGTGAGGAGGACATTATACTGTGGGGCACAGTGAGGAGGACATTATACTGTGGTGTACAGTGAGGAGGACATTATACTGTGGGGCACAGTGAGGAGGACATTATACTGTGGGGCACAGTGAGGAGGACATTATACTGTGGTGTACAGTGAGGAGGACATTATACTGTGGGGCACAGTGAAGAGGACATTATACTGTGGGGCACAGTGAGGAGGACATTATACTGTGGGGCACAATGAGGAGGACATAATACTGTGGGGTACAGTGAAGAGGACATTATACTGTGGGGCACAATGAGGAGGACATTATACTGTGGGGTACAGTGAGGAGGACATTATACTGTGGGGTACAGTGAAGAGGACATTATACTGTGGGGCACAATGAGGAGGACATTATACTGTGGGGTACAGTGAGGAGGACATTATACTGTGGGGTACAGTGAAGAGGACATTATACTGTGGGGCACAATGAGGAGGACATTATACTGTGGGGTACAGTGAGGAGGACAATATACTGTGGGGTACAGTGAGGAGGACATTATACTGTGGGGCACACAATTGGATTGGAAACCACAAGGGCCACTATGTTGGGGCCACTAAAGGGGCATTATACTGCTTAGATATACAAAGGGACGTGGTTGGGAATGAGATGTCAGGGGTGTGACTTGTGATACCATAATTTTCCTTGGTGTGCTGTGTGCGCCTCAGACTTTGTCCCTTTTTCAGTCCTGAAAGTTTGGATTTGTGTTTAGATAGATTCTAACCAGTTATATTTGTATTTGCTAGTTACAGTCCTATGAAAAAGTTTGGGCACCCCTATTAATCTTAATCATTTTTAGTTCTAAATATTTTGGTGTTTGCAACAGCCATTTCAGTTTGATATATCTAATAACTGATGGACACAGTAATATTTCAGGATTGAAATGAGGTTTATTGTACTAACAGAAAATGCGCAATATGCAATAAACCAAAATTTGACCGGTGCAAAAGTATGAGCACCTCAACAGAAAAGTGACATTAATATTTAGTACATCCTCCTTTTGCAAAGATAACAGCCTCTAGTCGCTTCCTGTAGCTTTTAATCAGTTCCTGGATCCTGGATGAAGGTATTTTGGACCATTTCTTTCTACAAAACAATTCAAGTTCAGTTAAGTTTGATGGTCGCCGAACATGGACAGCCCGCTCTCAAATGATCTGAAAACAAAGATTGTTCAACATAGTTGTTCAGGGGAAGGATACAAAACGTTGTCTCAGAGATTTAACCTGTCAGTTTCCACTGTGAGGAACATAGTAAGGAAATGGAAGACCACAGGGACAGTTCTTGTTAAGCCCAGAAGTTGCAGGCCAAGAAAAATATCAGAAAGGCAGAGAAGAAGAATGGTGAGAACAGTCAAGGACAATCCACAGACCACCTCCAAAGAGCTGCAGCATCATCTTGCTGCAGATGGTGTCACTGTGCATCGGTAACAATACAGCGCACTTTGCACAAATAGAAGCTGTATGGGAGAGTGATGAGAAAGAAGCCATTTCTGCACGTACGCCACAAATAGAGTTGCCTGAGGTATGAAAAAGCACATTTGGACAAGGCAGCTTCATTTTGGAAACAAAAATTGAGTTGTTTGGTTATAAAAAAAAAGGCGTTATGCATGGCGTCCAAAAAGAAACAGCATTCCAAGAAAAACACATGCTACCCACTGTAAAATTTGGTGGAGGTTCCATCATGCTTTGGGGCTGTGTGGCCAATGCCGGCATCGGGAATCTTGTTAAAGTTGAGGGTCGCATGGATTCCACTCAGTATCAGCAGATTCTTGAGAATAATGTTCAAGAATCAGTGACGAAGTTGAAGTTACGCCGGGGATGGATATTTCAGCAAGACAATGATCCAAAACACCGCTCCAAATCGCCTCAGGCATTCATGCAGAGGAACAATTACAATGTTCTGGAATGGCCATCCCAGTCCCCAGACCTGAATATCATTGAACATCTGTGGGATGATTTGAAGCGGGCTGTCCATGCTCGGCGACCATCTAACTTAACTGAACTTGAATTGTTTGTCCAAAATACCTTTATCCAGGATCCAGGAACTGATTAAAAGCTACAGGAAGCGACTAGAGGCTGTTATCTTTGCAAAAGGAGGATGTACTAAATATTAATGTCACTTTTCTGTTGAGGTGCCCATACTTTTGCACCGGTCAAATTTTGGTTTATTGCATATTGCGCATTTTCTGTTAGTACAATAAACCTCATTTCAATCCTGAAATATTACTGTGTCCATCAGTTATTAGATATATCAAACTGAAATGGCTGTTGCAAATACCAAAATATTTAGAACTAAAAATGATTAAGATTAATAGGGGTGCCCAAACTTTTTCATAGGACTGTATATGATGGGATGTGAGTCTAAGTGTTATTTATACCCTATGAGTGATGGTTTCAGTTTTTCTGTTCCAGGTTGATGTCATCTAGACCTCTCTATATATTTGAAGGGATTCTATCATTAAAATCACATTTTTTCTCGATCACATAGGAATAACCTTAAGAAAGGCTATTCTTCTCCTACCTTTCGATGTCTTGTCCGCGCCGCTGTTCGGTAGAAATCCTGATTTTTGTCTGTATGCAAACCTCCAGTGCTGCCTCCGTCTTCTTCAGGAACAGCCTCTCTGCGCGTCTTCTTCCGGAGTTGGGTTCAAACTTCTAGGTCTCAGGCAGAGCAGACTGTGCATGGCCACAGGCCACAAGTAGATGGCAGCTTACACCAGCTTACTGTGTAAGCGGCCACAAGCCAGCGGTGCTGGCTTCAAACTTCTAGGCATGCGCAATCAGCTATGCCGTCGGGCCTCGGGCAGAGCTGACTGCGCATGCCCACGGCAATTTTCCTGTGGAAGTGGCTATTTTCGTGTGCCTACTTACACAGTAAGCTGGGGTAAGTGGCCACAAGAAAATGGCCGCGGGCATGCACAGTCTGCTCTGCCCGAGGCCTAGAAGTTTGAACCTAACTCTGGAAGAAGACGCACAGAGAGGCCGATCCTGAAGAAGATGGAGGCAGCGCTGGAAAGTTCTCTCGCAGCATTGGGGACGCCCCCAGTGCTGTTTGAGCCCCGGGGACTGCCCCCAGTGCTGCAAGAGAACTCATTTGCATACAGACGAAAATCGGGATTTCTACCGAACAGCGGCGCGGAGAAGACATCTAAAGGTAGTTGAAGAATAGCCCTTCTTATGGTTATTCCTACCTGTGATTGAGAAAAAAAATGTGATTTTAATGATAGAATCCCTTTAACTATTTATATTGAGACTTTATGCAGTTTATCGATATGATAATAAAGATATACATTAAGCCCAACATTCAGAATAAAATAGAAGTAACTGACACTGGAACACAAAAGGGAGTCTTAAAGGGATTGTCTGGGATAAACTGATATTTCTAATCTAAGCTAAATACTCCACCTCCCCCACCCACCTTCTAAATTACCAAAAATGTATATTTACCCCGTTCGCCATCCAAGGCCCATTTTTCAGGAAGCGGACCATAACGTATACTATAGACCCGAGGGCTGGCATGGACAGTAGCTGGTACTCTGGCTTTATTGCACAGGTCCAGATGAAGTGATGTCCCATGCCCGAAAGGTCCAGACCCGGAAGACAGGTAAGTATGATGGGGTGGAGGAGGTTAGTTAGGAAGGGCTAGTAGTGAGCGTTAGCTAGGGAAACAGGGAGGGGGTGTGAGTGAGAAGGGGAGTAGGAGGGAGTAAGAGAGAGGTGGTGTGAGTCAACTCTGAGTAAAGCCCAAGGAGTCATGGTAGTTGTAGGAAAACACAGAACAAGAAGTAACCCAGAAATCACTCAAAACACTGAGAAAGGTATTTGGGTGCACTTATTAACCTATTAAGAGCACTAATATCACCTTGACCCCTTACATTGGTTGGTTGAGCTGCATAATATTGAGTGTAAAGAATAGTTAGGGCATGTTCACATGGAGGCTTTTGCAGGTGGATTTTGAGGCGGAATCCAGCTAAAAAAACGCTTCCCATTTATTTTAATGGGAGTCACTAGAAGTTTTTTTTCGCTAGCGATTTTTTTCAGCTACAGTATAAAGAAAGCGGCCCTATCATCAGGCTGATTTTGCGCCGGAGGGCGGTGCACACCTGCGCCCGGTCCCCGCTTTCGGTTTCCGTCTTCTGCCGATAGAAACTGGACAGGAGACGGAAGCCCAGCGGTCAGTTTTCAAACCCATTCACTTCGGACATTCAGGACTTTGTGTCAGGTTAAAAAAACGGTTTTGCCACGGAGAGGCACAAGACGCTGATGGGCGGTCACTTTGCAAACCCATTCAAGTGAATGGGTTTGAAAACTGACTGCCAGCTTTCCGTCCCCTGTCCAGTTTCTCTCAACAGAAGATGGAAACCCGAAAGCGGAGACCAGGCGCAGGTGTGAACCCGCCCTATGTTAGCCGTGCTGTCCACATCTCGAGACACCCTCCTCCTTAGGCCCATTCATCTGGGCCTAATAAGGAGCAGGATGCCGTCATGAGATGCCGATTTACTACATTGGCATCCCATCGCAGCTAGCCGAGCAAACTGAACTAACCCTTAGGGTCATCCTTATGTGGCATCCCAGCCTCACCCTAGCTATTTATAACGGATCGTGTTCTATACTGCACAGAATGACAATTCGTGACCACGACTTTTGTCTCTATCAATTCTATCAATAGTATAGTCAGCAATAATAGAAGTCATTGATATCTAAGAAGAACATTCACAAAAATCATATTGTGTATAGAAACATGACAGTCGTTACAAATCACAGAAAGTTGTTTGATAAGTGGATTTTGGCTTTAGTGTATTTTCCGTCAAGAATATTTCAGATATTTAGATTCTAAGGCTACTTTACTATGGTTGTAAACACGCACACCCTTCCTAAACACATGCCACAACATTGTTAACCTGTGTATACTTTCAGCAGAAAATGCTGTAGGGCACCGAAAGTTGGCATTTTACATGGGACAAGACAGGAAAAACTAGCTCTGTAAGAATTATGTCAAAATATTCCTATTATCATCTAAGATACTGTACAATCCAATCATTTACATAGTTCAATATGTATATTGGGGAATATCTGATTCAGATCAAATCACCAGACGACTTCTCATGTCTGTCTATTTTAAGATCTCTTACCAGTTTGCATCCTGGATTGTGCCTTGTTATATCCAAATTGTTACCACCAGACTTTTGGGAAAATTCCTTACCAACTGATTGAATAAGTCTCGGATCCTCCCAATGCTTACATAGGTATCTTGCCAACCACAATCTATAAATTAATACTATATTCAGTGACCTTTTTGTCACATGTCTGAGCTGTTCAGAATATTTTATGCTAGGAGCTGTGGCTGCTTTTCTCGGCCTTTGTGAGGGCCAGCACTTTTGTCTGCTTGTATCTAACCACAGGGAGAAAATGTATTATCCCTCCAGTGAATGAAAATACCTAGTGCTGTAGAACGCAGGACCTCCTATATTCTATATCCTCCTATATCAGTAACTTTACTTTTATTGTGTTACATAGTTACATAGTATTTGAGCTTGGATGAAGACATCAGTCCATCAAGTCCAACCTACAATCCCCTACAGTGTTCATCAAGAGGCTTCTGCCAATTGCTCCATTTCAGGAAAAAAATTCCTTCCCGACTCCAATCTGGCAGTCAGTATAAAATCCGGGATCAATGTGTCCTTAAAATCTAGAATCGATAACCCGTAATATTGTTCTGTTCGAGAAAGGCATTTAGACTCTTTGCATTGACAAGGATAGTCTAGCATTGATGAGACTGAAACAATTTGCTCAGTTCCTGGGTTATGTTCTTACGTCTTTCTATTAGAAACTTGTCTGGCAGTAGATTCCTGCTTAATAGAGATGAGCGAGTACTATTCGAAACGGCCGTTTCGAATAGCACGCACCCATAGGAATGAATGGAAGAGACCGGCATGCCGACTTTGACGGAGGCCGCTTAACAGCGTGCCGGCTGCGTCCATTCATTCCTATGGGTGCGTGCTATTCAAACGGGAGTTTCGAATAGTACTCGCTCATCTCTAGTGCTTAACCCATTCCCGCTCTACGCTGTACTATTTAGTTGCACTGAGCATATAGTTAACGCTCAGCGCCATAATAGTACAATGCTATAATTAATTAATAGAGATGAGCGAACAGTGTTCTATCGAACTCATGTTCGATCGGATATTAGGCTGTTCGGCATGTTCGAATCGAATCGAACACCGCGTGGTAAAGTGCGCCATTACTCGATTCCCCTCCCACCTTCCCTGGCGCCTTTTTTGCTCCAATAACAGCGCAGGGTAGGTGGGACAGGAACTACGACACCGGTGACGTTGAAAAAAGTAGGCAAAACCCATTGGCTGCCGAAAACATGTGACCTCTAATTTAAAAGAACAGCGCCGCCCAGGTTCGCGTCATTCTGAGCTTGCAATTCACCGGGGACGGAGGTTTCCGTCCAGTTAGCTAGGGGTTAGATTCTGGGTAGGCAGGGACAGGCTAGGATAGGAAGGAGAAGACAACCAACAGCTCTTGTAAGAGCTAAATTCCAGGGAGAAGCTTGTCAGTGTAACGTGGCACTGACGGGCTCAATCGCCGCAACCCAGCTTTCCCAGGATCCTGAATGGAATACACTGACAGTGTATTCCTGTATACCCGATATATACCCCCGATACCCGTTCCAACGGTGTGCCCCCCCACCTTCACCCCAGAAATACACTGCAAGTCCCCTAGCAATAGAATTGGGGCTATATACACCCACTATTTTTGCTACTGCCATATAGTGCCATTGTCTGACTGGGAATTCAAAGAATATATTGGGGTTACAAATACCCTCATTTCTTGCTACTGGTATATAGTGCCATTGTCTGACTGGGAATTCAAAGAATATATTGGGGTTATAAATACCCTCATTTCTTGCTACTGGTATATAGTGCCATTGTCTCACTGGGAATTCAAAGAATATATTGGGGTTACAAATACCCTCATTTCTTGCTACTGCCATATAGTGCCAGTTTCTGACTGGTAATTCAAAGAATATATTGGGGTTATGTGCACCCACAATTTTTGCTACTGGTATATAGTGCCATTGTCTGACTGGGAATTCAAAGAATATATTGGGGTTACAAATACCCTCATTTCTTGCTACTGCCATATAGTGCCAGTTTCTGACTGGTAATTCAAAGAATATATTGGGGTTATAAATACCCTCATTTCTTGCTACTGGTATATAGTGCCATTGTCTGACTGGGAATTCAAAGAATATATTGGGGTTACAAATACCCTCATTTCTTGCTACTGGTATATAGTGCCATTGTTTGACTGGGAATTCAAAGAATATATTGGGGTTACAAATACCCTCATTTCTTGCTACTGCCATATAGTGCCAGTTTCTGACTGGTAATTCAAAGAATATATTGGGGTTATAAATACCCTCATTTCTTGCTACTGGTATATAGTGCCAGTGTCTGACTGGGAATTCAAAGAATATATTGGGGTTACAAATACCCTCATTTCTTGCTACTGCCATATAGTGCCAGTTTCTGACTGGTAATTCAAAGAATATATTGGGGTTACGTGCACCCACAATTTTTGCTACTGGTATATAGTGCCATTGTCTGACTGGGAATTCAAAGAATATATTGGGGTTACAAATACCCTCATTTCTTGCTACTGGTATATAGTGCCATTGTCTGACTGGGAATTCAAAGAATATATTGGGGTTACAAATACCCTCATTTCTTGCTACTGGTATATAGTGCCATTGTCTGACTGGGAAGTCAAAGAATATATTGGGGTTACAAATACCCTCATTTCTTGCTACTGCCATATAGTGCCAGTTTCTGACTGGTAATTCAAAGAATATATTGGGGTTATAAATACCCTCATTTCTTGCTACTGGTATATAGTGCCATTGTCTGACTGGGAATTCAAAGAATATATTGGGGTTACAAATACCCTCATTTCTTGCTACTGCCATATAGTGCCAGTTTCTGACTGGTAATTCAGAGAATATATTGGGGTTACGTGCACCCACAATTTTTGCTACTGGTATATAGTGCCATTGTCTGACTGGGAATTCAAAGAATATATTGGGGTTACAAATACCCTCATTTCTTGCTACTGGTATATAGTGCCATTGTCTGACTGGGAATTCAAAGAATATATTGGGGTTACAAATACCCTCATTTCTTGCTACTGCCATATAGTGCCAGTTTCTGACTGGTAATTCAAAGAATATATTGGGGTTATAAATACCCTCATTTCTTGCTACTGGTATATAGTGCCATTGTCTGACTGGGAATTCAAAGAATATATTGGGGTTATAAATACCCTCATTTCTTGCTACTGGTATATAGTGCCATTGTCTGACTGGGAATTCAAAGAATATATTGGGGTTACAAATACCCTCATTTCTTGCTACTGCCATATAGTGCCAGTTTCTGACTGGTAATTCAAAGAATATATTGGGGTTATAAATACCCTCATTTCTTGCTACTGGTATATAGTGCCATTGTCTGACTGGGAATTCAAAGAATATATTGGGGTTACAAATACCCTCATTTCTTGCTACTGGTATATAGTGTCATTGTCTGACTGGGAATTCAAAGAATATATTGGGGTTATAAATACCCTCATTTCTTGCTACTGCCATATAGTGCCAGTTTCTGACTGGTAATTCAAAGAATATATTGAGGTTATAAATACCCTCATTTCTTGCTACTGGTATATAGTGCCATTGTCTGACTGGGAATTCAAAGAATATATTGGGGTTACGTGCACCCACAATTTTTGCTACTGGTATATAGTGCCAATTTCTAACTGGGAATTCAAAATGCGCAAGGCTCCCGGAAAGGGACGTGGACGAGGCCGTGGGCGAGGTCGGGGGAATGGTTCTGGGGAGCAAGGTAGCAGTGAAGCCACAGGGCGTCCCGTGCCTACTCCTGTGGGGCAGCAAGCATTGCGCCACTCCACAGTGCCAGGGTTGCTTGCCACATTAACTAAACTGCAGGGTACAAACCTTAGTAGGCCCGAGAACCAGGAACAGGTCTTGCAATGGCTGTCAGAGAACGCTTACAGCACATTGTCCAGCAGCCAGTCAGACTCTGCCTCCTCTCCTCCTATTACCCAACAGTCTTGTCCTCCTTCCTCCCAAAATTCCCAAGCTTCACAGAACAATAACCCCAACTGTCCCTGCTCCCCAGAGCTGTTCTCCGCTCCTTTCATTGTCCCTCAACCTGCCTCTCCACGTCACGATTCCACGAACCTAACAGAGGAGCATCTGTGTCCAGATGCTCAAACACTAGAGTCTCCTCCATCTCCGTTCGATTTGGTGGTGGATGACCAGCAACCCACCCTCATCGACGATGATGTGACGCAGTTGCCGTCAGGGCATCCAGTTGACCGGCGCATTGTGCGGGAGGAGGAGATGAGACAGGAGTTGGAAGAGGAAGTGGTGGATGATGAGGACACTGACCCGACCTGGACAGGGGGGATGTCAAGCGGGGAAAGTAGTGTGGATGTTGAGGCAGGTGCAGCACCAAAAAGGGTAGCTAGAGGCAGAGGCAGAGGTCAGCAGCTTAGGCGAAGCCAGGCCACACCCGGAATCTCCCAAGATGTTCCAGTTCGTACCCAGCCCCGAAAAACTCCCACCTCGAGGGCACGTTTCTCGAAGGTGTGGAGTTTTTTCAAGGAATGCGCCGAGGACAGATAGAGTGTTGTCTGCACAATTTACCTCTCGAAATTGATTAGGGGCTCTGAGAAGAGCAACCTGTCCACCACTTCAATGCGCCGTCATTTGGAATCCAAGCACTGGAATCAGTGGCAGGCAGCAACGGCAGGACAAAGGCCGCCTGCTGTTCACGTTACTGCCACTGCCTCTGCCACTGCCTCTGCCTCTGCCACTGCCACTGCTGACTGTGCTGGCGATGCACTCCAGAGGACGAGCCAGGACACCACTTCATCTGCCTCCGCCACTTTGTTGACTTCTCCCTCATCCTCCCCTGTTCCTGTCTTATCTCCTTCTCCTGCACCATCAAAGGCACCATCAGGCGCTTCTTTACAACAACCCACCATCTCTGAGACATTGGAGCGGCGGCAGAAATACACTGCTAACCACCCACACGCGCAAGCCTTGAACGCCAACATCGCTAAACTGCTGGCCCAGGAGATGTTGGCGTTCCGGCTTGTTGAAACTCCCGCCTTCCTGGACCTGATGGCAACTGCGGCACCTCGCTATGCCGTCCCTAGCCGTCACTACTTCTCCCGGTGTGCCGTCCCCGCCTTGCACCAGCACGTGTCACTCAACATCAGGCGGGCCCTTAGTTCCGCGCTTTGTACAAAGGTCCACTTGACCACCGACGCGTGGACAAGTGCATGCGGACAGGGACGCTACATTTCACTGACGGCACACTGGGTGAATGTAGTTGAGGCTGGGACTGCTTCCCAAACTGGCCCGGTGTACTTCGTCTCCCCGCCTAACATTCCTGGCAGGGACACGAGAAGAACACCCCCCTCCTCCTCCTCTACCGCCTCCTCCTCCGCCACCGCCTCCTCCTCCGCCACCGCCTCCTCCTCCGCTGTTAGATTGACCCCAGCTACGAGTTGGAAACGTTGCAGCACTGGCGTTGGTAGACGTCAGCAGGCTGTGCTGAAGCTGATCAGCTTGGGGGACAGACAGCACACTGCCTCCGAGGTGAGGGATGCCCTCCTCGATGAGACGGCAATATGGTTTGAGCCGCTGCACCTGGGCCCAGGCATGGTCGTTTGTGATAACGGCCGGAACCTGGTAGCAGCTCTGGAGCTTGCCGGACTCCAACATGTTCCATGCCTGGCCCACGTCTTCAACCTAGTGGTGCAACGTTTCCTAAAGAGCTACCCCAATGTTCCAGAGCTACTGGTGAAAGTGCGGCGCATGTGCGCCCACTTTCGCAAGTCGACAGTAGCCGCTGCTAGCTTAAAATCTCTCCAGCAACGCCTGCATGTGCCACAACACCGGCTTTTGTGCGATGTCCCCACACGCTGGAACTCAACGTTTCAGATGTTGAATAGAGTGGTTGAGCAGCAGAGACCTTTGATGGAATACCAGCTACAAAACCCTAGGGTGCCACAAAGTCAGCTGCCTCAGTTTCACATCCATGAGTGGCCATGGATGAGAGACCTTTGTGACATCCTACGGGTCTTTGAGGAGTCCACAAGGAGGGTGAGCTCTGAGGATGCGATGGTGAGCCTTACAATCCCGCTCTTGTGTGTTCTGAGAGAATCCCTGATTGACATCAGGGATAACTCAGATCACAGAGGAGTTAGGGATAGCATCCGATCCGTCACAGCTGGAGAGTAGGTCCATACATCTGTCCGCTTCACTGCGTTTAATGGAGGAGGAGGAGGAGGAGGAAGAAGAGTTGTCCGATGATGTGATGGTGATACAGGAGGCTTCCGGGCAACTTCGAATCGTCCCATTGTTGCAGCGCGGATGGGTAGACATGGAGGATGAGGAGGAAATGGAGATTGAACTTTCCGGTGGGGCCAGAGGAGTCATGCCAACTAACACTGTGGCAGACATGGCTGAGTTCATGTTGGGGTGCTTTACAACCGACAAGCGTATTGTCAAAATCATGGAGGACAACCAGTACTGGATCTTTGCTATCCTTGACCCCCGGTATAAAAACAACATCTCGTCTTTTATTCCGGTAGAGGGGAGGGCCAATCGCATCAATGCTTGCCACAGGCAACTGGTGCAGAATATGATGGAGATGTTTCCAGCATGTGACGTTGGCGGCAGGGAGGGCAGTTCCTCCAGTAGGCAACCAAGTTCTCACCGGTCCACACAAACGAGGGGCACACTGTCTAAGGTCTGGGACACCTTGATGGCACCCCCTCGCCAAAGTGCCGCCACGGAGGGTCCTAGTGTCACCAGGCGTGAGAAGTATAGGCGCATGTTGCGGGAATACCTTTCCGACCACAGCCCTGTCCTCTCCGACCCCTCTGCGCCCTACACGTATTGGGTGTCGAAGTTGGACCTGTGGCTTGAACTTGCCCTATATGCCTTGGAGGTGCTGTCCTGTCCTGCCGCCAGCGTCCTATCTGAGAGGGTGTTCAGTGCAGCCGGTGGCATCATCACTGACAAGCGCACCCGTCTGTCAGCTGAGAGTGCCGACCGGCTCACTTTGATAAAAATGAACCACCACTGGATAGAGCCTTCATTTTTGGGCCCACCTGTGTAAAGCACCCCAACATGAAACTCCATGTCTGTACTCAACCTCTCCAATTCCTCCGCATCCTCATACTCATCCACCATAAGCGTTGCACAATTCTGCTAATACTAGGCTCCCTCCACCCTGATTTCCCCCAACTCTGCTGGTTAGAGGCTCCCTCCACCCTGCTTTCCCACAACTCTGCTGGTTAGAGGCTCTCTCCACCCTGATTTCCCCCAACTCTGCTGGTTAGAGGCTCCCTCCACCATGAATTTGCCCAAACTGGGCTGTTTAGAGGCTCCCTCCACCATGAATTGGTCCAAACTGGGGTGGTTAGAGGCTCCCTCCACCATTAATTGGTCCAAACTGGGGTTTTTAGAGGCTCCCTCCACCATGAATTGGTCCAAACTGGGCTGTTTAGAGGCTCCCTCCACCATGAATTGGTCCAAACTGGGGTTTTTAGAGGCTCCCTCCACCATGAATTGGTCCAAACTGGGCTGGTTAGAGGCTCCCTCCACCATGAATTTGCCCAAACTGGGCTGTTTAGAGGCTCCCTCCACCATGAATTTGCCCAAACTGGCCTGTTTAGAGGCTCCCTCCACCATGAATTGGTCCAAACTGGGGTTTTTAGAGGCTCTCTCCACCATGAATTGGTCCAAACTGGGCTGTTTAGAGGCTCCCTCCATCATGAATTGGTCCAAACTGGGCTGGTTAGAGGCTCCCTCCACCATGAATTTGCCCAAACTGGGCTGTTTAGAGGCTCCCTCCACCATGAATTGGTCCAAACTGGGCTGTTTAGAGACTCCCTCCACCATGAATTGGTCCAAACTGGGGTTTTTAGAGGCTCCCTCCACCATGAATTTGCCCAAACTGGGCTGTTTAGAGGCTCCCTCCACCATGAATTGGTCCAAACTGAGCTGTTTAGAGGCTCCCTCCACCATGAATTGGTCCAAACTGGGGTTTTTAGAGGCTCCCTCCACCATGAATTGGTCCAAACTGGGGGTTTTTAGAGGCTCCCTCCACCATGAATTTGCCCAAACTGGGCTGTTTAGAGGCTCCCTCCATCATGAATTGGTCCAAACTGGGGTTTTTAGAGGCTCCCTCCACCATGAATTGGTCCAAACTGGGGTTTTTAGAGGCTCCCTCCACCATGAATTGGTCCAAACTGGGGTTTTTAGAGGCTCCCTCCACCATGAATTTGCCCAAACTGGGCTGTTTAGAGGCTCCCTCCACCATGAATTGGTCCAAACTGGGGTTTTTAGAGGCTCCCTCCACCATGAATTGGTCCAAACTGGGGGTTTTTAGAGGCTCCCTCCACCATGAATTTGCCCAAACTGGGCTGTTTAGAGGCTCCCTCCACCATGAATTGGTCCAAACTGGGGTTTTTAGAGGCTCCCTCCACCATGAATTTGCCCAAACTGGGCTGTTTAGAGGCTCCCTCCACCATGAATTTGCCCAAACTGAGCTGTTTAGAGGCTCCCTCCACCATGAATTGGTCCAAACTGGGGTTTTTAGAGGCTCCCTCCACCATGAATTGGTCCAAACTGGGGGTTTTTAGAGGCTCCCTCCACCATGAATTTGCCCAAACTGGGCTGTTTAGAGGCTCCCTCCATCATGAATTGGTCCAAACTGGGGTTTTTAGAGGCTCCCTCCACCATGAATTGGTCCAAACTGGGGTTTTTAGAGGCTCCCTCCACCATGAATTTGCCCAAACTGGGCTGTTTAGAGGCTCCCTCCACCATGAATTTGCCCAAACTGGGCTGTTTAGAGGCTCCCTCCACCATGAATTGGTCCAAACTGGGGGTTTTAGAGGCTCCCTCCACCATGAATTGGTCCAAACTGGGGGTTTTTAGAGGCTCCCTCCACCATGAATTTGCCCAAACTGGTCTGTTTAGAGGCTCCCTCCACCATGAATTGGTCCAAACTGGGGTTTTTAGAGGCTCTCTCCACCATGAATTGGTCCAAACTGGGCTGTTTAGAGGCTCCCTCCACCATGAATTTGCCCAAACTGGGCTGTTTAGAGGCTCCCTCCACCATGAATTTGCCCAAACTGGGCTGTTTAGAGGCTCCCTCCACCATGAATTGGTCCAAACTGGGGTTTTTAGAGGCTCCCTCCACCATGAATTGGTCCAAACTGGGGGGTTTTAGAGGCTCCCTCCACCATGAATTTGCCCAAACTGGGCTGTTTAGAGGCTCCCTCTACCATGAATTGGTCCAAACTGGGGTTTTTAGAGGCTCTCTCCACCATGAATTGGTCCAAACTGGGCTGTTTAGAGGCTCCCTCCACCATGAATTGGTCCAAACTGGGGTTTTTAGAGGCTCCCTCCACCATGAATTGGTCCAAACTGGGGTTTTTAGAGGCTCCCTCCACCATGAATTTGCCCAAACTGGGCTGTTTAGAGGCTCCCTCCACCATGAATTTGCCCAAACTGAGCTGTTTAGAGGCTCCCTCCACCATGAATTGGTCCAAACTGGGGTTTTTAGAGGCTCCCTCCACCATGAATTGGTCCAAACTGGGGTTTTTAGAGGCTCCCTCCACCATGAATTGGTCCAAACTGGGGTTTTTAGAGGCTCCCTCCACCATGAATTGGTCCAAACTGGGGTTTTTAGAGGCTCCCTCCACCATGAATTTGCCCAAACTGGGCTGTTTAGAGGCTCCCTCCACCATGAATTGGTCCAAACTGGGGTTTTTAGAGGCTCCCTCCACCATGAATTGGTCCAAACTGGGGGTTTTTAGAGGCTCCCTCCACCATGAATTTGCCCAAACTGGGCTGTTTAGAGGCTCCCTCCATCATGAATTGGTCCAAACTGGGGTTTTTAGAGGCTCCCTCCACCATGAATTGGTCCAAACTGGGGTTTTTAGAGGCTCCCTCCACCATGAATTTGCCCAAACTCTGCTGGTTAGAGGCTCAATCCACCCTGATTTTCAAAACAAATGTTGGTGCCAACCTCAACTTACTACAAGGGCCAAATTCACTGCTGGTGACAAGCTCTCCTCACTGCAAGTGCCAAATACACATGTTTCAAGGTGTTTTCCTACTGTCAGAGAGGTGGTATTGAGTGTGTAAAGTGTGTAGTTGTTAGGCTGTGATGTTGGGGTAATAGAGGGTCTTTGGTGTGTTAGATGCCCCCAGACATGCTTCCCCTGCTGTCCCAGTGTCATTCCAGAGGTGTTGGCATCATTTCCTGGGTTGTCATAGTGGACTTGGTGACCCTCCAGACACGGATTTGGGTTTCCCCCTTAACGAGTATCTGTTCCCCATAGACTATAATGGGGTTCGAAACCCGTTCGAACACACGAACATTGAGCGGCTGTTCGAATCGAATTTCGAACCTCGAACATTTTAGTGTTCGCTCATCTCTATTAATTAATAAATTAATAAATATATATATATACAGTCCTATGAAAAAGTTTGGGCACCCCTATTAATCTTAATCATTTTTTGTTCTAAATATTTTGGTGTTTGCAACAGCCATTTCAGTTTGATATATCTAATAACTGATGGACACAGTAATATTTCAGGATTGAAATGAGGTTTATTGTACTAACAGAAAATGTGCAATATGCATTAAACCAAAATTTGACCGGTGCAAAAGTATGGGCACCCTTATCATTTTATTGATTTGAATTCCCCTAACTACTTTTTACTGACTTACTGAAGCACAAAATTGGTTTTGTAACCTCAGTGAGCTTTGAACTTCATAGCCAGATGTATCCAATCATAAGAAAAGGTATTTAAGGTGGCCAATTGCAAGTTGATCTCCTATTTGAATCTCCTCTGAAGAGTGGCATCATGGGCTACTCAAAACAACTCTCAAATGATCTGAAAACAAAGATTGTTCAACATAGTTGTTCAGGGGAAGGATACAAAAAGCTGTCTCAGAGATTTAACCTGTCAGTTTCCACTGTGAGGAACATAGTAAGGAAATGGAAGACCACAGGGACAGTTCTTGTTAAGCCCAGAAGTGGCAGGCCAAGAAAAATATCAGAAAGGCAGAGAAGAAGAATGGTGAGAACAGTCAAGGACAATCCACAGACCACCTCCAAAGAGCTGCAGCATCATCTTGCTGCAGATGGTGTCACTGTGCATCGGTCAACTATACAGCGCACTTTGCACAAATAGAAGCTGTATGGGAGAGTGATGAGAAAGAAGCCGTTTCTGCACGTACGCCACAAATAGAGTTGCCTGAGGTATGAAAAAGCACATTTGGACAAGGCAGCTTCATTTTGGAAACAAAAATTTAGTTGTTTGGTTATAAAAAAAGGCGTTATGCATGGCGTCCAAAAAGAAACAGCATTCCAAGAAAAACACATGCTACCCACTGTAAAATTTGGTGGAGGTTCCGTCATGCTTTGGGGCTGTGTGGCCAATGCCGGCATCGGGAATCTTGTTAAAGTTGAGAGTCGCATGGATTCCACTCAGTATCAGCAGATTCTTGAGAATAATGTTCAAGAATCAGTGACGAAGTTGAAGTTACGCCGGGGATGGATATTTCAGCAAGACAATGATCCAAAACACCGCTCCAAATCCTCAGGCATTCATGCAGAGGAACAATTACAATGTTCTGGAATGGCCATCCCAGTCCCCAGACCTGAATATCATTGAACATCTGTGGGATGATTTGAAGCGAGCTGTCCATGCTCGGCGACCATCTAACTTAACTGAACTTGAATTGTTTGTCCAAAATACCTTTATCCAGGATCCAGGAACTGATTAAAAGCTACAGGAAGCGACTAGAGGCTGTTATCTTTGCAAAAGGAGGATGTACTAAATATTAATGTCACTTTTCTGTTGAGGTGCCCATATTTTTGCACCGGTCAAATTTTGGTTTAATGCATATTGCGCATTTTCTGTTAGTACAATAAACCTCATTTCAATCCTGAAATATTACTGTGTCCATCAGTTATTAGATATATCAAACTGAAATGGCTGTTATAAACACCAAAATATTTAGAACTAAAAATGATTAAGATTAATAGGGGTGCCCAAACTTTTTCATAGGACTGTATATATATATATATATATATATATATATATATATATATATATATATATATATGTGTGTGTGTGTATATAATGTAAATAAAAATAAACAAATGTATTAGGTATCTCCATGTGAGTATATGCCCCCACTATGCAAAAATAGCATTATTTATCCAAACCAAGAAACAGATGGTTTTGGCCCATTTTTGCTACACCTGGACCTCTGTGGTTATTCACTATGGACACACAACAGCAGACTTGTCTTGTGTAACCTTAGAATTAAAGGGTATGGCCACTGTACGTACACACCTTACTACAGGGTTAAACAGTAAAATATTCAACCGACTATGATTTTTAGAAGTTCACTGCCTTTGTTGTTATCTGTAAATTCACACCTCCTAGCATAATGTCCTGACCCCAACAGTGTGCTTTTATGTCCATAATATGGAAGGACATGTGACTATTGACATCCACATCCTACAAAGAAAACCACTGTGGGTGCATTAGGCCCTACAGAAACACAGATGGCACTAGTGCATGCTAAAAGATTGGAGTGGTGCGGAGGGTACAGGCGGACATGTGGTGCGGAGGGTACAGGCAGACATGTGGTGTGGAGGGTACAGGCGGACATGTGGTGCGGAGGGTACAGGCGGACATGTGGTGCGGAGGGTACAGGCGGACATGTGGTGGGGAGGGTACAGTTGGACAAGTGGCGCAGAAGGTACAGGTGGACATGTGGTTGCAGAGGGTACAGGCGGACATGTGGTGGGGAGGGTACAGGTGGACAAGTGGTGCAGAGGGTACAGGTGGACATGTGGTTGCGGAGGGTACAGGCGGACAAGTGGTGCGTAGGGTACAGGCGGACATGTAGTGCAAAAGGTACAGGTGGACATTTGGTGCAGAGGATACAGGCGGACATGTGATGCAGAAGGTACAGGCGGACATGTGGTGCGAAAGGTACAGGCGGACATGTGGTGCGAAAGGTACAGGCGGACATGTGGTGCGAAAGGTACAGGCGGACATGTGGTGCGGAGGGTACAGGCGGACATTTGGTGCAGAGGATACAGGTGGACATGTGATGCAGAAGGTACAGGCGGACATGTGGTGCACAGAGTACAGGCGGACATGTGCTGCGGAGGGCACAGGCGGACATATTTTGTCCACTGTCATTCCAGCTGGGATCATGCTATGGTATAGATAGAGCGCTGCACTGATGAGGGGGAAGAGATGAACTTTACAAATAGTAACAGTGGCAGAAAACTTCTAAAAAGAATTAATTACCAAGTTGCCTATTTTAAGGTTTAACACACACTTGTAATGTGTAACCACAGTGGGCAACCCCTTCACTTCTAATTTACATCTAATAAAAATTTCCATGATTTGTTTTCAGAGTTCAAGCCTATGGAATTTTAGGTTTTAATAATTAATTTGTCATATGTGAGAGTCGAGAGATATAGTTATATGACAATTGTATTGTATGTAGAGACGCAAAAATAGTGTGTCATCTGTGACCATCTCGTCTAAGAATGTGATATCTGTGTCAGTCATTCCCCAATTATAGAAATCTGGTCAAATATAATATGCCTACTCAAAGGATAGTCATTACAGGGTGTGCCATTGTTATATTCTGCTATGGAGCAGACAGAGTGAGTGGGGCAGATTTCAACAGCAATGGCAGAGGGTGCACCATATTTAGGAGGATGTGCACCTTCTGCTGGGCTGTCACTGCAATGACTTATGGTGTACCTTTTCATTGATTGTTTACATATGTGAATATTGGCATGTGAAGTACAGTATATTCTATGTACAGTCAAAAGCTAAAAGAAAACTTACCAGGCTGATTTAAAGGGAATGTGTCATTTGGTGCAGGTTAAGTATCTAATGCTGTTTGAAATTCTGCCATACTTTTACACTGTCTAGTCTACCATTACACCACTTATAGGCTGACTTAGTTTCTGATAAAATATTGCCACATTTACATGGTCCCCCCCCCCCTGCATTTCTGCACACAGTATTATGTCCCATAGTGGCCCCTGTACACAGTATTATGACCCATAGTGGCCTTTCACACAGTATGATGCCCCATTGTGACCCCTGCACACAGTATTATCCCCATAGTGGCCTCTGCACACAGTATTATGTCCCATAGTGACCCCTGCACACAGTATGATGCCCCATTGTGGACCACCCATGAATGATTATTATACTCTGGGGTCTTTTCAGGCACCAGAGTATGATGATTGGAGATCCAGTGGAGGATATAAACATAAAAAAACACTGTTACTTAGCTCTCCCTGGCTCCGTCACACTCTGTTATCGGCCATCTTCAATGTTAGATGGCACGTCACATGAGCCAGGGTTGTGTCGCGACGCATAAGGACTCAAGCCCGGCCCACGTGACATCTAGGACGTCACCAAGTAGGCCTGAAGCCTTCCGGAGCCCAGGAGAGGCAAGTAACAGAGTTTTTTTACGTTCCCTCACCTCTTCTAGCCATCCAATTATTATACTTGTGGATCTGAAAAGACCCCCGAGTATAATGATAGTAGTGTTTGAGGGGTTCACGGGCCTGCAGCCTTACTTGTTCACGTTCGCCTCCACAGAGAGGGAAGCACAGGCGACCGTGAGCAGGAGTGAGGATCATTAAGTAAATAGGGTCTGTTACCTGCTGTAGTTAGTCCAGCAGGTAATGGCCTATTAAAAAAAAATAAAAAAATCAGTGGCTCATTGGGCCCCCTAATGTCCTGGACTCTGTGGTAGCGCCTACTATGCTGCCTGAGGCGAACGATCAAAAGACGCCTGTGAGTGTGGGGGGGTGGGGTGGGGTGTTGTTTATCTTTTGATCATCCATCTCAGACAGCGGGGGGGTTGGGGGTACTAGCAGTAACATTACAATAAATACAATTCAGTAATATTTTGTGCAGTAATACTCACAGGAGACGTCTTCCCACATTTCTTGTCTCTTTCCCATGACCACCTCTTGCAGCTGTGATTTGACTCTGTAAAGTTTGAAGCACACACATCTTTGACTCCTCACTTTTCTATGCACCCAACCCCTAGTGGGCAGCATGGTGGCTCAGTGGTTAGCATTGCAGCGCTGGAGTCCTACGTTCAAATCCTGCCAAGGGTAACATCTGCAAGGAGTTTGTATGTTCTCCATGTGTTTCCTCCGGGTACTCTGGTTTCCTCCCACACACCAAAGACATACTGATAGGGACTGTAGATTGTGAGCCCTATATGGGACAGTGACTGACAATATCTGTAAAGCTCTGTGGAATATGATGGCGCTATGTAAGTAAGCATAATAATATAATAATATATATCCCCTGCAGCCTATATTATGCCCCACAGTGGCACAATAGACTGTGGGGCATAATATAGGTTGCAGGGGGGCCTCTGAGTGGCAAAATAGAGGTTACAGGGGCCACAGTGGACCCTTCAAGCTCTATTATACCCCACAGTTGCACACCCATGAACTATTATTATACTCAGGGGTCTTTTCAGACCCCCGAGTATAATAATCGGAGCCCCAGGGGAGGGGAGGGAACATAAACAGTGTTACTCACCTCTCCGGGATCCGATGTTAATCCTATCAGGCTTTGGGCCTATATGGTAATGTCCCAGATGTCACGTGGTCTGGGATATTACCATTTAGGCCCAAAGCCTGTGCTAGCAGTACAATATAGGCCCAAAGCCTGTGGTAGCAGTAACAGCCTGTTGCCATACAGACCCAAAGCCTGTGCTAGCAGTAACAGGCTATTACTACTAGCACAGGCTTCGGGCCTATATGGTACTGCTAGCACTTACTTTGGGCCTAAATGGTAATATCCCAGACCACATGACATCTGGGACATTACCATATGGGCCCGAAGCCTGCTAGGATTAACATCGGATCCCGGAGAGGTAAGTAACACTGTTTATTATGTTCCCTCACCTCGCTTGGGGCTCCGATTATTATACTCGGGGGTCTGTGTTAGTTCAGCGGAAAAAAAAAAGGCCCATGCTGCCGCCCCCTTCCACCTGAGGCGGTTGCCTCACCTCGCCTCATTAGAGGTGCGGCGCTACCCTAGGTCCACCGCTCATTACTGGCTCAAGAAAGTGTCCCAACTTGCCAGAATGTAAGAGCTATCCTGCTGGGAATTATGCTTCCACCTTAAGACTAAAGACCCACATAGCGGGACATAGCGGAAAAGCACTGCAGTAAAAACCATGGCGGAAAAGCATCACAATTTTTCTCACAGAGCTTTTCAAAGAAAGGAAACCTCTGTGGGCTTTCAGTTTCAATTATATCTTTAGGGAGACTGCTGGAGACTGTGAGTGTGAGTGTGTTAGTGTGAGTGTCCTTCACTCTCCCTATCTACCATGCTGCCATCAGAGTTCATAAAAACAATTTCCACTACTTACGGAAGAACGCCCATCCAATGAAGGCCATGGAAAAAGTTGAATAGTTAAAAATAAATAAATAAATCAATATAAATGTGTTTGATATCACATTTATGGTGGGCATGGCTAACAATTGAATTCATGTACACAATGAATAGCCCATGATCAGAACCAGTACAGTGATTGTAACAGAGACTGTGTTGCGCATACAAAAAGGTAGAACATTTTTATGCAGTCTCAATTAGAAAAAGTAATTTCAGCACATTTTATGTTTGCCTGTAAAAAAAAAAAAAAAAATCCTTGAAAAATCATTTTATTATAATGTGACATACTGGTGTATAAGTAAAGCACTAGGATCCTTTCTAGGTCTCTAAGATAACTGTATATAAATTTCCCAGTCTCTGATCGTTTCATTGGCAATCCCTGTAACCCAAGGGGGTATCTATTTGACAGCTACATACTGTACCATGTGACTTTCCATGTGGTTGTGAATTACAACATTATGTACGTTCAAGGGATGCAGAAAGTAACTGTATTTGAACTGGTGACTCACTAAGATCTGAGAGTCATGTAAGTGTTAGCAACACCCTCTTTAGACCAGTCTTCTTACCATGAAAGACGACAAATGTTGCAGTAACTTCTAAAGAATTGGACGGTTTGAGTGCCAGTGTCTTCTTCTGAAGCTCATGATTACGTAATTTTCTTTTTAGTTTCCAAGAAAACTTTCCAAGACCAAAAATTGTCTTATGCATTAATGGAAATATATATATATATATATATATATATATATATATATATATATATATATATATTTTGTTTGGGGGAAGAACATTAGACATTTTTGACTACTTTTTATACACAATGACACGTCTCCAAAAGATCAACTTTTTCAATCAAGACCAGATTGTTTTTCGATTTTCCATTCCCCTATATTCTTTGTATATTGTCCTCTAGAAATACATATTTAACTGGAATTTTTGGGACTCATCTCAAAGAGTTTCCATGTATATGCAGGCAGTAAGACATCTTATAAAGAACACCTTCTTAAGAAGACCACCCATGAGTTAGAACAGATTCTTCTGTGAGGCCTGGTTCACATCTACGTTTGGTATTCTGTTTGGAGAGTCCACTTGGGGACCCCCTGAATGGAATACCAAACACACTGACAAGTGGTGAGCACTGAAAATACATGAACCCCATAGACTATAATGGGGTCCATTTGGTTTCCGCGTGGTCATGAATCATGCGGAGAGGAAAGCACTTTTCACTCTGCCTGTTCCATGTAGACACTGGGTGGAAAACATATGGACCCCATTATAGTCTATAGGGGCCATGTGCTTTTATAAGCTCATCGCTTGTCAATGCGTTTGGTTTCCCTTCAGGGGGTCCCCAAGCGGACTCTCCAAACAGAATACCAAACATAGATGTGAACCAGCCCTGAGAGATTTTCAATTCCTCTTACGCTAGGTTCACACTAGTGATGGGATTTCCGTTCTTCAGGCCTGCTTGGGGAACCAAAAAACGAAAAACCAATCCACTTGCAGGACTTTTTTAAAGCGAAATGGGGAACGGAATCCATAGTGCTCACCGAGTACAGATGTGAACCTAGTCTTGTGCACCACATTCCCCATTTTTACAGCAATTTTGGGTGGCCATCTCAGCAAGGTTTTACTATACCATAAGCCTCCCCTTAGTTTTATTTTATTTTTTCTTCCAAGAATTTAGAAACAATTGTGAAATATTTTGGTGGCATATTAGAAGAAAAAAATTAATCCCGGGGGACCACACCCAAAGATGTGTAATGTGTTGCAATTCACTTCACTGAATTCACAATTCAGCCCACTTAACTCTTTACCTGCAGAATAGGGATGAGGTAGCCGAATGCATTGCGTGAGGCATCTGCAATTTCTACCGGTGAAACAGAGGTTAATCAAGAAATACACAGTTGCTCAGACAATGGAGATACTTGCTGCACCTCTATCCATTTGTAAGATGGGCCCTGCCCAAAGCTCCACCTTTGTAATAAAAGTGCCATGAATACACAGTACACACCCAGCCTGGGTGCCAGCACTATGTTTTTTTGGGTTATATTAATGAACATCTAAATTAACAGTACAAATTGCCAAAAAGGGTTGGAAATGAAATAGAACCCATGAAGAACCCCGTATTGTAGGGTAACAATGGTCATAGATGACCAAGATGGTGGAGACCCTATAAGGTCAACATGACTATTTCTGAGGCTGATGTCACTACAAAGATTAAATATGTATTATTCAGCCTCGTCGTACACGAACTCCCTGTAAAACATGTCCTCTCGTGTCTGGTGGTTTCATCATTTCTCCTTCATCTTTTTATGTTCTAGTGAAGCAGTTAAATGAAGAACATGACAGAATGTGAGATCCTTGGAATTCCACTGATGTCATCCACACGATATAGGTCGCCTTGTAAGAGGGGTGTGGTAAAGTGGCATCCAGGTAAGGATCGGGATGTCTGGACATCGAGCCTTTCCCTTAGCAACAGACCAGGAACAGACTCTTTCCATAGACATTTTTTTTTCTACTTCATAGACTATTGACTTTTTGCATATATATTATCACTCCATACTTCAGTGCCAGGGGTGAAGGTGGAGACGTAATTTATTTAAATGGTTTAGACAACTCCCAGGCAATTAAGAATCATTGAAATCTTAGTGTTTCAGGCCTGGGAAAGTCAAATTGATAATGCAACTGCAACCAGTGGCAACAACCACAGAAACCTGCGGTAAACAATTGGCATCACCTACTATATCTACCGCCTCTGCTCCCCTGGAATGCAAACATTTGGATTATTGTGTGTAATTTTATACTGTTCTAGACTTTTATGTCTGTTATGGGACATGCTAGATCAATGGCAAGCATAGAAACAAGGAGGGGCATATATCAAGGACTCGGGCATATAGGGTGCTACTATAGGGGAAAGGTCTAAAAGGCAGTCAATCAGATGTATCGTCGTCTCTCACGAAATCAAGTTGGCCAGGACGACAACCAATGTCACATAGATGTTCTCCATTCTGGACTCCTTGTGCCTGGTCCTCTCAATGATGTCCATATCACACTCTATATATATATATATATATATATATATATATATATATATATATATATATATAACATTTGGGTTGGGAAGGTGACCACATGCCTTTATGAAACATCAACTCCATCCTTATAACGCTTTTTGACTTTTGACCAGTGGTGCCCTGAATCTGAAACATTGGAATAACGATTGACTTCATGCCCATGGAAATGCTTACATGGTTGGGGCTTGACCCTGCAAAATCATCTGGCTGCTCATTCCAAGGGCCACAAAATTTTCGGGAGAAATATTTTTATAATTTGGTAGGCTGGGCGTTTATCAGACACAGGGTCATCTAATGTGTATGTTTTTTTACTTTAATTTGGGTTTTTATTTCTTTTGGATTTTTTTTTTACTGTAATTGTTAACCCCCAAGGGGTCTTGAACCCCAGAGGGTCTGATCACTATTGCAATACATTACAATGCATTGCAAAATACTAGTACTTGTATTACAGACAGAAAAAAATTGCTCTATTGCAAAAAAAAAACAAAAAAAACAAAATGAGATTATAGGCAATAAAAGGATGTACTGTTCATTGTATGTGGAAACTGCATTCACACAGACAGCACAGAAATTCTCCCTCCCCGCACTCCTGTTATTTTCCTACCTGTCTAAAGTCAATTAAATCTTATTAATTTCTACTCCACTAATTTTCCTTCTATTATTCTGTAGTTATATTGTTAGCGTTATTGTCCCAGTAGCCAATAGTACCACTTGCTTTGGCTAATGCAGCGATGATGATAGTACAACTTTCCCTAAGCTTGCAATGTCACAAAATGGCTTTTTTTCTCTTTATTGTGTATGTGACATCAGCACTCTGTTTACTACTCATTATGTGATGTCAGTTGATGTCATAGCTCATGTGATTTTCCTTCTCCTCTGTATATTAATTGTCCATTACGTATTGTGCTACGCACTTTAGTTTCCAGAGACGAATCGCAAAGGCGTTGAGTTAGTTCAAAAACAAAACTTTTGGAAAATTTGGGTCAAATCCTGTTCGTTCCAAATTGGTTCACAACTCTAATTATATGGATGACCTCTTACTAGGAATAGTTTTTCCAGTTCTAGGCTGGTACCTATGATGGAAGCAGGGGCACCTGATGTGCAGGGGCACATACTAATAATACTGTAATATATATCTTGTATGACCGCCAGTAGAGTATATTTGTCATTAGAATTTCTTAACAATTCCTCATTGTATACTGGAAATGCCACATTTATAGAAAACAAAGCAATAGGTTATGTCATCTATGTGGACATTAGTTACAGAGCAACACGTAGAAACTCTGTCAATATATCTGATCAAATCTCCTAATGCCAACATAAGCATCCAATTATACATTTCAGTAAAATAAACCAGACCTATAATTAATATGACAAAATGATTTATGGAAGGTATGAGCTCAAATTTTTAACATTTAATATAGACCCAGTAAACTGATTTGGTTATATGAATATACACCCAAACACAGAAGGGCAAGGGCGGGCATGTTGAGTTAATCCTTCACATGTGATGTCAGCTCTCTTTACCTGATAAACAAGATCTTAGCCCTAATTGCTGTTTGGTAGTAGAGAATAGGAAACATGTGCCAGGGACATAACACACAAATAAACAGGCATCTTAATGAGATTGAAACAAGTGTGGGAAAATGGCAACAAAAATATTGATTAAAAGGTGATTTGTATTTTTGCTTATTTTTTTAGAAATATTTTTTTCATAGGTTAGTATAAGTGTTTAAGTGTCAGTATGTATGTATGTATGTAGGTGTGTGTATGTATGTAGGTGTGTGTGTAGGTGCGTACTGAGGAGCATATAATACTGTATGTAGGGGGTGTACTGAGGAGCATTTAATAGAGTGAAGAGATGTACTGAGGAGCATATAATACTGTGGGGGGGGGGCGTATGAAGGAGCATAAAATACTTTTCTGTGGGGGGAAGGTGTACTGAGGATCATATAATTCTGTGTGGGAGGGGGCGTACTTAGGAGCATATAATACTATATGTGGGGGGCGTACTGTGGAGCATATAATACTATATGTGGGGGGGAGTACTGTGGAGCATATAATACTGTGGGGGGGCCTGCTGTGAAGCATATAATACTGTGGGGGGGCCTGCTGTGGAGCATATAATACTGTGGGGGGAACTACTGTGGAGCATATAATACTGTGGGGGAGCCTGCTGTGGAGCATATAATACTGTGGGGGGAACTACTTTGGAGCATATAATCTTACTTTTTTTTTAAACTATATTTCAGCCCTCTAGTGGTCTGAGGGACAGTGAACTGGCCCCCTGTTTGAATAGTTTGAGGACCCCGGCACTAAATCATACAGAGCAGTCAGTCCTGAAAAGTTTACAATCGCAAGCAATAAATAGGATTAGGAAAATTAAGTCAGAGTTAAGCAATTACAAGCAGATTAGTGATAGAAATCATAGAATATATATATATATATATATATATATATATATATATATATGCTACTCAGCGCCGCACTTCCCATGAGGCGACCTGAAATTACCTCTTCAGGCGGCACTATGCCAGGGCCCCAGGGAGGGCGGCATTTTTGCTTACCTAAGCCAGTCCAGGACAAGCTGTCCTGGACTGGCTTAGCACCGAGTGGTGTATTGGGGAGGCCACTGGAGCAGCGCTGCCTCCAGCAGCCTCCCCTCATGCTCAGGCAGAGAGCAGGTCCTCTCCGTGCCTGCTCTCTGCCTGCGTACACCACTAAGCCCCGCCCCCTTCGTTTAGGCCCGCCCTTCTGCTCCACCATGCCCCCTCCGCTCCGCCCCCTCCTCCGGGGGGGGGGCGGTTTTCTGTCGTTTGCCTCGGACGGCGAAAGGGGCAGGTTCACCCCTGATGCTACTGTATAAAGAGTGTTTAATCAGACGTTTACTGATAATCAGTCCTGCTAGTTAAAAATCTTTTTTTAAACTGACTCATGCAATTCTTGACTAATAATACTCAGTGACCAGGTAACCCCTTTAGTGCTTTTAGTACTTTGCTATCTGTCTTGAAATAGATTTTTCATTTTTTTGTAAAAAATAAAAAATAAAAACAGCAACACTAATTCTGGTCTTGACAGCCAGGCCAGTCGTACTTCCTGAGAATAAAGACGATTTTGAAAGCTGTAGACCACAAATATTGAGTGAGGGTTCTGTTTGTTCCTCCTCAACATGTAACTTACCATACTAGCTTCTTAACTGATACAGATTCCATTCATGTGGCATCTGGTTAAAAAGATTCCTCATAGTCCAAAACTTCTTCTTCTTCCTCTTTTTGATGAGTTGGATGAGAACAGCCAGTGTTTGTTTTTTTTATGTAGAGGAGGCAGAGGTAGAAGACTTGAATGTTGGTGGAGGTAGTAATGGCCGGGGGTAGGCTACTACTGGTGGTAGTACTGCTGGTAGGGGCAATAGAGGGAAATCTGATAGGAATTGTGAGAGCATAGAGGAATCTCATTGCCATGATAAGTCACAAAATGTGAAAATATGATGATTCTATTACAGATAACACCTAGCAACCAAGTCACGGTGACAGGGTGAGATCACAGGAAGAAAGTGGTGGCAGTTTCAATAGTAAGAATTCCGCACCCCTTCTGCAAACCAATAACCTTATTTTTCCCATATGGTTAATGCCGTAGCAGGGGAAAAAATAAAAAGTGCCAAACTGTCATTTTTACACCGTGTCGCCTCGGATAAAAATTTAGTTCTCAAGTTCTCAAAACAATAGACACTCCCCAAAATGGTAAAACTAAAAAGTACACCTGGCCCCACAAAAGGAGGCTGGTGCTTGGCATCATTGTTTCTCTTCTGTTAACCATGGTTATCTCTAAAGAAACACGTGCAGTCATCATTGCACTGCACAAAAATGGCCTAACAGGGAAGAGTATCGCAACTAGAAAGATTGCACCTCAGTCAACAATGTATCGCATCATCAAGAACTTCAAGGAGAGAGGTTCCATTGTTGGCAAAAAGGCTCCATGGGCACCCAAGAAAGACTAGCAAGTGCCAGGACCATCTCTTGAAAGTGTTTTAGCTGCGGGATCAGGCTACCAGCAGTGCAGAGCTTGCTGAGGAATGGCAGCAGGCAGGTGTGAGTGCATCTGCACGCACTGTGAGGCGGAGACTCTTGGAGCAAGGCCTGGTCTCAAGGAGGGCAGCGAAGAAGCCATTTCTCTCAAGAAAAAACATCAGGGACAGACTGATATTCTGCAAAAGGTACAGGGAGTGGACTGCTGAGGACTGGGGTAAAGTCATTTTCTCTGATGAATCCCCTTTTCGATTGTTTGGGACATCTGGAAAACAGCTTATTCGGAGAAGACGAGGTGAGCGCTACCACCAGTCTTGTCTCATGCCAACTGTAAAGCATCCTGAAACCATTCATGTGTGGGGTTGCTTCTCAGCCAAGGGAATCGGCTCTCTCACAGTCTTGCCTAAAAACACAGCCATGAATAAAGAATGGTACCAGAATGTCCTCCAAGATCAACTTCTCCCAACCGTCCAAGAGCAGTTTGGCGATCAACAATGCCTTTTCCAGCATGATGGAGCACCTTGCCATAAAGCAAAGGTGATAACTAAATGGCTCAGGGAACAAAACATAGAGATTTTGGATCCATGGCCTGGAAACTCCCCAGATCTTAATCCCATTGAGAACTTGTGTTCAATCATCAAGAGAAGGGTGGACAAACAAAAACCTACAAATTCTGACAAAATGCAAGCATTGATTGTGCAAGAATGGACTGCTATCAGTCAGGATTTGGTCCAGAAGTTGATTGAGAGCATGCCAGGGAGAATTGCAGAGGTCCTGAAGAAGAAGGGTCAACACTGCAAATATTACAACGCTGCATTAACTCATTCTGTCAATATAAGCTTTTGTTACTCATAATATGATTGCAATTCTATTTCTGTATGTGATAAAAACATCTGACAAACACACATAAAAACCAGAGGGCAACAGATCATGTGAAAATATAATATTTGTGTCATTCTCAAAACTTTTGGCCATGACTGTATATCAAAACTCTAGTTATGGCTACGTATCCATGATGACAATGTGTTGTGTCACCACTGTAATGAATAATCGCTGGTATTTATTAGTAGGAAAATATGAAAGTCCATGAATGTGGATGATTGAAGTGCGGGGTGGTGTCAGCCCATTAATAATCTTGTTGAAAGAGACAACTAGTAAGGTGTCATCTTGAAAGGAAAGACAGAGGCTAAACCTGCTGTAAACCAAGATTTATCAACCTTTTAAGTTTTATCTTTGATTGACTTTCTCTGTTCTATTAGTTTACTAAAACATGTTATAAAAGATAATATACCAAAAATAGAACGGGAGCATAAACTTGTAAGAAATAAACTTTTAACCAGAGGAAATTATAGGTTGTTCAGAAAGTCTAATAATGCTGTGTATACACTGCAAGATGGAAGTGATGGGTTCTACTAAGGGTTTGTACAAATGTAGCAAATATAAACTTGGCACTTATAGAGTAAAACAAACAGTTGCAATAAAGTAAACTTGAAAAATTACTTTTTTTTAACTAAGTTTTTTTTTTTAGAATTTTTTCTTTACGTTATTTTCAATTTTCCATGGCATTCTCTCTATTTTTTAGAAAATGGATAAAATCTTATAGTTTTCAATCTGTCCACTAAAACCTAACAATTTCTAATTCTCTATGGGCTTTTATTGCAGTAGTATCCTCATTCACATCCCAAACAAGACAGACAGGGTTACAATAAGAAGTTCACACCTCTACAGATAACACTGACAATATATGATGGTAGAGTTTATCTACTCCTTCTTCTTGGACAAACATGTTGTCTGGAAAACTGTCCCATAGAACTCAATGGGTTGGCTCCAGACTATGGCTTCCTATGGCCATGACTACTGTAAAGCATATCACTAAATGCTGTTAACACATCAGGAGAAGCTCAGGCATAATGGCCGCCCCATAGTCATATACAGAAAACAGAATTAGAACTCTTTTTTTTTTTTTTTTTTTTAAATGTAGATTGTGAGCCCCACATAGAGCTCACAATGTACATTTTCCCCTATCAGTATGTCTTTTTTTGGAATATGGGATGGAAATCCATGCAAACACGGGGAGAACATACAAACTCCTTGCAGATGGTTTTATGCCCTTGGCGGGATTTGAACACCAGGACTCCAGCGCTGCAAGGCTGCAGTGCTAACCACTGAGCCACCGTGTGGCCCCTAGAAATAGAACTCTATTGAACTAGAACTCGGTTTTATTGGAGGCTGATTTTGAGGCGGATTCAGCGTCAAAATCAGCACCAAAAAACTCTGTGTAAATGGATCCTAACAGTAATTTTGGTGACAGATGAAAGAGAAGATTCTCACCTTCTTATTTCACCTTCTTATTCCCACCACTTTCATTGTAAGCAAGACGTGAAAGAAGCCCCCGCCCACCCGCCCTTTAATTTTTGCGCTTGGGGAATTTCTTTGTCACAGTGGCTGTTGCGGTGGGAGTCCTTGAGGCTGGAGTACCGGAAAGGTTTGTGGTAGGGAGGGCCCCAAGGTAGGGGCTGGACTCCCCGGAACATTTGGGATGTTAGTTGGTTTACTTTGGTTAAAATCAAGTTAATTGGGATTATTTGGCATTAGTCTGAAATGAGCATCGGGCAAGTAACTAAACAGGTGCCCCTGAGCTGGTGTCAAACGGCTAGGGGTCATAGCTGGTGCTCAGGGACTTAGAATACGGTGGGGTTTTTGGGCCTCAAGGACCGCCATCGTTGGGTGATAGATTAACGGTGGGAATGTTTTGGGGTTGGCACTTTAAAATGATTACTTATTTTGTTAATAATCAATAAAATGGCTGCTGTGGCCAATGAATCCAACCTTGCGTGCCGAGTATTTATTTCAGGTAAATCTACAAGAATGTGCGAGTTGGCGATACACTGGTCATGTCGGTTGCGGCAAGGTTATATAACTATTATACACTCCGTCTTTTCCTACCGTATTTCGGTGATGTAGATAAACCTTTTCTGTTGCTACTTACTAAAAACTAAACAAAAAGTACAAAAAATGTTTTGACTCTTTATCCACAAATATCTCAGTAGTATTTCTGTGGCACAATATGGCACGTTGGTCACAGAATGGAGACCACGGTCTTCTCAGAAGGTAAATCCTGTGCGGACTTTCGCTACAGAAAAACCTTTCCGCCACTGTCTTTCCTGCAGCATTTTTTGGCTGCGGTTCACTACACGGGGCTTAGCCTTAGTCAGGAATGTGTTTTCATGGTTGTGACACATGTGACCTTTATTTCTTTCTTATCCTTCTATTATGTCCATGGAAAGGAGATGTCCGAATATTTTGGATTCAGGGAGTATTTAGGGAGTGAAATAATGGCGAGTCGCTGATACAACCGTACTAGTAAGAGGTCAATTACCAGTGCAATGAGTAAAGCTCTCAATAACCTGCCCAATTCTTCCTGCTATTGTTTATAAGCGAGTCTTCCAAGGATTGTTGAATAGCTTTGAATATTACCAATTTACGTATATAAGGGACAGGAGATTAATAATAGGAAGTCATTTAAGCCTCCTATGAGTAATGTCCTATGAAACATGGACTAGAGAATAGGCTTCATCCTCTTCGTTCATATAAGGTATGCATTTATTTTTGTAATTTTTTTTATTTTAGTTTATTTTTAAACAATTTTGGGTATTTTGTATTACTCACGATCTAAAATAACTGCATAAAAATTGTGAATCTGTGTTCGGGGGTGCGGTGCATAGAGCGAGGAGCAAACAGTTCCATGCCCGGTATGGCGACCAGGCAGTGGTCAACTCCCAGGCAGATCAAGTCCCATTAAAGCAACGTGGACTGGATGTACTGCTATTGTAATTTTAGGCCATAAATAAAAAAATCTTTAAGACATGATGTGATGCGACCAAACAGTTCAGATTATCCTGCTTATTTTGGATCTGTTCCCTTCATTCTTCTTGTCCCTATGCTCTCATTCAGATGTCTCTCACCTGCTGCCCCTTCCTTAACAATCTCTTAAATTGTAATTGTCATGTTAATAAACATTACATAAATCAATAGTACATGCAAATATAAGCATCTTTTTAATATAGCTTATTAGAGTAACCATATGGCAAATGGTGTATGTGCACAAGGCCCTATGGCAACAAAGGTTCCCCTTCCACCCTTGCAAGATTCAGTGGGAGAGTCCCACATTACGCATGCACTCCCATTGTTCTGGATGGCAGGTCTTGATTCAACTTCTGAGGAAGCAGTTGGACCACAGAAATTCCACCGTACCACGATTATTCCTGTCTGTGACACAGAGAGGGGGAGCCAGTAGCAGAGCTGGGGCCTGATCATCCCAGGGGCTAGGTGAGTATTATACTGTATGATGAACCACTAAGGGGGTATTATATCACATGAAGCCAAAGAAGGTCCATTATTATGTATTGGGCCACTGAGGGGGATTAGATTGTGTGATGGGCGACTGTGGTGGTATTGTATTGTGTAGGGACCTCTAAAACAGCATTATACTATTGTGGGTGCCACAGAGGGGGCATTACATAGTGTAGGAACCACTCTGGAGGTAGTATAATGTGTGTAGCCACTTAGTGGGCATTATACTGAGTAGGGTAACTTAGGAAAAATTATACTGAGTGGGTTCACTTAGGGGACATTGTGCTGTGGGGGGCCACAAAAGTGGTATTACACTGACATTGCGGTACATTGTTAATGTGTTAAGGCAAAAAGGGACTCAATAGGAATTGGTGAAGTCAAAGAGGACTTGGAAAGGGTATGACTTAGCACTAAAATGTTTTGGCTGCGCATGCTGCCACACATATCATCTATCGTTGTGCCATTGGTATGTCTAAGTGGTGGTGATGGTGGGGGGCCCATTTATTATAAACTTTGCAATTGGCCCACCAATTTGTTAAAAGTCTTCTTTCTCGACGTATCAGACTTGTTTCCTCTTCCCTCCATCCTAAACTGGTATCAGACTATTTTTCTTTGATAATTCATCTATACTATTACATGCTGCTTTACAAAGGTTTATGGCAAGGGGAAACAGAGGAAAAGCCAAGTCAGGAAGAAGAAGAAGAAGAAGAAGAAGAAGGAGAAGGAGAAGGAGAAGGAGAAGGAGAAGGAGAAGGAGAAGGAGAAGGAGAAGGAGAAGGAGAAGGAGAAGGAGAAGGAGATTGCATCTAAGATTTTCCATTTTAAGCCAAGTGCTTTATTCCCATTATTCACATCAGTACTGTTCAGCACTGCTCTTTAATGTCAACTATGCTGCTTTTTGACTGAGTGAAGGAGATTTAGGGTTGTACTATCTCCTCTTTTCTCCATGTGCTATCTCTGAGAGACATCACAGGAGTCTTCATCCACCAGCTCAGGGAAAACTGAGTACTCTGAGTCTGGAGAGTGGAAAATGGCAATATTACATTATTAATCCATCTTATAGAGGATAAATAGCTGACCGGTCAAGGTCTGACCGCTGGCTCCCCCAATAAGCATGAGAATTGGTGGTGGTCTACCCCCTTTGTGAATACAGCTGAGCTGAAGGCTAATGGTGGATGCCTATGTATCCCCGATCCCATTCACTTCAATGGGAGTGCCGATGATAGCTTAGTGCTTTTCAAGTAAACCAAAGTAGGGGTGTTCATAAGGGGTTCAGCCACCTTCACAGCGGCTACTTCACACCCTTGCTCTCAGGATTAGTGAAGATTTCACCAGTCAGACCCCCCACCCATCTACTATTTAGCCTCTATCGTATGCTACTCCTTTAGCATTCAGTATATTACGTTTCACATATTTAGCTTTTACATATTCACATATTCATAATGACATGGATAAGTAGACTAAATGAAGACACTCATTGCGGATATAGTTTCAGGAAATTGGGACTTAGTACACTCCTTTTGGGTTTGATAATTGGGGACAATTGTATAAAATGAAATGCATATTATTAGCCACATATTATGAGAGGATCATGTATGTGCTGTACTTTACATATCATATGAGAAGTATGTACCGACCTGATTCAGAAGCTAAATTTGTTCCTAAGTGGTTAATCTAGTCATTACAATCAATGGTAGGTTGTCAATATCTCCAGGGCGTCAATTCATGTTACGTCAAAGCAACAAAGTATTAGACAGCCTAACTATTTTAATCCTCTATTGTCAAAAAGACACGTATAATACTGCTTATAGGTATGGAAACACGCATCGCACATGCTTAAAGACTGCCCTACTTTCACCCAGACTAAGACATAAAGTGTTGCCCCTGTTGTCATTTAATAGGCAATGAATAAAATTGTCCATAATCCAAAAGGACTTGCATGTAACTGCATACAAGGCGCAAAAAATAATGCTGAGAACTGTTCACCAACAACTGAAAACTCCTTAAGGGTATGTTCACACGTGGCAGATTTGTTACAGTAGTTTCCAATGTTCCAAAATTATTTCTGCATGCATGGATTTTACAAACTCTATTCAAATAAATGGGACAGTCAGCTACATGTGAATATACCCTCGAGGTACCTTAAAGGTAAAAATAATAAATGTGTCATGAGTACAATGGAGAACTGTAGGGCCTTCTATGGAAGCGATATCTCTCACTGTCATGTCATGGGGGTCACTATGGCGGACAAGTCCTGCAAGTACCTTCTCCATGTCCATCGACACCACCAACATGGCCTGCTGGGCAGAGCTAGGCAGACTCCCCCTATAGCTCACCATGCAGAAGAGGGCGCTATCATTCTGGACTCACATACAGGACAGCAGTCCTGGCTCTTACCACCACCAAGCCTGGCTGAGCCACAGAGCCCTGAGAAAAACTGATACTCCCCAACCAAGCATCAGCCATCTGCCAAGCCAAAACCCCCAACATGCCCTGAACAAGGCTCAAATAAAAGGAGTCATTTAGAGAGACAGAGAGCGGTACATCGAGGAATGGAGAAGCGCAATAAATAACTCCAAGAAACTCACCGTGTACCAGTCACTGCAAAGGGACTACACCATGGCCACCTACCTGGAGAGAATACCCCACCCCAAACACAGACAGACCCTGAGCCGGTACAGACTGAGCGCCCACAACCTGGAGATGGGGTGACACAGGCAGACGTACAAGCCACGAGAGAACAGACGGTGCAAGCACTGTGACAAGGGGGCCCTAGAAGACAAGGACCATTTCCTGCTACACTGCACCAAATACTCAGCTGTGAGTGCCGTCTACTACCAAAGACTCTCTGCCCACATCCAAGACTTCATATCTGCAGACGAGAAGAGGAAACTCTACATCCTACTGGGAGAAGAAGAGGCCACTGTGGAGATCGCTGTCCAATACGTGTCCAGCTGTCACCAAACAAGAGGAAGATGAGACTCCACGGACTGTTATACCCCAAACCACCCACCCCACCCTACCTCCCCATATAGCGGTCACCAACTAAGAGGAAGATGAGACTCCACGGACTGTTATACCCCAAATCACCCCCCACCCCCCCATACAGCTGTTACCAACTAAGAGGAAGATGAGACTCCACGGACTGTTATACCCCAAAACAGCCCCCCCCCATACTCTCCCCCTCGACTCCAACTCCCCCCCCCCCACACTTTACTAGCTTTGGCAATGCCAAATATCCATTCGGACGTGCCAATAAAGCCTATTTGATTTGATTTGACAAGTCAGGAGGCGTCTGTGTCCACTCGCCAGGCCCCCGTCCTATTCTCCAGACAAACTGGGTAGTGGACGGCTTCCCGGCAGTCACTTTTAAAACCCATCCGTTATCCATAAGGAATACTGAAGGATAAGGATGGCTCAAAGTGAATTTTCGACAAAGTGCAAGTTTTTTCCATCACTCTTTGAGGTTGATGCTGATGTTGTGAAACGCAGTGTTTTATTGTTCCAGATTTTGCAGCTTTTTTTTAGCCATAGTCAGGAGTGGATTTAACAGAAGGGAAACATCTAAGAGCCTCCTTTTTTTCCACTCAAGGCATTCCTTACTTTGGATCAAAAATCCGCACCAAAATCTGCAACAAAAAAGCTGCATTTCTGAAATGTGGAGCTTTAGCCTGAGAAAGATTTTCTGATAATTGACTTGACTGTAGGGAAAACTGAGGCCCCCTACTTCCCTGCCCGAGACATATCATATCATGCAGGTTTGCATTGTTTCCTTAACCTCTTAATGACAGACAAAAACTGCCTAAGGCTAAGGCCCCACAGCCGTAATTGCAGCGCTAAAGCTCTGCAGAAAGAGCCAGGCATGAACGCATTGCGGTTCTTTCTGCAGCGCTTTTAAGAGAAAGCTCACAGAGTTTTCCTCTGCGGACTTTCTCTTAGCATTATATCTACGGGAAAGCCGCAGCGTTTCCGTAGATATAATTGACAGGCTGCAATTTGCAAAGCCGCAACGGCTTTGCAAATCGCAGCGTGTCCGCGCTGCAATCTTTTCTGCAAAGTGGGGATGGGATTCGCATGAATCCCATCCACTTTGCCTGCACCGTACAACGCTGTGATTTTTCCCGCAGCGTCTCCATGGGGCCCCGGCCTAAGTGTATGGGATTCTAGAACACGTCTCTATTTCCGAAACTAGCACAGTTTTGGACATCATAACATGTCAATCATACCTATAGAAATGTCGGAAGTTTCCCTATAGATATAATTGAAACTAAAAGTCAGAAAAGAAAAGGAAAGCACTTCGGACGCCATGTGGAGCCTTAGACTTAAAGGGGTTCTCCCATCTCAGTCTTTCAGCCAGGCTGCCTGCAGTGTCTGCTTCTCACTTCCTGTATTTCTCCTCACTCCTGCTGAACAGAACACACAACACTTCTGCAGGTCAGATAATATGCAGATTCTTGTACAGAACGGACTCAGTGTTATCTGTGTGTTTACATAGAGAGATAACAGACCTTGCTTTAGCAGCAAACTGTAATTAGCTGAAGCAGGCAAGAGCAGTGAGTAAGTGGCGTCACTTGTCCTATAGGTCCGTGGTTATAGCAACGATGTGTAAACAATGGGAGGAATAAGTTTGCATAGTAAGCAAATAAAGCAGAATTTCTAAAGCAATATATTTAGGAAAAGGCTTTAATTTGCATAAGCTACCGGTATAGATAGGATCATTGAGATGGGACAGCCCCATTATGAACATGGACATGTGTCACTTTATCTGGCAAGAACTTTGAGATGCTTTACTTCACCATTATAATTTTGAGATTGTTTTTTCAGGACACATTGATTTTCATGTTAGTATTAAACTTTGATCAATATTTTTTGAAAAATAGGAAGTTTGAAAAATCACAGTTTTCAAAAAGTAAATGCTCTGCTGTTCAGACAGATAGTCACACGATCCAACTACACTAATAAATATTATCTACCATATCTCTGCTGTATATTGGCATCATAAGTATATGGCAAAGCGTAGAGAAGAAAGAGCTCTATTTGTCTTTTGGAGGGAAGATTTTGCTAGATTAGTTTTTGAGTGCAATCTCGCATTTGCAGAGCCCCTAGACCAGGGGTGCTCACACTTCTTCAGCATGTGAGCTACTTTATAAACTGGCAAGGCAAAAGATCTACTACTCACTTCTTGTGGGCGGGGCAGGGGCAGGCCTGTAGGCAGGGGCGGGCCTGTGGGTGGGGCGTGTCTGTTGGCAGGGCCGGGCATGTGGGCGGGTCGGACGGAGCGTGAGAGCAGCAGACAGCGGCGTTCTGTGGCTGCCCAGGGATCCCCGATGTCTGCTTCTTCTGGGCCTGCGGCAGCCCCACCTGCCTGTGTCCGGAGATGACTCTCAGCCTGCGCTGTGAACAAGCAGCACCCCGGCTCCCTTCATCCCTAAGAGCGGGCAGCGCGTCATCCTCCGGAGCTGCTGCTGCCCGGCCTGCAAGTGTCCAGAGTGCTTTTTCACAGCGCAGGCTGAGAGTCGACTCTCAGCCTGCACTGTGAACAAGCAGACACCGGGGATCCATGGCTGCATCCCGCGATTGACCCATACGTCCTTCGCGATCGACCGGTAGATCGCGATCAACGTATTGGGCACCCCTGCCCTAGACTAACAATACAATGGAAACCCCAAAAAGTGACCCATTATGGAAAATACACCCCTCAGAATTTATCAAGAGATATAGTGAGCATTTTGACTCAACAGATTTTATTAACATTGGGATATGAAGATAAAAAATATTGTTTTTCCCAATAAACTGTCCATTTAGGTTCAAATTTTTAATTTAGGGGTTAAAGAAGTAAAATCATAGCACAAATCATTACACAATTTCTCTTGAACATGGCAATACCCCATAGTTTTGCAAAATGTTGTATGGTTGCATGGTGGTGTTATTTGGAGGGCAGATTTTGTTGGAACAGTTTTTGGGCGCCATGTCACATTCTCAGAGCCACTAGAGCACCAGTACAATGTAAGACCCCAAAAAAGTGACCCGATTTTGACTACACACTTTACAAAATGTATGAAGGGTATAATGAACATTGACCCAAGAGATGATTTCCAAAAACAAATGTGCAGTTCAATCAAAATGGAAATGTTCCCAGCTATGCTATTTCAGTGTCCGATATGTTATGGCCACCTCATGGCGCTGTGAAATATCAGCTCTCTGGTTATGATGCTCTGTTTCTCTGATTTTAGAAACGCCCTACATGTGGCCCTAATCTTTGGTCTGGAAATACGACAGGGCTCAGAAGTGAAAGAACACCATGAATTATTATTATAATTTTGTGCTACAAAGTGCTTACCAAAATTTAACGTGAAAACCGCTTAGAAGTCACGGTCATGTTTGACACCCACTATCAGAGCTCAGCTCCAACTTAGTGTACTGGAGCAGGGTGGTAGCTGTAAGTTATGGCTAACACCTATCACTATTATTGCCCATTAAGGGGTTAATAATATCTAATTTTTTGGTGACTAGCAAGTACTATGTCCGTTCTAAACATTGAGACCTGCTTACAGTTACTCTATACGTGGCCCACAACTTTATAGGGCCTCGTAAAAAGCAGCCCTCTAATTCCTCATCCACTGATGGCCACAAGCCATATATACTTTCTTGTACCTTTCTTGTGTTGGAGCCCATTGATCTATAGTCCATATTATTTTTATTATTTTAGATGTATATACAGAATCCACATATCTTTTATAATCTAAATTCCAAATTAACCTAGTAATATATTTTTGGAGTGTGGGAGGAAACTGGAGCACCCAAAGGAAACTCACACAAACATTGGAAGAATACATTGTTCTTGGTGGGATATAAATTAAGAACCCGAGACCTAGAAGAGAACATCACTTACTATTGAGGCGCCATGCTTATCCGGTCATACATAGTATCATTAGAACTCTTATAGGCCAACATTTCTTGTAGATGGGACACACCCTACTATGACTAAGAGAATAATTGCAAATGTCAATTTTCACTACTCTAAAACAGAGGAATGTGAAATTACATGAAAATTGCATGCCGTCCCAGAACATGAAGAACAATGGCCTTAATCGAGACACCTCAGCAATGACTCACTATGGGCAAAATTTAATCCTTCCACTGGTTTGTAGGATGTGTCAACCCAACCCTTTTCCTCTTCTTAATTGAAATAAGACTAGCAGAATACGGTATAACATTATTTGATGGTCATGATCCCCTTTAGGGGGATGAGCTAAATTGGGCTAAATCCAGAAACTTGAGGATTGTAGTAATGGAAGTGCCAGTATCTTATAAGAGTAACCGTAATGTAGTATTATATGGTGGCCATGTAGATGAAAGGCTTGTAAAACATGGACATCTTTAGATCATTCTAGCTTATAGAGAAGGTTCTAAGCTGGGTTCTTTCATTTATCGACCTACTAGATGTGATGTATATATAAGCATCAAACTAAGAAGAATGAAGGATCAACGCAACCAAATGTGTATACACTGGATAGTTACTACATAAGATGACTAAAGCCGAAGGCTAAAACAGGATAATAAATACTATTCCTTCACACATTATACTGTATATCAGTGGACTCTCCTTTCTATACATTCTTACATAGGTTTCCCTTCTACCATTGTATAAGTAATACGAACCTTGACCCAAAGAGAGCCTTTGTAGACCATTGAACATTGGTTTGATATCTCCAATGACTTGCTCCTTTTTATGGATTAGGTTAAAGATGACTTCAACCACCAGAATTGTTCACATGGAGCGGACTAAAATGCAAAGCTGCTTCATAAAATTTATAGCAGGATTTCAACATTTCACATGGTGTTTAGTTTCGTAAAGAGACCGAGGATGACAGGTATATGACCAAGGCCATCCTAATAACATTCCTGTCTTGTCTTTTTATGGATAATTATATACTAAAGTCAGTCTTCTATTAAAAAAAAAAAAAAAAAAAAAAAACCCTAATTTTAACTATGTGGTTTATGCTCATGTGGTGAAAAATCCTGAGATAAGCGTATAGGAAATGATGGAATACTTTAGGTCAATGAAAGAACATCTCATGCTGTACTTGCAAAGAACAAACTATGGTGGACTCGATCAAACAGGACTTGTACTCATGACTGCCACGTCAACTACAGGTAGGCTGACATAAGTAATTGGGGTTTTTTTGCCGGGCAGGTAAACCGTATATTTTGATGTCCATTGATCTGTGGTCTTCCTATTACACCGAGGCAGTATGCCCGGTGTCTAGGGGTTGTATTAGATTTGGATCTCACCTTCACCACACCTATTGAGACACTTGCACCTCAAAAGCATCTCTAGAATTTGCCTTTTTCTCACTGGAAACATCAAAAATCCTCATTGTTGCTCTGATTCACTCTTGTCTTGACTACTGAAATTCTGTTCTTTCATTGACTTACCTCTACAATCTGTCCTGAATGCAGCCAACAGATTCATCTTTCTGTGAATCTGGTACGCACATGTATCTACCTAGTTATAGTCGCTGCACTGGTTACCCGTCCACCGCAGAATACAATGTAAAATGATCACTCTTACCCAGGGGCGTAACTACCGTAGAGGCAGCGGAGGCGGCTGCCACAGGGCCCTGGCCATTAGGGGGCCGGGTGACAGCCGCTACCGCTGCATTTTTTTTTAAATAGGCTGTCACGGGCCCTATTCACATGCCGATCCTGGCTGGGCCCGGATCGGTAAGTGACACCGCAGGCCCCACAAGGGCTATCATTATACTCGGGGGTCTGCAAAGACCCCCGAGTATAATGGCCGGCGGATCGGGAGAGGTAATAAACATAAAAAACTGTTACTTACCTCTCCACGATCCTGCCAGGCCTCCGTCCTACTTTGTCTGACGTCTCTGACGTCACATGAACCCAGTCTGCTTCCCGGGTCATGTGACGTCCGACGTCATTAACGAAGGACGCGAGCGGCGGTCAGCACAGGAGGACAGCACAGCACAGGAGCCGGGGAACAGGTAAGAAGCAACAGTGTTTTTTTGTTTTTTTAAATGTTTTTATTCCTCGGGTCTCCGATTATTATACTCTGGGGTCTGGAAAGACCCCAGAGTATAATAATTGTTTATGGGTGTCCACAGAGGGACATAATACTGTGTGCAGGGGCCACTATGGGACATAATACTGTGTGTAGGGGACACTATTGGGGTTAATACTGTGTGCAGGGGGCACTATTGGGGTTAATACTGTGTGCAGGGGACACTATTGGGGATAATACTGTGTGCAGGGGACACTATTGGGGTTAATACTGTGTGCAGGGGTCACTATGGGGGATAATACTGTGTGCAGGGGCCAGTAAGGGACATAATACTGTGTGCAGGGGCCAGTAAGGGACATAATAGAGTGCGAAGGAGGGGGTCGGTCGAGGTCTTCGGCATCAGTTGGGATGGGGGGGCTATGTCAAAAGTTCGCCACGGGGCCCCACCATTCCTAGTTACGCCACTGCTCTTACCCACAAATCCCTCCATACATCTCCTCCCTCCTCACTGTCTACCGCACTAACCATACTCTATATTCTGCCAACGGCCTTAGACTTGCATCCTCTGTTATCTGGACATCCCAACCCCATCTCCAAGACTTTTCTCGAGCTGCACCTGTGCTCTAGAATGCTCTACCCTGGCCAACATGATTAATACCCAACTTTGGCAGCTTCGAAACTGCCCTAAAAATCACGTCTGTTTAGGCAGCTTGTCACATGACCTGATCACATTGTTGTACACCTTTGTACACTTGGCTATATATTTATATATTATATATTTGTTATCCTAAGCTAAACTTTCTACTCTATTCCTCAGAACCTGACCCCTCCATCTAGAAGTTACACTGTACTCCATGCACTTAGTATCTATATTCGCATATACTGGCTGGTGACCGCCCATATAGCTTCAGTTATATGACCTTATTTATTAATAGATGGCTGGACCATTGTACTAAACAAGCCCTCTGACCCCTTGTGTCTCCTATTCCCTCATACATGGTAACCTCTAGTGACAAGGCCCTCACTCCTGTTATTTGACATGTAAATTATTTGTCACATTGTAATGTCTCATATTGTCTGCTCGTGTCCCCTCTGACTTGTTAAGTGCTTCGGAATATGTTAATGCTGTGTACATAAAGTTTTTCTTAAGTTGTTAGTTTTAGTTTTTGGTAAATTAATAAAAATTAAAGAAAAAAATTACAATAAGCAAGACTGTGGCAGAGATGGAAATTAGTCAGTTCTTCCTGGTCCTTACTATGCATGTAGTTAAAATAACAAGCAGTTTGCAGAACCAGGGAGCTGCAGAAGGTGACCCCAGATCCCTCAACCTAAAGCTTCAATTGTGTCATGTTCCTAGGATGCAGATATAATGCAGTGTGAATGTGCCTTAGCAGATGTTGATGGGTGCTGGGGAGCCCTAGGCTCAAATGCCTTACTGTTTGTTCCTCGGGGTAAGATGTATGCCACTTGAAGATGTCATTGCACTGCCATTTTTTTCTAGGAGCTAAATCTGGGCAGAATAGATCAGGTCTGGAGTGTAAGTTGTTTGGGGGTACCATGATGGTACTGATTTCTGGGGGTACAATGTGCAGCACTGTTGTGTTGGGAGTGCACTATACAGTCCTATGAAAAAGTTTGGGCATCCCTATTAATCTTAATCATTTTTTGTTCTAAATATTTTGGTGTTTGCAACAGCCATTTCAGTTTCCTCTATCTAATAACTGATGGACACAGTAATATTTCAGGATTGAAATGTTTCTTGCACTAACAGAAAATGTGCAATATGCATTAAACCAAAATTTGACCGGTGCAAAAGTATGGGCACCCTTATCATTTTATTGATTTGAATTCCCCTAACTACTTTTTACTGACTTACTGAAGCACAAAATTGGTTTTGTAACCTCAGTGAGCTTTGAACTTCATAGCCAGATGTATCCAATCATAAGAAAAGGTATTTAAGGTGGCCAATTGCAAGTTGATCTCCTATTTGAATCTCCTCTGAAGAGTGGCATCATAGGCTACTCAAAACAACTCTCAAATGATCTGAAAACAAAGATTGTTCAACATAGTTGTTCAGGGGAAGGATACAAAAAGTTGTCTCAGAGATTTAACCTGTCAGTTTCCACTGTGAGGAACATAGTAAGGAAATGGAAGACCACAGGGACAGCTCTTGTTAAGCCCAGAAGTGGCAGGCCAAGAAAAATATCAGAAAGGCAGAGAAGAAGAATGGTGAGAACAGTCAAGGACAATCCACAGACCACCTCCAAAGAGCTGCAGCATCATCTTGCTGCAGATGGTGTCACTGTGCATCGGTCAACTATACAGCGCACTTTGCACAAATAGAAGCTGTATGGGAGAGTGATGAGAAAGAAGCCGTTTCTGCACGTACGCCACAAATAGAGTTGCCTGAGGTATGAAAAAGCACATTTGGACAAGGCAGCTTCATTTTGGAAACAAAAATTGAGTTGTTTGGTTATAAAAAAAAAGGCGTTATGCATGGCGTCCAAAAAGAAACAGCATTCCAAGAAAAACACATGCTACCCACTGTAAAATTTGGTGGAGGTTCCATCATGCTTTGGGGCTGTGTGGCCAATGCCGGCATCGGGAATCTTGTTAAAGTTGAGGGTCGCATGGATTCCACTCAGTATCAGCAGATTCTTGAGAATAATGTTCAAGAATCAGTGACGAAGTTGAAGTTACGCCGGGGATGGATATTTCAGCAAGACAATGATCCAAAACACCGCTCCAAATCCTCAGGCATTCATGCAGAGGAACAATTACAATGTTCTGGAATGGCCATCCCAGTCCCCAGACCTGAATATCATTGAACATCTGTGGGATGATTTGAAGCGGGCTGTCCATGCTCGGCGACCATCTAACTTAACTGAACTTGAATTGTTTGTCCAAAATACCTTTATCCAGGATCCAGGAACTCATTAAAAGCTACAGGAAGTGACTAGAGGCTGTTATCTTTGCAAAATATAATATTTTAATTTTAAATAAAATTAATATTTACTAAATATTAATGTCACTTTTCTGTTGAGGTGCCCATACTTTTGCACCGGTCAAATTTTGGTTTAATGCATATTGCACATTTTCTGTTAGTACAATAAACCTCATTTCAATCCTGAAATATTACTGTGTCCATCAGTTATTAGATATATCAAACTGAAATGGCTGTTGCAAACACCAAAATATTTAGAACTAAAAATGATTAAGATTAATAGGGGTGCCCAAACTTTTTCATAGGACTGTATGTGGCACTATTATAGTCAGCAGACACAGTATTAGATACTGATTAGAGATGAGCAAGTACTATTCGAAACTCCCGTTTCGAATAGCACACACCCATAGGAATGAATGGAAGTGACTTTGCCGGCAGCCGGGCGCTTAAACCCCTGCGTGCCGGCTGCATCCATTCATTCCTATGGGTGCGTGCTATTCGAAACGGGAGTTTCAAATAGTATTCGCTCATCTCTAATGCTGATGTTTCCCAGTATTACTGTGTATTCAGTAGGTGCAACATCTAGCAGTAGTATATTAAAATCAATTTTTTACAGTGTAATATGAATGGCAAAATTGCGCTACAAAATTACACAACCAAAGGCATTGATAGTAAACGATAAAGAGATGTGTTGTGAGTGGGAGACGTCATCACGTTGGTCTGGGTTGTATGAAGAAGAAAGCGAAAGAGAATCTTTAAAATTTGAGAGAGTTACTGAATGTCAATGTATATTTTTCCTCTAGGACCTATGTTTTATGAGCTTGGTTCTGTAATTTTATCTATGTGCTACACTCAGATCTGATATAAACCTTCGTCTTTATTGGAGTAAAAAAGGCTAATAGATTTGGACTATGCATGCCTATATTTTTACATCGTTGCAAGCAAAATATTGTATATGCGCGAGATTTTGTTCATGACAACAGGAGGAAGAATCAAAGAAGAGGAGGAGAAGTCATCAACAGCAAGGAAGAAGATGGCGATGCAGGGAGAGGATGATGACGCGGATGTGCTTGGACCACAAGGGGAACGCCTCTTGTGCCCCGTGAACACTAATTTGCATAATAGAAAAAGGGCTATTTCTGGAAAATGGGAATTTCTGGGCAGTGTATAGAATATTATTATTTTATGTCCAATTATCATAATCATTGATTATTAGGATCAACATCATTCCCAGCAGTATTTTTTTTTTTTGATTGTGAGCCCTACGTAGAGCTCACAATGTACATTTTTCCCTACCAGTATGTCTTTTTTGGAATATGGATTGGAAATCCATGCAAACATGGGGAGAACATACAAACTCCTTGCAGATGGTTTTCTGTCCTTGGCGGGATTTGAACACCAGGACTCCAGTGCTGCAAGGCTGCAGTGCTAATCACTGAGCCACCGTGTGGCCCCCCAGCAGTATTATACAGCATGGGCATCTGGGATACCACTTTGGGAATCTCTTATTAACCATTAAATTCCACCACTAACTGGGGAAGGGGGAGAGGTACATTTTTAATGAACCAAATCCAGTAGCAGCAATTATTATTTCCACCATGGAGTCAGATATTACTGGGAAGGAAGGTTTTTATTGGACTTCGAGGAAAATCCTCTTTCATCCATTCTGATCTCTCAACCTTTATTCCTGACAGGGAGTAAAATTTTGATGGATTCTGCCTCTCATGTTTATTTGCTAAAGACTGAAGTATAATTGCAGTAATGACCTGTCTGTCTGAATTTACTAGACAGGCGTGGCACTGAAATGGTAACTCTCGGAAGACATAAGTAAGACATCTTACGTGTCATGAGTGCAAAACCTCCAACTGTGCAGAGGAAACTCCTAAGGACTAAAATTTGTAAAATAGATCTGACAATGCTAATTCAAAAATTATTCTACTCTATGCAAAGACATGACAGTATATATATTGTATACTGATTTAGATTTTGCTCTGAAAACGGGAAGCCATATTTTGGGACATAAAATAGGATTCACATGGAAAATCACAATTGATTATAAAAGAAAAAAGGCCCAACTACGCCTTGGCCAGTTTTTGTTTTTTTTCCTTGTCAGTTTTTCGTTATGGCCTTCCATGAGCCAACGCTTTGTATCCCTCTATCAACATAGCCATACGAGGGCTTGTTTTGTACAGGACAAGTTGTATTTTTAATGGTGCCATGTAATAAATCATATAATATATTGGAAAGCTTTCAGACATGTTTTTGCATGGTGGAATGGGAACAGAAAGTTATTCTGTCATTGTTCCGCTGGTTTTGTTTTTAAAGTGTGGAATATGTGATGAAAATGACCTATTAAAGGGATCCTATACAATTTTTTCTAGATACCACGTCGGAATAGCCTTAAGAAAGGCTATTCTTCTCCTACCTTTCGTCGTCTTCTCCGTCTTTCGTCAGCAGCTTCCTCTTCAGCCTCTTCTTCCGGCGGTGGCTTGTAACTTCTAGGCCTCGGGCCTTGGGCAGATCAGACTGCGCATGCCCACAGGCCACGAGAAAATGGCCACTTGCACAGCGGCCATTTTCTCGTGGCCTGTGGGCATGCGCAGTCTGCTCTGCCCAAGGCCCGAGGCCTAGAAGCTACAAGCCACCACTGGAAGAAGAGGCTGAAGAAGAAGCTGCTTACGAAGATGGAGGCAGCGCTGGAGAGTATTCTCTCACAGCATTGAGGCCTGCCCCCAGTGCTGCGAGAGAGCTAATTTGCATACCGAAAAGAACCGGGATTGTAGGCGAACGGCGGCGTAGAGAAGATTACAAAATGTAGGAGAAGAATAGCCTTTCTTAAGGCTATTCCGATGTGTTGCCTAGAAAAAATTGTGTCTGAGTGATAGGATCCCTTTAAATTTATCTTGTGCCTGTAAAATTAGGGAATTACCAAATGTTAATAGCTTTTTTTTACGTCTACAAAATAAAAAATATATTTAAAAAGTCAACTTTATATGCCATTTTCTGAGACCCATAACTTTTTTTCCAATGATGGAGCCATGTGAGGGATTGTTTTTTTGTGGGGCGAGCTGTAGTTTTTATTGGTATTATTTTAGGGTGATCTCTTTTTATTCTAAATTTTGGGAGGGTAGCTGAAAAGAAGACAACAATTCAAGTCATGTTGGATAAATAATAGGATCAGTGGTGTAATGATAATTTTTTGAAGGGAGTCCAACTGTGACCGGGCCCAGAGGGATACGGGGCCAGTGGCCAGCTGGAAATGGCTGGGGACCAGATCACAAAGGTCGGGGAAAACTTTGTTCCCTGACCGTTATACATATTGTTTGCACCTGGGCCCACAAAACTTTAGTTACGCCACTGAATAGGACAGTATAATAATTTGGACATTTAGAGAAGAAGTAATACCAAAAAAGTTTATGTTTTAGTCTTTAGATTTTTTTTATGTGATAGATGGAAAAGGGGGACTTTTAGAACTTTCAATATTTGTATGTTTTTAATATTTTTTAAATGTTATAAACTTTTTAGTTTGACTAGGGAGCCTAAGTATGCTATACTTCTTTATTTAAGCCACTTGAAAGAACCATCGTGAATGCACAGAACAATTTTCGTTACCAGTTCATAAGATATCATAGAGCTAGATAATTTTACAAACTTATAAAGGTCATGGAAGATTTTCCTTTCCTTTGGTCCTATTTATACTGTGTGTCTCAGGAGCTCAGTCAAGCCACATCCTCCCATGCTCTGTCCCATAGCAGACTGCAGCAGGAACCTCCCCTCCCCTTGGCTAAGTCCAACCTCCTTAGACAGTCTCTAGCCTTAGATAGAGCAAATCTGCATGAGACTAACCACTGACTTCTGTGCAGCATTTCTTCAACACTTTGGAACAGGATAATGCAGAAAATCCTGCAATATTATTTCTTGTATCGATTTCTAGGCTTGTAATAACATGCACATATTTTAGGTTGCACAAGGCTGATAGTATGTAATAACCATACAGAAATACAGCAGAATTCTAATAACCTTTATAGGAAAGCGTAATTCACAGTAATGTACTGTAAGTGATGTGTCAATATTGTTACATGGACAGCTGTGTAACATACCGCACCTGATTGACAGGTTGTAATGTGTATCACCTCTGGCAACACATAAACTTAGTGCACTGTACAGACTTGGTTAGTTTGTTATCTGCAACCTTCCTAGTTCTTAGTGTGCGTGCCACAAAAGTGAATCTAAACGGATTACATGAATAATTATATATTGGGCCATAAATTCCTTAAAATCTTCTTGTGATAATTTAAAATAACATAAGGCTGGCCATAGACATTTGCCATCTTCTATGGAGTACAATAAGTTATTCTGCTGAACTTGCTTGCGTCAAAGAGAGATCTATGCAACACAAGAGTTTAGGAGAAGACCCCTCTGGATAAACCTTCAGCCCACCAATAATACCAGGACGCCTCACCAGATATAACACGTGGATTAGTTGTCTAGTTGGTGGGATAGAGTAATACAGGTTAATAAGCCTACTTGCCTACTTATGCTGTTTTCCCTCCATGCACTAATTGTTTTTAAAGATATGCTACCTTAATAAAGAAGTCTTTTATGAAGATGAGCCTTGATGTGGGTGAGTGCCCTTCCAATTTTTCTACAATTGTTCTAATACAGGTTAATATCTTATTGCCTTGGTGACTGAAGAAGGTACATTGTAGTTTAGAGGTTAATATCTATTGTGTCTGGTTGTCGGAAACGGTATTAGGGATGGATAATACTTAGATTGGTCTATGAATAAGAATAAAGCATGTTGGAGAGACTTAATCTATATAGCCTTGAGGAAAAAGGGGAAGGAGACATTACTGAAAACTGTAACATGTGAAAGGCATAAATAAGGTACAGGAGAAACTAAAAAACCAAACCTAAGAACAAGGGGGCACGATCTGAAATTAGTTGGGGGAACATCAGAAGCAATGTCAGGAAATATTTCAATGAAAGAGTAGCTGAGCCTTGGAACAAACTTCCAGCAGATGTGGTTAGGAAATCTCCAGTAAGTGAATGTAACCATGCCTAGTATACACATGTCTACCCTATGACAAAATGGTGATAATACCGCGTTTCCCCGAAAATAAGACAGTGTCTTATGTAAAATTTTGGTCCTAAAGATATGCTATGTCTTATTTTCAGGGGATGTCTTATTTTATTTTTGTGTGCTGCTGCTATCACTGCGCTATGCTGAGATGTGCTTGCTGCGCAAAGACTGTATGAAGAAAAACATTGCAGCCGGCTGAACGCTGTGTGCGGTGCTACATGTGCACAGGAAAGCCGGCTGCTGCAATACCGTACGTTGTATCCATTGTTCCGGCTGCTGTGGGATGAGCTGGGAGAGTGGACTCCCCGCCGCATACGATGCTTAGTGAATGCACAGCGGGCATCTCCCAGCTCATCTACATATTGCAGCGGCGTCAGCAGCAGGCATACCTGTGCACATGGAACATCGCGCACAGTGTTCAACTGGCTGCAATATTTTTCTTCATATAATCTTTACACAGAAAGATTATTATCATTGAGGGATGTCTTACTTTCGGGGGGTGCCTTATATTAGGGAATTCAACAAAACCTCTGCTATGTCTTACTTTCGGGGGATTACTTATTTTCAGGGAAACAGGGTATAAAGACAGACTAGACGGACCATGTGGTCTGCTGTAAATCTTCTGTTTTTATTTTGCTAGGTACAGTAAAGATCAAAAGTTTGGACACATCTTCTCATTCAAAGACTTTTCTGTATTTTCATGACTATGAAAATTGTAGATTCACACTGAAGGCATCAAACCTATGAAGTAACACATGTGGAATTATATATCTAGCAAAAAAGTGTGAAACAACTGAAAATCTGTCTTAAATTCTAGGTTCTTCAAAGTAGCCACCTTTTGCTTTGATTCCTGCTTTGCACACTCTTGGCATTCTCTTGATGAGCTTCATGAGGTAGTCACCGGAAATGGTCTTCCAACAGTCTTGAAGGAGTTCCCAGAGATGCTTAGCACTGGTTGGCCCTTTTGCCTTCACTCTGCGGTCCAGCTCACCCCAAAGCATCTCCATTAGTTTCAGGTCCGGTGACTGTGGAGGCCAGGTCCCCATTATAGTTTATGCGGTCTGCCGATTTCCTAAGGTAACTGCTTTTTTATATGGATAGGTTTCTTTTCAGTTCTCAAACGGACTCCCCAAATGGAAAAACATGCGCAGATGTGAATCAGGCCTTAGTGCTGCAAAATATTTTTTTTTTTTAAAAGCTGCTCATCCCAGATCACATAGAATATAGTAAGGTAAGTCAGGCTTCATAAGGATTGTGTGTTGTCAGGGCAATTTGTACATTTCTGCAGTATGTTGGACGGTTGTAACTTTCTTTGTAAATCTCACCCAATATTAATCCTTCCAGTATGGGAATCTATAGATACATTACCTAATAAATAAGAAGAATCTGATCTGGACATAGAGGTGTCGAAGAAAAAGTTAGGGAAAATCTGATGACAAATTCTGAATTATGAGTAAACTTTGGTATTATTTGACTTATGAGTTGGACTGAAACTAAACTCATAACGTTAATTGTTTCAAGTGATTAGTTCATTGGATCTGTACGATGGGACAAATGCTCTAATCATGGAGCCCTAAGCCTCTATTAAGAGACATTATATGATATTATGAAACAGTCTTATGTGCCAAATCATTCCACCTCATTTTCTCAACATTAACCAACTGCAATTAAAATATGTTAATACTCGTACAACTGGTTGGAATGTGCGGCTACCACTACTGATCGTGCTGTTACAGCACCCCCTGCTGGGGATGTCTTGAAATTACTTGTTCGTATTTGGAGGAAAAATTATCGTAAGTGTCAAGGAGGCTTTAGGTATAGGAGAAAATGTTAGCAAGAGCCATAAGAATCATAATTGCGATGAAGATCTTATAATGCAAAGTAAATGTAGATTACAATTTTGGATCATGAAACTTCCCGCAATGCGCTAAAATTATTTAAATTGATGCTCATCTACCTTCGCTGCTCCGCTCAGTTCCAATCTCCTTTCCCTTCCATATCAGGGTTTGCTGGGCTGGAAGTGCAAGGGCTCATCCAGGGGTGAACCTACCTTTTTTGCCGCCCGAGGCGGACAACAGAAAACCGCCCCCCACCCCTCCCGGGAGGAGGGGGCGGAGCGGATGGGGGGGGGGTGGAGCGAAGAGGGTGTGAAGGAGTGAAGGGGGCGGGGTGGAGCGAATGGGGGCATGGTGGAGCGGCGTTAGCAGGCAGAGAGCAGGCAGGCAGAGGACCTGCTCTCTGCCTGAGCGTGAGGGGAGGCCGCTGGAGCAGCGCTGCGTCCACAGGGCCTCCCCAATCCACCGCTCGCTTCCCGTGCCGGGCTGCCGAGACGGTGATGCTAAGCCAGTCCAGTCCGGTGCCCTGGCATAGCCCCGCCTGAAGCAGTCACTTAAGGTGGCCTCATGGGAGGTGCGGCGCTGGGCTCACCTGACCACAGAGGTCAATCAGTGACCTCAGCAGTCACTAGTGATAGACTATGATGTCATTCTGATACATCACAGACTGGCGAGTCCTGGCATGGAAATGAAACGGGACCAGGACTGTACACATGGGTGTCTAGGATGGATAAGCATTACTTTTTATTTGTTTTACACTCACCTTGGCCATCCTTGAGTTTCTTGTAATTCCCAGAGAACCCCTTTAGGCTGAGGCCCCACATTGCGGAAATGTAGCTTTTTTGTTGCAGATTTTGCTGCAGATTTTTAAGCCAAAGCCAGGAGTGGATTAGGCAGGAGGTAGAAGTGTAGGAACGTCCTATATATTTTCTATTCCTTTAGTATCCATTCTTGGCTTTGGCTCAAAAAACCGCAGAAAAATCTGCAACAGAAAAAGCTGTGTTTCCGCAATGTGGGGCCCTAGCCTTAAAGAGTTCTCTGGGAATTACAAGAAACTCAAGGATGGCCAAGGTGAGTGTAAAACAAGTAAAAAATAATGCTTCTCCATCCTAGAAACCTGTGTACAGTCCTGGTCCCCTTTCATTTCCATGCCAGGCTCGAAGCTCTAAATAATCCTGACACATTTTATACCAGGTCTCTCCATGTTGAAGCAAAATCCACCCCATGGTCTATTATCAGTAAAAAAAAAAACATATCACACTTATCACTTGGACCACAGATTATACTTTGTTTACCCAAGATAAGCAGATCTAGGGGTGTAAAATGAATTGCCATGTATCTGTCCCTGAATGGGGCAAGTCTGGACACCATCTGGGTGCTTGTTGCTTCTACTACTGCTACTGCGCATGCACCCGCGCCGTTTTTTATCAATGTCAGTTTGCACGTTAGACGGGACCTGAGGACATCACTGGAAGAGGAGGCTGAAGATGACGTTGAACCCTAAATGCCCGCCCCCATGCACGTTTGGTAAGTTGAGCATATTCTGTTTTAGGGTTTTATTTTAAAACGAGGGGGGTAGTTTAATATAACTTTACCGGCTTTAAAGGCTATTCTAGCATATGTGGGGCTCTATCAGCATGATTTTGCTGATAGAGCCCTTTTAAGGGCCTCGCGCTTCTAACCGACCGACCCGACCTGCGTTTTGTTAGGTCTGGGACGTGGACTTAGACTCATATTATCATACTGTAGTTATTTGAGATTTGAGATGCTGTGACTTATTGCCTCTGAATTTTCTGGTCCTTGAAGGCCAATGTGCAACTAGCCTAATAGCCTAATGGTCAGTATTCTGGACCTTCCCTTACCCATTGGTCTCTACCACCTAAAACCGGCCACCAGGATATCCAAAATAGTCCCAGCAGCATAAAGCTGACGATACATATTAATGTATGTTGGCAGAATCATTCAAATGTGAATGGGGGCAGCTGAAGGAGAAAGAAGTGTTGGCCATGTTGGATGTCTTTTCAATCATATGTATTTTCACCTGAACCAAGTATACATGTGTATGAAGGAAAGGTTGGACAGATAGCTGTCAGCCAAACTGTTAAGCCAACAGTTATTTAATGTATATGGCCAGCCTAACATGGAAGTATCAGCACTGTGGCTACTAAATCATATGTTATTTAGTCATTTAGTTGGCATTTTGCATGATAGCCTTGAAGATGTAAAATATCGGTGGCCTCATGTATTCAATTCACATGGAGCGCTCAGGAGAACTTGCTGGCCCCCATTCCCATTCTTCCCACATTTGCAATACAGTATAATTGAATTTAATGGAAACCCCAGTGGCGTAACTACCGTAGAGGCAGCGGAGGCAGCTGCCACAGGGCCCGGGACATTAGGGGGCCCGGTGACAGCTGCTACCGCTGCGTTTTTGTTTTTTTTAATAGGCCGTTTAATAGGCCATTACGGGCCCTATTTACTTGCCAATCCTGGCTGGGCCGTGATCATTAAGTGACATCGTGGGCCCCACAAATACTATCATTATACTCGGGGGTCTTTGCAAACCCCCGAGTATAATGATCGGCAGACCAGGAGAGGTAAGGGAACGTAACAAACACTGTTACTTACCTCTCCATGATCCTGGCCAGGCCTCCTTCCCGGCCTGCTTCCCGGGTCATGTGACGTCTGACGTCATAGAAGAAGGACGGCAGCGGAGAAGACAGCGTAGGAGCCGGGGGACAGGTAAGAAACTGTAATTATTTATGTTTTTATTCCCCCGGGTCTCCGATTATTATACTCTGGGGTCTGAAAAGACCCCAGAGTATAATAATTGTTTATGGGTGTTCACTATGGGGGATAATACTGTGTGCAGGGGCCACTATGGGCTATAATACTGTGTGCAGGGGCCACTATGGGACATAATACTGTGTACAGGGGCCACTATGGGGGATAATACTGTGTGCAGGGGCCACCAACGGACATAATACTTTGTACAGGGGCCACTATGGGGGATAATACTGAGTGCAGGGGCCACTATGGAGCATAATACTGTGTACAGGGGCCACTATGGGGGATAATACTGTGTGCAGGGGCCACTATTGGGGATAATACTGTGTGCAGGGGCCACTATGGGGCATAATACTGTGTACAGGGGCCACTATGGGGGATAATACTGTGTGCAGGGGCCACTATTGGGGATAATACTGTGTGCAGAGCCACTAAGGGACATAATACTGTGTGCAGGGCCACTACGGGACATAATAGAGTGCGGAGGAGGGGGTCGGTCGAGGTCTTCGGTGTCGGTTGGGGGGGGGGGGGGCATGTCAAAAGTTCGCCACGGGGCCCCGCCATTCCTAGTTACGCCACTGGGAAACCCTTTTAGTAAAATCTGGATGTAGCAAATCACAAATCAGTCTTTACATTCCAGATTATATCACGTCAAAGACCTTTAGCTCTGTATTTACACTATTGTCAATCACGGCAGCATTTATTAAAAAACTCAAAAACACAAATGTAAAAAGGTATAAGTTTATTTTAAGTTAAATCCATAAACAGTACAATGTATCATCTAGCGGGTGTTCCTCTCTTACAAGACAGTCTCGTCCACGACTAGCATACTCCGCAGCCTCAGAGGTAGGAGAACATTCTGGACATCAAAGTCATGTGACTTCTCATTTGCTGGTGTGTACAGCGCCCCTTTGTGGGTGTCTTTCCACTCTATGTCCAGGGTCCTGAGCAGTCCTGACGAGACGATATTACATAACATAGCAGGATCCTTAGAAACAACTAGGACCCAAGTGTCCATCCGTGTTGGCAAGTGTATAATCACTATGGCTTTTTTGTAGAGTTTGCCCAATCAGGGAAAGTACCGAGATCAAACATATAAAACCCCCAACTGTTAATGGCCAACGTGATAACAAGAACTCCTAGGACATTCAGCAAAAATCCCGCCTTCGCCTGCAAAGAGGATACAAATAAATTCAGTATATCAAATATCATGATGGAATAATTTCATGTCTGGCTGTGAATTTACATAAAAAGTATTCGCCAAGTTTATAGCAGCTAAATATCTTATGCCTGTGGTCAGGAGTTTTTCTCTATTGTTCTGTGGTTATTGTTTGCTCCAAATTGTGCTGAATTTATTAAGAGCCGTTTGTTGCAACTTACTTATACCAAACGGAACAATGAACTTATTTTTGAGCTGGTGTATGAATAGTCATTGTTAGTAAACGTAGACTTGTGTGTAAGGATTGTCGTGAACCTCTACGGTGGATTCCAGCGCCACCTACAGGCACTCCACTATCACTAGCAGTGATTTCACAGCTACCTAGACCTAAATGTATACAGCTGATGTATACACAAGGAACATACGCTAAACTAGATTAGGCTTAGTGCAAATCGGTAAAGGAGATACCTACCATATCAACAACCTTCAGCTGCCCGTATGAGAAAGCTATGGCATTAGGAGGTGTGGCGACTGGTAACATGAATGCAAGTGAGGCAGATAGAGTGCATGGAAGCATTATATATAATGGGTTCAGATGGATCGCCTTTGCCTATGGGATAAAAAAGAAGATGAGTTTTTAATTGATTGAATATTATATCATATCCCAGTTACCATACAGTCCTATATATCAGTAGCATGAAACAGAAACAGTATCCCTTATTATTATAGATCAGATCGGAAAATATCCTACCCTGGAAAGCAGGGTTTGAGCATACCCAAATGTATGTAACAGTGTGTACACCAACACAATTGGTTATGAGAGGGAGGTGGCTCTTAATAAATCCATCCATGAGTTTTTAGGAAACGAGGAGCTGGCGCAGATTTCCATTCAGGTGCTCGGAGGGTGCAACTAATATACGATGAGGCAAGCACCTTGCCATATAATACCCACAAATTCCGGGGGGGGGGGCAGAGATTACCAACAATGGTGGGGAAAACAGCAAACATTGCCATAGTTCTTTATGACGTGGGAGCCTGTCGCTGTTTGATGCTGTCTATGGTTATGGTCTATGGTGTGTCTATTACATACCATAACCATACCTATTATGTATCACACAAGCTCTAGATTACAAGCTGTAATGATGAATAGAAACAGAAATAAGGAGCTATAAAAAAAATAATCTATCATAGTTTTAAAATGATATTAGATTTTTATATTAGGGATACAAAGTCTCCATTCATCAGTGTGTACTGACTGGGAGTGTACTAGAGAAGAAGCTGCTCAGGACAGGCCTTCCTTCCACATACATTGTCGCATCAGACATGGAACATGGGAAGAATATGCAAATCTGACTTCCATGATGTAATTAGGAAGACAGTGCCTCAAGACTGCACACCAATAGAGGGCGCTGACTGAGAATGTGCAAGTCTATCTTCCATGATGTAATTAGGAAGACAGAGTCTCAGTCAATCAAACCTATAGAGGGCGCTCCCTTTAACATCATGCCGACCTTCTCGGCCCTCTATTGGTGTGCATACTTGAGGCACTGGCATCCTAATTACATCATGGAAGTCAGATTTGCATATTCTTCCCATGTTCCTTTGCAGTGGAGAGCTCATGGCTTAATAAGACTCCACACACCTAAATTGTGGCTCTCTCCCTATGGAGTGACAATATCCCCTCAACCATCAGACATGGGTAAGTCACTAAGACCTGTTACCAATGTCCAGCTAGTGGTGGTCTGACTGATGGACCCCTGCTGACTGTGATAATAAACTGATCTTAGTGAAAGAATAGCGCCATGCCATGGCATATGCTGAAATTACACTTAGATGTTGATAGGCAGCTTCACAAGACTTTGCCAGTGACTATAATGGTCATCCTAAAAAATACATTATAAAGGTGATGGGTTTTCTTTAGTATTTTGATAGAGAACATACCATGGACGCCAAGATGGGTAAGAAAAGCGTTGTTGTGGCCACATTACTGGTACATTCAGTAAATGTAGCAACCAGCAAGCACAAGACCAGTGCGATGGCTACAGGGGGAATACTCTGTAGTGGTGTCAATTTATCTCCAAGCCAAGTGGATAATCCTGATTCCTAAAAAAATATAAAACGTAAAAGTGTATTTATTATATTGTTGCGTAACGTCTCTTGTGTCCATTCTCGATCTGTATAAAGCCCAGGCCTAACAGTTGAATATGTTTGGGGGGGTAATAATAGACTCCTTTTAAAAGCTGCTCATACACTTTAGACAGGGTATATTCATATGGCTAAGATGGAAGAGGAATTAGTGGCAGAAAATCAATAGGAGGAAAAATCAGAGCAGTATTTGGAACAGATTTTTAGTTGGAATCCTCCTCAAAATCTGAACATAATTCTGCTGTGTGAACAGGTCTCTATTTTTCCTGATTACCCCATGCACATGCATGCTGGACTCAACTGAGTCAGAAATTTCTAACATCTGATATTGAGGAATATTGTGTGTTGTGAGGTTTCAATGTAAGTTCATGAATATCTGAAATCTGAAATAGAATATAAATTTGACAAAGAAGCCTCGGACTCCATTCTACATACTGAATGTAACATAACTGTTTAGCTCCTCGGTGTACTACCCTCTCATACAAGATTTAAGACCAATACTTATCTCATCTCTGTCTGCTCTCCTCCTCCCCCCTCACCTCTCCATAGACTTTTAAGGGCTGAGTTTGTATTTTTGCAGACAGCAGAGTATGGATTTCATGAGTGGATTCAGATGCAGCGATCAGTGCAGGGGAAGTGAATCGGGGAAGCGATCGAGACCGGAAAAGATCGGATCCCGATTGGCGATCGAGTAAATTTCACGATCGCAATCGGGTTCCGATCCCGCCTAAAAAAGATAAGTAAAGGAATTCCGATCCCGATCGCTCAACTTACCTGCACAGATCCACTGCCGCTGCCACTCCCCATTCTTCTCGCTCCTCTTCTCTCTCATTCACATGCCTTTCAGAGTGCCGTGCGCGCCCCCACCTCCCTAGGCTAGTGTTAGAGATGCTGTAAGAAGGCGGCTTAGGAGAGTGTGGGCGGGTTCTAGGAGGGGATGCACTCACATCTCCCCACCCTTTGCCCGCCTACACTCTCCTAAGTGACAACAAGCCCCGCCTACTCCCAGCGTCTCTAACACTAGCCCAGGGAGGCGGGGGCGCACACGGCGCTCTGAAGGCATGTGAATGAGAAAGAGGAGTGAGAAGAACGGGGAGCGGCAGCGGATTTGTGCAGGTAAGCGGACACCTAGGGGACTAAGTAGCTGGTGGATTTTTTTTTTTACTCGCTACACAGCGTGGAGTCCAAAAATGAAAATGTTCAATTTTTGGACTCCATGCTGTGTAGTGAATAGGATCGTTTTTAAAATCCGATCCTTGATCATTAAAAAAAATCCCAATGACTTGCATTAGGATCAGAATTGAGATCGGGATTCAAATGGAAAATGATCGGAAATCGGATTTTAAAAACGGTCCTGAAATCTCAAGATCGGCTCAACCCTAATAACAGGTGAAGGAAGCATTTTTCTCTAATTGAATTTGATGCAACATTTAGGTATGTTTTAAGGGCATTGAGGGGTATTCTAATCATTATCCCCTACCAGTTCAGATCTTTGCATTCTCAATAATTGTACATAGCAATACTTGATATTTCACAAGTGGTTTTCATGGGTGTATTACTTACCTCGCTGCCTTTAGCCAGGGCAAATCCTCCTCCTAAAAGAATGACAATGCTCCATGGCATCTTCTGATTCACAGTCTTCCAGTCCAAAAGTGGTGGAGGGGGGCGATATTTGCGTTTCTGTCCTAGATGAAATATAGCAATAAAAAATATCAAGTGTGTTTACTCAAAAAAAGAAGTCAACAAGACTGGTAGAAACCATCAATATGGTGGTGCTGGGGCAGCAGGGAATTTACCAGATCAGTAATAGTTTTTATTGACTTCGTAAATTTTTTCCCTTTAAGAGACAAATAGGATTCTTTAGAAGGAACTTATTATATAAAGTCCAGGACTTTATACCAGAACCTCTCGCTATGTACAGATATTAGAGTTCAGGGTTAAAATCATTTAGAAGGGTTTAAACATTTGCTGCGTTCTTTAGAGGAAAGTTTATCTCGCGCTTACATCTCAGGACAGATATTGCCCTTTATAGTCAGATAATCTTCTTTTTAACAAGTAAGCACTATTTTCTGCCCGGGCTTGACATCAGTACTTTATTGGTTTACACAGTAGAAGATTCTTTCTACACTCATCAATTATGATCATAAGTGATCGATAAGAACATGAAAATGCAAAGTCAGGAAAAACGTATTTGCACTATCCCTTATCTGATCATTTCTGCAGAATCTGACATCGTTTTATTACTGAGGAGTACGACAAATCCAAGTCAAGGCGAGCTACCGAAAACAACAGGGAGGGCTTGTATCTAATAAAAGGATACTAAACCCAGGGGCATAACACAGGGAGTGTGACCGGCCCGGCAAGGTATGGGGCCTGCGACCTATCGGAGATGGCCCGGGCCCCGTACAATTATGACAGCGGTCGGGGGAAAGCCTGGTTCCCCGACCGCTATACATACTAGCCCAGGGGAGGTGACTTAATATAATAAATAGTTATACTCACCTCTCCTGGGCTCAGCGTCCTCTCTGTCTTGTGACTAAGGCCTGTGATTAGGCCCCAGCTGTCACATGAGGTGCGGCAGTGTAATGACATCAGTGCGCTCCCACATGACCGCTGAGGACCAATCACAGGCCTCAGCAGGGATGTCAGCAAGATGGCTGAAGATGCTCAAGACAACCAGAGCCAGTATGCCCAGGAAAGGTGAGGCAAGGTGAGTATTAGTGTTTGTTATTTTTTTTTCACCTTCCCTGGCCCAGTTGAAAGTTTGCACCCAGGCCCACAAGACACTTGTTACACCACTGATTAAACTTCTTCATTCACTGTATGTATTATATACAATATATAGCATGAAGGGGTTACATAGGGGCATACATTATAGGCTGCCCAAAGTGCCACTAGAAGAGGTGCCAAGTTACAGAGCATGCAGTCCACCATCAGTGGATGCAGTAAATGGAGCCAATGGAAGATGTAAGTCTTAAGTAACATTCACGTGGGTGGAATTCCCATGGTTTTGCAGAATTGTCATGCATTTTCAGAGCCGGATTCCAAACTCTCAGGCCAAATCTAAGTCAGAAATACCATAGATACACTACAAACCTGGAATTAAAAATCTCTCCCCACCAATACAGTTTCAGGCTGGATGTGTGGAAAGAAAATACACTTGTGTTGAGGGTACCACTGATGTACTGTAACTAGGGCACTCTGCTGTGCAATGACACGGAGGAAAATGGTGAGGAATTTGGTGTGGAATTTCAGCACAGGAACCCATTGAAGTCAATGGGAGGCTTTTTTTTCAGAAGTTGAAATTCCACACCAAATTCCTCACCATTTTTCTCTGTGTGAATGGACCCTAACTTAACACTGATAACTTGCTGCAGCAGAATCTCATCACACAACACAACAAAAGTTATTGAAAAACCACAAAAAAGGTAAAATCTATGAGAGTTACCTTCCTGCTCGGGTTCTTGGAGCTTAAATGAGGGTAACTCAGAAGGAAATAAAAACAACATGAGAGCTACAAATACAGCGACGGTTGCATCTGTGACATACCTAAAAAAGATAAGGAAAATGATATCTTTCGGACATAAGTATTTACAAATTTGAAACAGTATATAATGGAAAAACACATGATTTATATGACGTTTTAGAACACTAATAAGGCATATTGATAGTCAATTTTTATATTGTGTTCCTTGGGGTGTATAGCATAGATGTTTATTCACACAATACCAGAATGCTTAAAGGGGACCTAAGTTTTCATAAAAAGTTTAAATATCTGCAGGGTCTTGTTGGGGAGTCTGTTCTATGTCTGTATAAACCTTCACAAATGGTGTCTTATCAGTTTTTCTGATGCTAATATCCCCATTATGGCTGCAGCACATTTTGCTTTTGCCTCTGAGGCTGTCTGCTTATACAATAAGGAGCAGTCAGCCCCTTCAATATCCACTACTGATACAGTTTTCCCATTCTGCCAGGAGTAACTGTACAATAGCAAACAAATAGATGAAAAAAGACAAAATAACCATAATATAGGAGACCCAGGAACAGTGGAAATACAAGGTATACACATGAAGGCAAGCAGACAAAACACAGGAAAACATGTATGAGCACAATCAGTAAAGTTGCTTGTTGTCTGAATAATATCCCGTCTGTAATCACTCACACACCCAGAAGTAGATACTATTACATAAAGAACTTTTATTACATTGTAAGCTGTAAGAATGTTCAGACAATTGCAGGGGCTATAAGGAGGATCAACCCTTCCCTTCTCTATTCTCTATGTGAAGAAAGAAGAGAACCTCCGTCCACTCCCTGTGAAGCTATCTTTTGGATGGTATCTATGGATAAACCTTCCCTAGCAGCAGATAGTGCACTGCAAATTAGCTTGAAGGTCGATAGGAAATTTAAAGAGTTTTAAAGATCGAAAGTAGCCACATTTTTAATTACTTAATAATATTTCAGTCTATGTTGTATTTTATCAGCATTTTGAGGAGTCTTGGGTTACACAGAGAGGGGGTTGTAACTTTTTGTCTTGGTCGAAACAAATGTAGAACTGGAGCTTCCAGGCTACAAGAGAGGGCCTCAAATCTGGACAATCGCACCGCTTTCATAATTCAGGTATATTAGTAAATTGTAATAAATTGTAAATTGTATTAAATTATTCCTGTAAAGCAGCAAAAAAACTTTTTATGTCCCTATAAAATTATATTTTTAATGTAATATGTAGTTTTCTTTTAGCAAAGAAATGTAATGTTTGCTCCATGTAAGGTGGTAATACGTTGTAGATGTCTTGCACATATACTTACTCTTTTCCACCTTTGTTAAAACTAATAGTTGCCCATCCTGGCATGAAACCTGGATCCCTTGAAAACCAAAGAAGAACCAGCAAGACGAACAGAACCAGAACACAGATTTCTGCAAAGGTCATAGGTCCAAGCTTTTTGTGCTCAGTAGAGATCACTTTATACGCCCGCTTCTCTTTTTCCTTTTCTTCAGGTTTTCCACCACAGCCAAAGTTTTTCTTAAATCTAGGAAGAGAACACACAAGTTGAGCAGGAATAATAGTGTACCCAAAATATACTGTTACAGGTAACCTGAAAGCATATCTCCAGGTATAAAACAGGTTTTCCAAAATGGCTAGCGTAGGGGAATATAAGAAACTTTGTCATAGATCATCTGTAACATCTCTGCCTGTTCGGATCACTGCACCTCCCTCTGCTCGCATGCTGCGGCGCAGGAGGCGTGTGCAGTTTGGTTCTTGGCTTAAAGTTTTTGGTCGCACTGTGTGAACTCGGTTCTAGTTCTGTGATTGTATTTGCACCACATCCGTCTTCTGCTCTTGTTACCTCTATCCATTAAGTAGTTAATTTTGTCTTGCCTGTGATTGCCAGCCGCCTTCCTGTCAACTCCAGGGGCAGCTTCTTCTTCCCCTATTTTATCTTGGCTCTCATTCACACCAGTGCTTGCTATTGCCTTGTGTATACTTGCTCCTTGCTGTCCCTGTTTTGCTTGCATTCTTATCCTTGACCTTTGGCTTTCCTCACTGACTATTCTTTGGACTCCGATTTGGCACTGCATCGCTCGACTGTTACTTACCCTTGGCTAGCTGACCTCCCTTTGTTGTTGTCCGTCTTGTCTGCGTTTTGTGTCTCACTTATACAGGAAGGGACTGTCTTGTGGTTGCCGCCTATTACGTAGGATAGGGCCTGGCAATAGGAAGGGTCAGTTGGGGGCTTCAGCTTAGGGCTCACTGTCTCTTGTGTCCCGTCTCAGAGTCCAACAACTACCGGGGAATTGCTGTCCTAGCAATTCCCTAACATCATCTTTAAGAAATATGTTTCCATGCCCATTTGACAGTCTGAGTTACTTTTCACATTTTAGTCTATGGAGAGGGGAGGGGGAGGAGAAAGATGCTGAAAAACACACACAACTAAGCGTCAGTGCACACAGAGTTTTTTGGACCTGATTTTGACGCTGAATCTGCATCAAAATTAGCCTCCAAAAAAAGCCTCACAATAGAACTCTATTGGGAGGCTTTTTTTGGAGGCTGATTTTGAAGCGGATTTACCGTCAAAATCTGTGCCAAAAAACTCTGTGTGCACTGACACTACCTCTGCTATAGTGGGAGTCAAGAATCTTTTTTAACACTGGTTTGCTTCAAGATAACAGGCTACGGGGTAGTGCGCACTGAGTTTTTTGGCGCTGATTTTGATGCGGAATCCGCCTCAAAATCAGCCTCCAAAAAAAGTCTCCCAAAAGAGTTCTATTGGGAGGCTTTTTGGGGGCAGATTTAGCATCAAAATAAGCACCCAAAAACTCTGTGTGCACTGACCCTACTAGTACACGGAATGTGGCAATAAATCAACTAAGCCATTAGTGTCCAAACGGTCTGAAGCAAACAAAATCACAGGCCTGCGATGCCTTTATCCGGTAGCTGGGCCCCTAATGAAGATATGGCCTAATAGAAAGCCTGTCAGGATTTGAGACTCAGTATAATACATTGCACTATATAAGTATTGCAATGGATTATGTAAGTGACCAGATGATTGTAAGTTAGTCTCTAGTGGGATCTTCTACGAGATCCTATACGGTATGCAGCCCATACATTTGTTACCATTCACTTCTAGCCAAGCAGTAAAAAAAAAAAAAAAAATCATATGTTCCAGTCTATTATTATATCAGCAATGATAAGGTTAATTTTACATTATTTTTCTTCCTTGCATTTACTTAGAAAATTAAAATTACAAACTTAGTTCCCAGGAACAGGATCTGCAGCCATATCCAGGCAAGAGCAAGCAGAATGATCATCGTGGGGAAGGAGAAGCCAAACCATGAAGCAAAATTGATGACGTTGTTGTTTTCAGGGAACAGTCTGAAAAAGAATAAAGTACATTCAAGATCCATTACTTGGTAGTTTCCATTGTCTTGGCTTCTCTCCTGGGAGTTGTGTGTCCTGAGCCCTGCAAAGAAAAGCCGGGTCTTAACCCCACTAAAATGCATTCAGGATAATCTGCAGCAGAAATCTCCAAGTTTAAGCTGTAAAAAGTAACACATATGATGGAAGAAAGTACATAAATATATACATATTAATATACACGCACATTTAAATATGTACATACACATTATTACAGTCCACTTATATATTGATTACATTTTCTGTTTTGATTCTTCTTAGTTGTGGAAACAGAGTTGCTTTTACCTGTTAGTTATTAATGATAAAGTGACGCCTCATCTGTTATTATGATCCTCAGCATGTCCAAAGGGCATTTCCCTCTCTCTGTTTACACAACAGAGGTCTCTTAATGTTACATGTAATATATTTAGACTGCCAGGAAGAGTAACCTAAGGTAATTTCTTTTACCCCGGCCTTCGTTCCATAATAAATACTGATATTAGCTTTTAAGTAAAATGCTTTAGATAATTGATATGAATTATTAAAAAGGCAATTTGGTGTACAAATAATGGTGAAATCTTTATAGTAAAGCTCACTATGGTGCTTACTTAGTTTTAATATCCTCCAACTTCCTACCATCACCAGGCAATAACGTATTGTGCACATTTTTACCACCCAAATGGTTCCAGTCCTTCACTTACAGTAGCAGCTAAGGGGATGTGACCCTTATACAGTGACAGATGTACATTGGTGCAACCTGTGCAGCTGCAGATGGCCCCAGCAGGTAAAGGGACCCACTGTCACCATAAATCAGTTTCCTACTAAACTATTGAATTTCATGGCCAGCAATTTCTAATACGTTGCCAGACAAACATAGGAGCGGTGCTCTTTGATAAGATATGGAATAAAAAGAGACCCATATACTGTTCCTGCAAAGGGGCCTTGTATTGTCTGTATTCTACCCTGGGCCTCTATCTCCAAGGTGCCATTGTACACCTTTGGTTTTAATAACTGGTAGGTAGGGTTGAGCGATCGGGATTGGAAAAGATCAGATTCTGATCGGCAATCGAGTAAATTTCACGATCGCGATCGGAATTCTGACCCGATCTTTTCCAGTGGGATCGAGATCGGAGGTTATCTCAAGGATCGGAAAAGATTGGATTTCGATCGGCGATCGAGCAAATTTCACGTTCAAGATCGGGATCGAGATCGGCTGGAAAATGATAGGAAATCGGATTTTAAAATTGATCTTGAAATCTCAAGATCGGCTCAACCCTACTGGTAGGTATACCTTGAAAAGCCTCCATTACACTTAAGCCTCATTTACATGCTTATACAAAATTGCTTTTTCAAGGAAATGGTGGACCATATAAAGGTATACGCCGCATAATGCCCCCTACAATGCATTGTGGCTGTTTGATATTGAGATTCCTGGTGGAAATAATATGACATTCATCCAATCCACTCTTTCCAACCAGTCTGCTATTCCATCAATATACAAATAAAATACGATATTAATGAATGGGAGATCTAGCTGGAATTTCTGGATTACATGGTATTATTTAATAACGACAACAGAATTTTTAAGGCATGCACTTTAGCTCAGCTTGACAAATACAAGTACCTACTCGTCCATCTGTCCTTTCATGACAAGGTTGGGTGTGGTGCCGGTTAGTGTTGCAATGCCACCAATGCTGGCAGAATAGCAAACACACAGACTCATCCCTTTGCAGAGTTTTTGGTGTTTCTGTAACCTGCGAGCCTGCTTCTCCTTCTTCAGCTTGTCATCTTCTAGATCAATTTCAACTAATGTGGAATCTAAAAGGAGAAAGTTTGAAAAAAAAAATAGAAAAGTATTAAAAATAAAAAATTTAAATCTTTAAAAAAGATATTTAATACAGAATTGACAACTGTCATATATCTAAAGCAAAGGGGTAAATATTCATTTAGAGAATTAACGGAATTTAGTGACAAAGAAGATTCAGAAGCAAACACAATGTGTGTATATATATATATATATATATATATATATATATATATATATATATATATATATACTGTATGTGTGTGTGTTAGGGAATTGCTAGATGACAATTCCCCAGAAGCTGCTGGAGAACCCTGGAGGAAGGGGCACAAGGGACAGTGAGCCCTAAGCTGAAGCCCCCCCACTGTCCCTTCCTCTTGCCAGGCCCTATCCTATGTAATAGGCGGCAACTAGAAGACGATCCCTTCCTATATATGTGACACACAAAACGCAGACAAGACGGACAACAACAAATGGAGGTCAGCTAGCCAGGGTTCGGTAACAGTCGAGCAAGTCCAAAAGAATAGTCAGTAGGGAAAGCCAAAGGTCAGGATTAAGAATACAAGTAAATTAACAGCAAGAGAAGCCAGCAAGCACAAGGCAATAACAGGCACCAGTGTGAATGTGAGCCAAGACTAAATAAGGGAGGATGAACCCGCCCTGGACCTGACAGGAAGGCAGGCTGTCAATCACAGGGCAAGACCAAATTTAACTACTTCACGGACTGAGGCAGACAAGGGCAGAAGACGGGTGCGGTGCAAATTCAATTACAGAACTAGAGCCGTGTTCACACAGTGCAACTAAAAACTCTAAGAAAATTATCAAACTGCACACACCTCCTGCACCACAGCACGCGAGCAGAAGGTGGCGCAGAGACCCGAGCAGGCAGAGATGTTACAATATGGCTGCACTTCCTGTTGCCTTTCTTGATAATAAATGCAGAAGATGCCAGGAGCTCCCAGAGAAACACAGAAAACCCTCAAAACACCGCTAAAGGTATTTGGGTGCACTTATCAACCTATTAATAGGTTTTTAAAAATGATTTTTTTTTGCCCAGAAAACCCCTTTAAAAACCAAAACTGCTAGTTTGCAACACATACTATGCACATAATGTAATACATATAGTAGATATGTTCAGAACTTACTTTTCTCTGGTTTTGTAGGCTCTGCATCGGTCACGTATTTTTCCTGCATTTCAAATGTCTGATTTATGTTCCCATTTGGTTCATTATTTGGGGCTACTTTGACATCCTCATTTTGCTGGTTGACATTTCCGTTCAGCTGGATCTCACTCTTCTCTGCTGGGTCAACAGAAATCTCATTTATTTTTTCCTCAGAGCTATAAAGTTGCTCAAGCACAGCCTGCGCAATTGGTATCATCATGGCTGATGTTGCAGTATTACTAATCCACATAGATAAGAAAGCTGTAACAATCATAAATCCCAGAAGCAACCTAGAAGGAAAATGAACAAACAATGTGAAGTTCAATGAAACCGGTTTTAGTTCAAAGTCACACACGGTGGAAAAAAATGCAGCGTTTTAAAGTCTCAGAAAAAACGCAGAAATACAAAATGTTGTAGAAAGGCTGATTTTTCCAAAATGTGTATGTTTTTGAAAAACGAAGCATGTTCATTTCCCTTATGGACATGTTACATTTTCCCCATTAGCATACCGGTAAGTACCGGTATTTCTAAGGAACGGCGCGACGGAGACCACATCTAAAGGTAGGAGACGAATAGCCTTTCTTAAGGCTATTCCGACGTGGTAATTAGAAAAAAAGTTGCTTTAATGGTAGAATCCCTTTAAAAATAATGTGATTAAAGGGAGTTTCACTGCTGAGTTCCCATATAATCAGCTGTCAATGGTGCTAAAACTCAGCAATAAAGGTTCAAAATTCCTACAGCACCCCTACAGGGGGAATGAAGAATTACACAGTTGCCATTAAAATGAACAGGTTGCTTATGTAATATATGTCCATGCCAGGTCCTCTAGTGCAACCTATGTTCCTTGTAGCCAATAGAAAAGGATCTTCAATATTCTTTGGGGTCCCAGAAATCCTCACTTTTAGAATTCACCCCCCAGTGTCCCAGGTGCACAGACAAATCTCATAGGGCAAACACTCACAGAGCAGGTTTGACTCCAACAATCAGCAATACCCTCAATGCTATCCTCTTGTGCAAATTCCAGATTTCAACAGAGACGGCCACCAATATCCCTCCAATAAATAACATGTTAGTATCCTTCAGATATTGACTGCAGGTCTGAAAAGAAAGCAGTGAGATGATTTGGTTATTTTAACTACATAGTGTTTTGCAGGAGATTTCTTCAGATCCGTGAAGACCAAATCATTTATATTAGGACAAACCGAACCCACCTAGGTCTAAGTCATTGAGTGTGGTGAGACATCACATCCCCACATAGTATAAGGCCCCATTGCTGGCCACCATAGTACTGGCTCCCATATTGGCCTGTACAGTATATTACCCCTCTTACAGGCCTAATAACAATATATTTCCCCTTTTACTGTCACCAACACAGTATAATGTACCTTTTTTGGCCCCCATATATAATGCTACCACCTTTTTGGCCCCACACATAATATTGCCCTTTTCTTTTGCTCCCCATACAAAATGTTTCCACCTTTTTTGGCCCCAACACAGTATATTACTCCATTTTTTTGATGTTGACACAGTGAAATGTTAGGCAGCTATCTAAAGGCTAAAATTATGACATAGTAAGCCATTCATAGAACTAGAACTGGATGTAGGCAAATAGACATGTAGCATATACATCTTTACATAGCATTGAGAAATCAGTATGTTGGACAAAGGAGAAGGATAAGGAAGAACACAAGTCATGCAATGGTGTCAGGCCCCAGAGATCAGGGGGGCCGCAGAGGTGGGTTTTGTTATGGCACCATTTTTTTTCTAAATTGGCTGCTACCTAATGGTCTAGTTTAATAGGTAGTAGCCAATGCTTTACTCACCCATCCAGACTGCTTCAGACTCCAGGGGACAATGCATGTTATATTCCACTGCTAAAAAACGCCAGAACATGTTCTTCAGCATTGGGACATAGTGTGCAGTGTACCCTGGCCTGGCCTGGACAGAAGCAAAGATGTGTGTACATCACATGAACATGGACTATACATTACATGACCATCGACCATATATCACATGACCATGGACTGTATATCACATGACCATGGAGGACTGTATATCACATGGCTACAGACTAATTTTTATCCACTGGAAGTAATAGAATGAATGAATAATAGCAAGCAGAGATCTAGAACATATATTGGAAAGTTATTGTAAATTTTAATTGCACAAACAATAACAAGGACTTATTGTATGAGAGAAGTTATGGTATCTTACTGCTGTTGAATCCATGATACCCATCATTGGAAACAGGACTACTGGGAAAAGGGCTGTAACAGCGAGTGGGAGCGCCTCTGTGCACCAGAATAGAGCCATTACAATGATCACATATCCACAGCTCGCCTCCTGCATATAGAGGTAAAGAAAAATCATTAGTACATAGTCCTACAGGGGTGAAATCCCAAATATAAGAGCCCGTAATGTTGTATGGCAGGGTTATATGGACCTCTGCTGTGTCACTAACATGGTCTGCAAAAGCTAAATTCAGTCTCTCTGATAATACAAATATCCAGTAAATAGCAAGTAGGTCTTATCAAGTTACATTGTGCATACATGAGTATACCTAAAATTCTGGATAACTGTATTAAGTAAAGTAGTAAAACAAAAATCAATGTATTGGAATTCTGTAGAATTACACAGTAAGCAATGCTATAAAATATGTATGTCTGCTATACTAATAAAACCCACACATGATCTCAGGCAATCCTGATGTTTAGGGCTGGAACCTTGAAGGTGAGGATGTAATCTACAAAATTGCATAATTTTATGTTGCACCCTTTGTGCTATATTTTTAGATATGATAGATAAGTACATATGCATGCATGAGATATATGATTTGTTGCTACGCAGCTTCTTTGGTTGGCTTTTGCTATGCAAACCCAGATAGTTCCCCCATTCGTTTGCCTGAATGTCAGTGCACAGTTCACTGATCTGGTGATCTTGGCTACATTCTAGCCCATGTTCCAATCCTGTGCCTGTGACTATGATCTGATACCACATTCATCTGATACTCAGATCTGATACCACATTCATTTTGTGGCTGCACCCCATATCTATTCTCCTTCATATTTTTGTCTCCTTGTCTGTTCTTGATGTCTATGCTCCTTGTTCAAGCTACAAGTCCATTCTTGGTTTTCATGCTCCACATTTGGTCCAGTTTGTGTGGTCCTGTCAGCACTGCCAGTAAGCCAACTCATGAATATTCTGGGCACCATCATTTGGCAATACAGCTACAATAAAGTTCATACCTTTGTCCAGACCTTAATGTATGAAAATCAACCCTTAGGTTCCTAAGACTCTACATCCCAGTCTAGCCAGACAAACTGGTTACTGTACAGTATGTTGTAAGATGAATGCTTGCTTAGTCATTGTATCTTCTCTAATAAATTAAAAGTAAAATATATATATATATATATATATATATATATAACTACTTACTTCTCCAAGGATATTGCATCCTTCTGTGCACTGTTAGCCTCTTATCTACAAGCCTATCAGTGGTACAAGTGCATAGCGTGGTAGAGTGCAGCAGCAATTATTTGATTGTCTTTTCTAGCTGTCTCTCTCCTACCTTTCCCCTTTTCAAAGATTAAAATGAAGAAAATATCCTGAAAAGTGGACAGAAAACATATTTACACTGAATTTTATAACATCTTCTCTTAAAGGTAACTTATAGATTTCAAATTCTTGTTTTAGTTTTTTAACTTGGTTTTCTAATTACAATAATATTAAAAGTAGCAGATATATAGCATAAAGACATATACTGCCTTGTTCCCTTGTAGAGGGATTTGCATTCACATCGACATTTCATGGTTCTAACTAATGATTTACTAATACAGTATAAGGGATTTTATTGTTTTCGGGGGATTTACTACTACTTGGTTTCCATTTTTGGCATTGACAAGGGAGAAGATGGCTTCACGTATCAGTTGTCTGTAGCCTGTGACTTTCAACCTTTCACGTTGCGGCAGTTGCGAGGTCATGCAGGGTGTACTTCATCTTCTCTCGAGACTCTTTAGCAACAGGGTCAGTGCCAGAATATTGGTGGGCAGACCCGTGGACTCCATAGATTATAATGGGGTCCGTGTGGTCTCCACATGAAATATGTGGAAAGAAAAGTGCTGCTTGCAGGACATTTCTCTCTGCATATTTCATGTGGATAGGGGAATGGAATGACCCATTTGCAGATGTGAGTCGGGCCTTATAGGGAGTAGATGTTACAGAAATGAGGCATTGATCCAGAGATTTATTCTGCATACTATTTAATTGACTTTTGCATGATTTTTGCATTTCTGTGGATCAATGTTGTAGGGTTATAGGTTGACCCTGATGGAACTCATTATCAATTAGGTAAATGTAAATTTTAGAAATCTCACTGAATACACAAATAAGTGTAACTCTGACTGCATTCTGTATACAGATACCTCTATAAAATTAATAGTTGTGTTTACCAACCGTTTCATAATGCATTAGAGTCAAGGTAATTACTTTTATTGCAACAATATAAGGGTGAATTCACACTGAGTAAACGCTAGCTTATTCTGAACGTAAAACACGTTCATACGAGCGCTCCCCATAGAAATGAATGGGCTGCTTCTTTCACTCCGTGCAGTCCCATTGAAGTGAATGGGGAGTGCCGGCGTGTACGCTCCGGCATGAGCAGAGCTTGCCGTATACGCCGGCACTCCCCATTCACTTCAATGGGACTGCACGGAGTGAAAGAAGCAGCCCATTCATTTCTATGAGGAGCGCTCGTATCCCCGCTCCCATAGAAATGAATGGAGCTGCTTTAGACGCCGCTTATTCTGAACGTGTTTTACGTTCAGAATAAGCTAGCGTTTACTCAGTGTGAATGCACCCTAAAGGCTGTATTCACACAGAGTAACGCCAGGCGTTTTTTGTGTGCTTTTTGCACATAGCGCCGCGTTAACGCCGCGTATACGCGGCGTTAACGCGGCGCTATTTTGCGGTGGCGTTGACCGGCGTTAACGCGGCGTATACGCGGCGTTAACGCGGCGTTAACGCGGCGCTATGTGCAAAAAACACACAAAAAACGCCTGGCGTTACTCTGTGTGAATACAGCCTAATGGTGCATTTGGAGGAAGTTCCAAGGTCCGCAAAGTTCTTTTACATTTCTTTCATGACAAGCCAGACATCGATGTAAGCTTATTATTTTAATGTAATTAAGAAGTATTATAAAGGTAATTCTTAGGCCACATGCACACTATTGAGTGTGCTTCTGATGTGGGGGCAAGTTTGCAGCAGAATGTACTCGGATAACACTCAGATACATTCTGTTATGCACAGTGGAGTAACTACCGGGGAAGCAGCAGAGGCAGCTGCCACAGGGCCCGGGACATTAGGGGACTCGGCGACAGACCGTTACCAGCTGGAGTTACTCCAGCCGATACTCCCACCTACTTACTGATCCTGGCAGGGGCCGAGATCGGTAAGTAACACTGCGGGCCCCGTAAATATCATTATTATATTCGGGGGTCTTTTCAGACCCCCAAGTATAATGATCGGAGGCCCGGGAGAGGTAAGCAAACATAACAAACAGTGTTAATTACCTCTCCACTCTCCACGAAGGCTTCGGGGCCTACTTGTGTGACGTCCAGGCCTGCGTCATTATGCGTCGCAACGCAGGCCCCTGGTCACATGACGTCCCTGACGTCATTGAAGATAGCCGACAGCGGGGAGCACAGGAATAGGTAAGTAACAGTGTTTATGTTTGTATCCCCCTCTCGGTCTCCGTTTATTATACTCTGAAGTCTGAAAAGACCCCAGAGTATAATAATTGTTAATGGGTTTCCACAATGGAGCATAATACTGGGTGATGGGGCCACTATGGGGCTTAATACTGGGTGATGGGGCCACTATGGGGGATAATACTGGGTGATGGGGCAACTATGGGGTATAATGCTGTGTGCAGGGGCCACTATGGGGCATAATACTGGGTGAAGGGGCCACTATGGGGTATAATGCTGTGTGCAGGGGCAACAATGGGGCATAATAATGTGCACAGGAATGTGTGGGGGGGGTGTTGGTTGGGGTCTTCGGCGTCGGTCGGTGAAGGCCCCATGTCAAAGATTCGCCACGTGGCCCCGCCATTCGTAGTTACGCCACTGGTTATGCATTAACTTCTATGGGGAATTCTGATTCATTCTGTTCCAATGACATGGAACTCTATAATCACCCGTGCATTGTAACAGAATGGATCAGAAGCCCCTGATTCGTCCCCGATTTGGCCATTTTAGTTTGTCCAAAACAAATCCACACTTATACGAGTTCACTAAAAAATGAGGTATTTGGGATATTCAGGCTGAACCGGTTCATGATGAAGTAGTTTGCCCATATCGAACCAACATTCCTAGGTATTCAGTGAAGAGGATGAAGCACTGACCCGAATCCCATGGTCTCTTCAATCAGATAATGTGTGGGGGTCCCTGGTGTCGGATCCCCACCAATCTGATATAGATCAACATCCTGGAAAACTCCACAATAGATTATGCAACGAACAACAGAAGGATCTTGTTTCAAAAGTTCAAAAGTATAGTGAGGTGAAGTTCACAAAATGCAGAAAGAGTAGATAGAAGGCAAAGTCCAAAGAGCTTATCTTTTACATAGATACCAAGAGACTAACTTAAGATTGCTGACTGTCTCAGATAGATAAATCTATTACTTTATCAAAGGATATTTCCCACAGACAAGATTTATCTCCTGTATATGGAACAGGGTATAAGGGTATGCCTGACCCCCACTGACCACGAGAATGGGGGTCCTGAGTTTCGCCAGCGGCTTCTGCAATTAACTTTATGTGATTCCTGAAGATCAATTTGCAATCTGCAAATCTGCAGCAGAAATCTGAGATTGATGTCCAAGAATTACAGTAAACTGCAATGCAATTGAGTGAAGGTTTAAAAATTCACATTCACACCCTCTGGCAGCTGTTCCGGGAGTCTAGCCTTTTCTCATAATCCTCCCCGGTCTCTCTTCCCCTCTGCCCTGGCGACCTCTGCCCTCTCTTCTTGTTTCCCCCCTCGATGTCTGTGTGCCCCCTGGTATCTTCCCTCTTTCTCTTACCCCTGTTCTTCTCCTACCTTGCCTGTTTTTGGACTTGCCTGTACACTAGCACAAGCGCTTGTTATGTGGTTCACACCATTGCCTGTATTCTGTACTGTGCATTTACCTTGTTTCTTATAAAACTCAATAAAAACCGATTACACCTAAAAAGGTCTGTTAGTGCTAGTAATGAGTTAATAAGTGCACCCGTATACCTTTAGCAGTGTTTGGAGTGATTTCTGGGTGTCTCTGGTTGCTGTTCTAATTGCTGAATTCTAATAATATTACGAAGTTTCTTATATTCACATGTGATATTCACAGGGGTGTAACTACTGGGGTAGTGGCGGTAGCGGCTGCCACAGGGTCTGGGACATTAGGGGGCTCGGCGACAGCCGCTACCGCTGCGGTTTTTTATTTTTTTTAATAGGTTGATACCGGCTGAAGTTACTCCAGCCGGTAACGGGCCCTACTTACTTACTGATCCTGGCAGGGGCTGGGATCGGTAAGTGACACCGTGGCCCCACAAGCACTATTATACTCAGGGGTCTTTTCGGACCCCTGAGTATAATGATCAGAGGCCCAAGAGAGGTAAAGAACATAAAAAACAGTGTTACTTACCTTTCAGGCAGGCTTCGGGCCTACTTGCGTGATGTCCCTGACGTCCCATGACCGGGACCTGCGTCCATACGTGTCGCAACCCAGGCCCCCTGGTCAGATGACGTCCCGGACGTCAATGAAGATGGTCGACAGCAGCGGAGAGAGCAATGGAGCCGGGGATAGGTAAGTAACAGTGTTTTTTTATGTTTTTATCCCCCTGGGTCTCCGATTATTATACTCTGTGGTCTGAAAAGACCCCAGAGTATAATAAATGTTCATGGGCGTCCACAGTGGAGCATAATACTGTGTGCAGGGGCCACTATGGGGCATGATACTATGTGCAGGGGCCACTGTGGGGCATAATAGAGCGCGCAGAAATGCGGGGGGGGGGGGGAGTCGACCATTACATAGCATACAGAGCTTTCTGTACCTGGTTCTGTCAGTCATCCCAGAAATACTGATGAATGAACACAACAGTTATTGGTGTGTTATTAGTTTAGCTAGATTGTGTTTGTCCAGTGTCATACTGAGGTTCTTTGGGACCACCAGTTAGAATGACTCCGGGGGCCCACCCTTCAACAACCCCTATGAAGTAGACCGTAGAACTCTTCATAATAAGGCCTCCTTTCCCGGACCATTATTGTCATAGACTCTGGACCCCCCAATGGATCTTCTTGTATTCCAGTTCAACACCATTTTTGTCTATAATTGTGACTTGGATCCAAAAAAAAGCTAAATTTTTGCATTTATTCCAGGGTTGCACAGGGTTCACTTAGTTTTTTTTAGGAAAACATATTTAAGTGTTACTGTGGAATTTTTTGGGCTATTGCATGTGGATAATACTTCTACTAGTCGTGTAATTGCTGCACTTATTACTTCATAATCCCTGGCACAACTACCCAATAATTTTGTAAGCTTAGATGACATTATGTTTAATGGACAATTATCTAAATAAAAATAGCCTCATCCTCATTGTAATATTTAGTAAGCGAAACTCTTACTCTACTGAATGGCGCTAAATCTGTTCACAGCCTCTTACACAGTCCAGTCATATTAATGTGACCACCACCTACTTTTGACGTCAACGTTAAATAACCAATCGCAGAAGGCGCGTGTCATCAGCCATCTGGGTGCACTCATCATTGTGGAAGGCACGATGGATCAACAGAAGTATGCATCTATCCTTGCGGACCATGTTCACCCCTACATGCAAAATCTTTTTCCTCAGGATGATGGCATCGACCAGCAGGACAATGCGATGTGTCATAAAGCTCGCAGTGTACGTGCATGGTTCGGGGAGCACCAGGATGAGTTTACCGGACTCCCTTAGCCAGCAAATTCCCTGGACTTGAACCCAATCGAGAATCTGTTGGACCACCTCGATCGGGTTGTTTGCGTCATGGATCCTCAACCACGTAACCTAGCAGAGCTGGACACGACACTGAAGTCGGCATGGCTCAACATCCCAGTGACATCATCACAACATCCCCTCTCTCCCGGCACGTCTCGCAGTGGTCCGCTCTGCCAAAGGGGGTTATTCTGGATTTTGACAGGTGGTCACATTAATATGACTGGATTGTGTATATAAAAACATCTCTGGGAAATGGATATAATGAAGTTTCCATTCAATAACGTTGAGATAAAAGGGTGGACTCAATGAGTTTGTGTCTTTCTGAATGAACCTACTAACATTTTAAGGTGATTGTCTCAATAGTGGACAAACCCTTTTCAGACTACAGTGGCAGTAGTCAGCTGATCACCGCGGGTCCTACTTGTAGCATCCCTAGCAAAAAGCAGAATTTGCTTGGGAAAGCTAGGAATATCCATCCAAGGATTTCAAGGACTGACCGAGTCTGCTAGAATGGGAGCTATTCTCTATTTTGGCGTATAGAGGGGCAGACCAAAGTAAAATCCATATGCCGTTATAGGAATTATTTTTATGATTTTTTTTTACAAAAAAGAATGAGGTGGAATGGCATGTCGTCCGAATCTTCATTCTCTTCCTCTGCCCTTAAAGGGGAAATGTCCATTCTCTTCCTCTGCCCTTTAAGGGGTTTTCCCATAAACATAACCATATTTAAATGTATAGACTAGTAAAAGTTATACATTTTTGCAAATATGAGTAATTAAAAATTTTGCTGAGTTTTAGGGGTCACAGTCAGCCGCAGGAACTTTCTATGGTCAGGGACTTTAGAACCCCAGACATGGTGTTATTTAGAAAAGTGTGAATGTCAACCATAATCACATGACACATCATGGTGTAGTGAGGACAACAAAACAGTCCCAACTAACCAGGAGTGCATGGGCAATGCCAAATTTAATCAAATTTAATTCCCAACATCTGTCGTAATTGTACGGCAGATATTGGGTACTTCAATATGCGGCCGCCATCATAGCTGCCGGGTCTCTGCTGTATTATACTGAGGCGCCATTTTGCATGGGATCACTGGCACCTAGAGTAAGCTCCAGGGCCGGTGTCCCATTATTATGACAACCGGGAGCCTTTTGAAGTCTCCCAGACCCATCTCTCATTATCTTAAAAGTACCATTATTTTGCAATGCATTGCATTATTGATCAAACACGCAGGGGTTCACGACCCCCTAGGGGTTCTAATAAGTGCTAGAAATTTTTTAAGTAAAAAAATAAATAAAAAATATAAAAAATTCAAATCACCCCCTTTCCCTAGAACACCTAGAAAAGTACTTCAGTACTGTGAAACACCTGCACATTAGGTATCCCTGTGTCCAAAAACAATCAGTCTACAAATACGTAAAAATATTTTCCCCATACGGTGAACGCCATAATGGGAAAGCAAAAGTGCCAAACCGCCGTTTTTTCAATGTTTTGCCTCTGATAAAAATTTGGATGAAAGTAATAAACATTCTTCAAAATGGTGTAACTAAAAAGTACACGTAAAAGTATTATGCAGCCCCGTATACAGAAATATAAAAAAAAAAGTTATGGGTGTCAGAATATGGCGACTTTAAAGAGGACCTTTCACCTCCTGGGGCACATGCGGTTTTATACACGGCTGGAAATTTGACAGTGCGCTGAATTCAGCTTTCACGTTCTGTGCCCCCGATGGAGACCTATCGGTGTGGTAGCTCTTCACTGTCAGAAGGGCATTTTTGAAGTCAGTCAGGAACGCCCATCCTCACAGTAGCGTCTATTGCGCTGTACTGTGAGACGGTGAGGAATGCCTCCCTCTCCTCTTGATAGTTCCCGTCCATAGACGAGGACTTGGGGGGGCGTTCCTCACCACTCATTGTCATGGCTGGATGGTAAGTAACGCCCCCTCTCACAGTACAGCGCAATAGAAGCTACTGTGAGGAAGGGTGTTCCTGACTGACTTCAGAAACCCCCTTCTGACAGTGAAGAGCTACGGTACCGGCAACGATAGCTCTTCACCGGGCGCACAGAACGGGAAAGCCAATAGTGCGCTGAATTCAGCGCACTGTCGGCTTTCTAGCGGTGTATTACACCGCATGTGTCCCAGGAGGTGAAAGGTCCTCATTAAGAAAAAACTTTTTTTTTTTTGCAAAGCTTTAGATCTTTGTTACGGGGTAAAAATGTAAATAAAACTATAGAAATTTGGTGTCCCTGGAATCATACTGAAACATAGAATACAGGCGACATGTCATTTTGGCTACAGAGTGAACTCCGTAAAAACAAAGCCGTGATTACCGTAACAAGAGTCAGAAGCGGTACCTGCAGGGGCTAAGTTGAATAGGCCAATTGCTGTGAGCTGCTTCAGGACGGCTACTAATGCTAAGAAATTCAGAGCGTTCCCGGTGTCTACTGTCGAGTGAACTGTTGGTTTTGGGTTTTTTAATGTGGATTGTGAGCCCCATATAGGGATCACAATGTACATTTATTTTCCTATCAGTATGTCTTTGTAGAATGGGAGGAAATCCATGCAAACACAGAGAGAACATACAAACTCCTTGCAGATGTTGTACCTGGCGGGATTCGAACCCAGGTCTCCAACGCTACAAGGCTGAAGTGTTAACCACTGAGGCACTGTGTTGCCCCACTCTTTGGCGGGATAATGTCTACCTCAGTAAAGTGCTAGTTACAAGAACACTGTGAAGTGAGTTGTGTCTGTTTCTTAGACCACTACACTACAGACGCACAGTGAGAAGGACCGGGGTGCCCAATCTTTGGTTAATTTAGGATACCAGAGGGCATTTCAGCATTTTTAGCACATTCATTTGCCTTGCCTATTACAAGTTTACAATATTGTTTATGTTTTTATCACTGTACACATGTAGGAAGGTATTGTTAAGGTCTTCTCATGAACATAACAATATATTAATTTGTAGACAATTAAAAATTAAACATTTTTTGAAAATTCAAATAGAATGTAAATTTTGCAGAGTTTTAAAGATTTTTTTCTAAACATCTTAGTGGTCACATCTATTGTCTTGATAAATTGCCAATGGATATGACCATGAATTCTGAAAATTTCTTTGCTCTGAGACTTATCAGAAATCCAGTCATGATTTCCTTATTGTAGACAAGTTATCAGGCAGGAACACTACGTATATGAGAAGATAACCCGGCCACAATAAGGAAATCATGGCTGGCTTTCTGAGAAGTCCTAAACCATAGGTTATGCAATCATGGTTGTATCTAGTGGTAACCTATCAAGACAACAGATGTCTTGATAGGTTATCACGTTTGGAGAAAATCTATAAAACTCTGAAACATTTTAATTACTTATATTTGCAAAAATGTCTACAAATTTAAATCTGATGATATTCTGGCGAACAGATTTGTTGCAGAGATAGTATACCTATCATTTTATAAAATGTTGGACATGTTACACTGTCCAGTCATATTAATGTGACCACCGCCTACTTTTGACATCACCAATCGCAGAAGGCGCGTCATCAGCCATCTGGGTGCACTCATCATTGTGGAAGGCATGATGGATCAACACAAGTATGCATCTATCCTTGCGGACCATGTTCACCCCTACATGCCAATTGTTTTTCCTCAGGATGATGGCATCTACCATCAGGACAATATAAAGCTCACAGTGTACATGGATGGTTCGAGGAGCACCAGGATGAGTTTACCGTACTCCCTTGGCCAGCAAATTCCCTGGACTTGAACCCAATCGAGAATCTGTTGGACCACCTCAATCGGGTTGTTCGTGCCATGGATGCTCAACCATGTAACCTAGCGGAGCTGGACACAGCACTGGAATCGGCATGGCTCAACATCTCAGTGACATCATCACAACATCCCCTCTCTTCTCGCAGCGGTCCGCTCTACCAACGGTGGTTATTCTGGATTTTGATAGGTGGTCACATTAATGTGACTGGATTGTGTATAATGACATGTGAAAAGTTTTGATAGCTGAGACCTGCACCAATTGCTAAACCTAAAGTGCAGGATTTGAGTATTACACCCCTTAGGCTTTGATAGGCTCTCCTTGAGAAGAGTGCAGAATACATGGGCTCTCCGCCCCGACAACCTTTTCCTATCCAACAGCTATGATGGCCCATGTGCCTCATTTGCATATTTCTAAAAACAGCTTTTTCAAGGAAATGGTAGATCTATTGGATGGTGTATAGTTATGATGGTGGTCTGCATAATGTCACCTTGCTGACAAGGGGTTCTAAGTGCACTCTTTGCTTTTTACATGTACACTATGTACAAATTAAAATCAATGAATAGTAAATCCAACTTTGCAAGTTCAGGACACTCAGTGAAGACAATTTACCAAATGTTTCCTTCCCTGAAAGTAGATGAAGACATCCATGACTACAGGTGAGCACACACTATAAATGTCTTCCATGTAAACCATTACAGTAGCACAAAGCACTTAGCTTTTACACATCAACAAGGTTTTTTGGACAACTTTTTCCAATTTTAATTGCCTATGGTAATATTTTATGTATTCATATGCATACACATGTCACACATCCCAGGCAAATGTTACTGATCCCTGTTCAGTGGTAAGCAAGCAAAATACTAAGGTTATATATCACTGGCAGTATCTGTTCCTACACACAGACATTGTTCTTAAAAGTAGTACTTACCTTTGTTTGGTTTTTTGGACAACTTTTTCCAATTTTAATTGCCTATGGTAATATTTTATGTATTCATATGCATACACATGTCACACATCCCAGGCAAATGTTACTGATCCCCGTTCAGTGGTAAGCAAGCAAAATACTAAGGTTATATATCACTGGCAGTATCTGTTCCTACACACAGACATTGTTCTTAAAAGTAGTACTTACCTTTGTTTGCACCACCAGGGGAAATGGAAGGATAAATATTGGGAGCAGAAAGATAATAAAGTATTTTCTGTTTGCCAGCAGCCATCTCCAGGTGAACCCCATGATGCTAGAAAATAATTGTACTGAAGGGAAGACAAGTTTGTGACAGGCACTTATATACCCGGTGAGAAGCTCCTGTGTAATTGTGGGTGTTTCTCATTATTCTTGCAGTCTACCTATCTGCCAATAAGGAAGGTGTTGACATCAGGATGACTATATTATATTCATGCCAATAATAGATAACAAAGCACGTGAAAAGTTAACTGTTTATCAGTCATAAATCAATGTCTTAGATAAGTGTCAGTGCCGAGCCCTCTCTGGTCTCGCAGTCTTGCACATTAGTTCACTTCTACTTGCAGTTCCAAATCACTAATAGTGCTGTGTAGGGGTATTTAACAGGAACATAGTGGCTGTTACGGGGCCAACAAACATAGGGTGCCCCGGAGTCTTACTCACCTTCCCTGGGCTCTGGTGTCGGTCTTAGGGGCCTCATCAATGAAGTCATAGGCATCATGTGGGTCAGGCTGGCGCCATGACACATAATGACGCTGACGAAACCAACATCAGTAAGAAGTGCCGAAGACATCAGGGAGTTGTTCCGAAGGCCCAGGAGAGATGGCTAAGACTTTTCTTCATGTTTGTCACCTCCTCTGGTCCTCCGATCATTATACTCGGGGGTTTGAAGAGATGTCAGTGAACCCCTCCCACTTTAGATAATATCCAATCTGTCCATCTACTACACGTCTGTCCAAAACCTTTTCTACTATAAACTCCTCGGGGTCTTCCTCTTCATCTTCCTCACTATTTTTGAATTTCTGTTTCCTTTCACTTGCTTCCTTTTCGACACTGTTTCCCTTTTTCATCTTTCTGTGATACCTTGATCTTTTTACAGCGACTGGCGTGGAACCAGGTAAGCATTGAAGCTTATCAGCAGGGGCGTAACTTGAGGGGGTGCAGTTGGCCCAGGAGCCATAGGGGGCCCATAAGCACTGGCATCAGTATTGAGATTGCAGCGTCCATCTGGCCCATAAACCAAGAACACCCACAGATTACCCTAACCACATTAAGGTGGATTAAACTCCTTATACTGTAACCATCACTATCAAGAATTCACTGTAGGGATGAGGTAGGGGGCCCCGGACAAAATATTGCACTGGGGCCCACAAGACTTTAGTTACGCCACTGCTTATCAGCTGAGGTACTTCTTTAGGACAACCCAATTCCTGGTCTTCAAAAGGCTAAGTACCTTCAAGAGCGTTTAGAATCTGATCTAGAAAGCAAAAAATGGGGGTCAATGTGAATTAACACAAATTCAGTTTACAGTATTCACTCTGCATTCAAAAAGTGAACTTATATTTGTAAAAGCCGTAAAACATAATAAAAGCGATATAAGGGTGCATGCACACTACGTAACGCCGGGCGTGTATGAGAGCCGTACACGCCGGCATTACGGCAGACTGCCGAACACTTCCCATTCACTTCAATGGGAGCGCTCGTAAACGCCGCTGTTACGAGCGCTCCCATTGAAGTGAATGGGAAGTGTTCGGCAGTCTGCCGTAATGCCGGCGTGTACGGCTCTCATACACGCCCGGCGTTACGTAGTCTGAATGCACCCTTAATATGCTTTTGTCGTAATTGTAATGACCTCGCGGACAAAGCTGCCATGTCAAAACCTACAGCACTGATTGCTTTAAAAATTCTAACTACGTCAGAATCAATTGACGTAAAGAGCTGGACCTGGAGGTGGTGAAAGGTCTTCTTTAATGTGATACATTTACCAGGGAGAAGAGGAAAAGAACCCGCAATAACACTTAAATTATCTGGAAGGGAAGGACGAAGACGATAGTCACCATCGGGTTTCAACACTCATGCAGGTGTAAATAGGGTTAAAATATTTATGCCATATAGAAGAGAACTTACTGTTACATATATGTGTAGTTTAGACAAACAATTATGAAATGCTTTCGCACAATACTGCGCACTAGTTAATAAACACAAGGAAAGAATTCAAGGAAGTGTAATAACAGTTCCCTGAAGACTCTTGTGCACCATTAAGTCTGTCTTGTAGATACAGGAGATGCTACATAGTTACAGGGTTGACCAGCTACCTTTTCCCCAGAACACAGAAGGGTTTAATCAAAAATAAAAATTCAGCATAGCAAGACTTACAGACATAAAGACAAGAAGGAAGAAGAAAGTGGGGCATCCACCAAATCTTTATAAAACCACCATGTCTTTATTCCATAGACCAATAGATAAAAGAACAACAGCAGTATTGGGAGAGAGGTGACAAATTTAGCAAGCGACGGCCGTTTCGCCCCTATAAACATTTCTTCTGGCCCCTATCTGCACACCAAACATGAATCTTAGTAGGTTTTTATATGGCATCCCAAAGTCCTCCTTCCAATGAAGCACATTGCCGCACGCTTGCCGCACTCCAACACACCATAGTCATTGTATGCCCACCCATCTTACAAAAAAACGCCGGGTCAGAGTGTATCCCCATCGTTGCCAGAGCTGGATGGGCCAGTCCGTGCAAGAGCAAAACTGAACCCCACACCCTGACAGCAGCTGTAACCGGGAATCCAAAATAGCGTATGCGCAATCCAAAAGTCTTCATGGGAATCGGGGACGCCACCCATGTCTCATAAAAATAAATATTAGACACAGCATTAAAGTAACTTAATAAACGATCAGGAGGTGAAAACTGTTTCAAATACTCCCAGTAGAGATTGTCGCCCAAAAACACTACTTAAGAGGAAGATGTAGGGGGTATTGTGGAATTGTTTTCCCAGAGGCAGTTAAGAGATCTTAATGCATATAAAGTACTAGCAGGAGGACCCGGCTTCGCACGGGTATATTTCATTTTTTGTGTAGTGGCCCCATAAGAATTGTCCAGTTTTTCACTGGTGTATTTTGTGTATCATTTGTGTGTGAGTCCATAAGCATCATGTGATCAGGTGTATCTCATTTTGGATATCAGTGAAAAACCTGCAATCAGTTGTTATGGAGACCTGAAGTAAAGCTGTGTGTATGTGACCTTGTGTATCAGTGTCATCCACAGCGCCCTACCCCTTTAAAGCTGACATAAAGCAGTGAAGAAAAATGGCTGGGTTGCTATGGAGACCTGGAGTAAAACTCTAATATGAGGGACTCTATGCAGAGCCGTGTATCTAAGCCTCTGGTGTCTGGAACTGTGTGCAGGCGTGCATATCTAATCCCCTGGCATGTTATACTGTGTGCTGACTTGTGTATCTAATCCTCCAGTGTGTGGTACTGTGTGAAGACGCGTGTATCTAACCCTCCCTGTGTTGCATTGTGCGCAGTAGCGTGTATCTAATCCTTCAGCGTGTGGTATTGTGTGCAGTTGTGCGTATCTAATCCTCCATTGTGTGGTATTGTGTAAAGATGTATGGACCTAATCCTTCAGCATGTGGAACTGTGCACAGACGTGCGTATCTAATCTTGCGGCATGTGTAACTGTGTATAGACGCACGTATCTAATCCTCTAGCGTGTGGTACTGTGTGCTGATATGCGTATCTAATCAACTGGCATGTGGTACTGTGTGCAGACATGCATATCTAATCCTCCAGCATGTGGTATTGTGTAAAGACGTGCATATCTAATCCTGCGGCATGTGTAACTGTGTATAGATGCACGTATCTAATCCTCCACTGAGTGGAATTGTTTGCAGTGGCATGTATCTAATCCTCCATTGTGTGGTATTGTGTAAAGACGTGTGTATCTAATCCTCTGGCATGAGGAACTGTGCACAGATGCGCATATCTAATCCTGCGGCATGTGGAACTGTGTGCAGACGTGCGTATCTAATCCTCCAGCATGTGGTATTGTGTAAAGACGTGCATATCTAATCCTACGGCATGTGGAACTGTGTGCAGATGTGTGTATCTAATCCTCCAGCATGTAGTATTGTGTGAGGTGGCATGTATCTAATCTTCCTGCATGTGGTATTGTGTGCAGTGGCGCGTATCCAATCCTCAGGCGTGTGGTATTTTTTGCAGTGGCGCGTATCTAATCCTCTGGCGTGTGGCATTGTGTGATGACGTGCTTAGCTAATCCTCCGGCTTCTGGTACTGTGTGCAGATGCTCATATCTAATCCTCCAGCCGGTGTTTGGTACTGTATGAAGATGCATGTATCTAATCCTCTGGCATGTGATACTTTGTGCAGACGTGCGTATCCAGTCCTTTGGTATGTGGAACTGTGTGCAGAGTCATCTATCTAATCCTCTGGCATGTGATACTGCGTGCTGACCTGTGTATCTAATCCTCCAGCATGTGGTACTTTGTGCAGACGCGCGTATCTAATCCTCTGACCTGTGGAACTGTGTGCAGACGCACGTATCTAATATTTCAGCATGTGGTACTTTGTGCAGACGTCCGTATCTAATCCTCCATAGTGTAGTACTTTGTGCGTATCTAATCCTCTGGCATGTGATGTGTGCTGTCCTGTGTATCTAATCCTCCAGCATGTGGAACTTTGTGCACATTCATGTATCTAATCCTCTGGCATGTGGAACTATGTACAGATGCACGTATCTAATCTTTAGCCATGTGGTACTTTGCAGACGTGCATATAATCCTCTGCCATGTGATACTGTATGCTGACCTGTGTATCTAATCCTATGGCATGTGATACTGTGTGCTGATCTGTGTATCTAATCCTACAGCGTGTGATACTCTGTGCAGACATGCATATTTAATCCTCTGCATGTGGACCAGTGTGCAGATGCGCGTATCTAATCCTCTGGCTTGTGATAATGTGTGCTGACCTGTGTAACTAATCCTCCAGCATGTGGTACTTTGTGCAGACGCATGTATCTAATCCTCTGGCATGTGGAACTGTGTGCAGACGCGCGTATGTAATCTTCCGGCGTGTGGTACTTTGTGCAGACGCACGTATCTAATCCTCTGGTGTGTAGAACTGTGTGCAGATGTGTGTATCTAATCCTCTGCCATGTGATACTATGTGCTGAACTGTGTATCTAATCCTCCAGCGTGTGGTACTTTGTGTAGACGCATGTATCTAATCCTCTGGCATGTGGAACTGTGTGCAGAAGCGTGTATCTAATCTTTCGGCTTGTGGAACTGTGTTCAGATGCACGTATCTAATCTTTTGGCTTGTGAAACTGTTTTCAGATGCACATATATAATCCTCTGACATGTAATACTGTGTGCAGATGCACGTATCTAATCCTCTGGCATGTGCTACTGTGTGCAGACGTGCGTATCTAATCTTTCGACTTATGGAACTGTGTGCAGATGCGCGTATCTAATCCTCTGATGCGTGTATCTCAGTTTCGATATCAGTGTTGGATTGTGAATGTGGAGTGACCGTGTGTATGGCAGTTGGAATATGAGTGAAAGACTTGCAGGATTGTTTTGGCTAATGGGGGGGGGTCATGGTTTTGGGAAAGGTGTATCTCCGGAACGGTACATCCAATTAAGTTGGGTTCTCATCTTAAACCTTCCCAGACACCTGAAGTATCTGTGTGCCAAATTTGGTGAAGATCGGTCCAGTCGTTTGGGCGCGCATAAAGAACAGACAGACAGACAGATAGACAGACAGACAGGAATTCATTTTTATAATATAGAGAGACTAGATAAGGACTCTACATTAGGTATCCAGACAAAAAGTATTTCCTCCCCATGGTACTTTCTGTTCAGGATGCTCTATAGTTACTGGTATAGGCTCCGAGTTGGAGCACCTATCACAGTATATAGATTGGTTGTTGAAGCCCATCCTTCCACATATTCCATCTTATGTGAAGGACACTGATGACTTACTGTGGGTTCTAAAAGAGATACCTTGGGAGGAAGGTTTCAAACTCGCCTCCATAGACGTGGAAAGCTTAAACACGAGAAATCCTCCTGATGTTCATGTAGAAGCCATAAAAAGATATTAGCTCATGCCAATAAGATTGACCAATTTGTTAACTTTATTTGTGATGCAATCATTTTAATACTTACAAACAATACTCTTGTCTTCAATGACAGATGATATATATTGGTGCATGGACTGCCATGGAGACACCGGTAACATGAACAAACACAAATATCTTTTTGGCATACTTGGAGGATGTATATGTACACTCCTTATTACGCAAATTTGCTAAATTCATAAGAGTGTATTTGTGATATGTGGATGATGTGTTTATTGTGTGGTCGGGTTCAGATGAACATTTTACTGATTTTGTTTCCTACATAAACACAGTTAAAAGAATGAAAGTGAGATTTACCTCCAAAATAACCAAAGTATCCTTGTAGTTCCCCAATGTATTAATAACAGCGTAGAGACCAGAGTTTTTTGGAAACCTACCGCAACAAATTTGTTGCTACATTTTGTGTATGAAAAAGCCTTGGAAGAGCTCGGGGGCAATCACCCAAGATGGAAGAATGTAGAAAGGTTTAGATAAAGGATTAGATTGTAAGACATTGTTCATATAATTTAAAAGCTAGGTTCTTAAAGAGTGGAAGGATGGAACATAGACATAGACCTTTCATCAATTGTAACATTACATGAATGCATTGACATTTGAACATTGCCGCTCTATTAATGTTCATAACTAAGAGCTGAATTAAAAGGATGATGAAAAGCCAATGGTTGTCCTGGTAGGCATAACAAAGTTCTGAACTAAATTAAAAAAAAACAACATACATTTTAGTTTCCTTATCAAGTAGTGGTGAAAAATCAACAGTGTGAACTTGCCCTAACAATGTTTTGGGTTTTTTTTCTTACCCTACCAGACTTGATAAGTGATTAGGGTTTTTTTGGTTCATATCTATATTGCCTTTTATTGCTTTTGCTCTTTTAGTACTATATCTTTAGTACTATATCTATACTGTGGATTGATCATTACATGAGTCATGGAGAACCCCCACCAAGGATTTAGGCTTGTCTGCCTGCATGCTGTATGCACACGTTCACATGAGACCAACATTGTAAGTTTTTTCTTACATTTTTTTCTGTATCTGGTGTTTCTCTTTTAATGCTTTTACAATAAAAGCTGTGTTTTAATCAATGTTTGCATGTCTCTGTGCTGAAAGACCTTTTTGCTTATTGGACAATAAAAATCATACTAACAAAAGCTTTGAAATTCAGTATGGGATTTTTTTTAGAATATTATGAAATTGGGTTTCTGTTTAGAAAAGCTGATCAATTTGTGATAAATATAGCTGGACATGTTCAACCAGGAGGACAGGTAAGGGATGATACATCTGTATGAAAAAGGATTTTCTAACCTGGAGAAGCCCTTTAAGTATTTGGTCGTCTGTATCAAAAAGGAGAATCAATCTGCCAGGCGTGAAATTTACACTTGATCTATAATCTGATCTGAACAATAAAGATTTGCTCATCGCTATGTACAATGTGAAGAAATTTTCCATTCAACGTCAACATAATAAAAGAGAAAGTTAACTGGATTGGCAGGAGATTAACTGATTGGCACAGACAATGTCTATCAGCAGTCTCTGTACCGTTACCAGGTCTGATCTGCTTGATAATACCGCACTCCATAAATACTGAATTACATTATTACATGCTGTTCCTTGTTACTACTTATATCAATTCTCTAATCACACAGGGAAACTAATATTCAATAGGCAAAGTCCTGAACTGCTACCAGGGGACAAGACGTCATACTCAACTTTATTGGCGAGTAGGTGTTGGGTGAACCTTGCAAGATAATCTTGCAAATATTCATGAGGTTCAGACTGAACATGCCTGAATGGATCTGCTATTACTATACTCTTAGGTCTCTTCAGCAAAGGCCCAGGGAAGGTGAGTAACCTTAACAATCACTGTTACTCACTTCCCTGCCCAGTTCAGGCCACTTCCAGTCTCCTGACTGATGCTGTATGATCTACATATACATTGAGGCCCAATTCAGGAAACCGTAGGAACCGAGTAGCAATGTCTGTTATGGTTACTCACCTCTCCTGGGCCTCCGCTTATTATATTAATATAAGTATAGAATATATACTTGTATAGTATATAGTATAATACTGGTTTGTGGGTGACTAACACCAAAACTTTGAGGTTCAGCCGAACCTAGCGTTGTTGGAAAATTTATAATGAGAATAGGTATCTACATGTATGTACTTTTTAATTCTATTGGCATAGGGGTCAATCTGGAACATTACAATATTTGGAGGAGCTACTATGAGACATTATACTGTGTGTAGGGCCGCTATGTAAATGTAAATAAGGGAATATAAATGTAAATAAAACTATATAAATTTGTATCCCCGGAATTGTACCGAAATGAAAAACAAGAATACAGGTGACACGTCATTTTGACTGGACTGTGAACCGCATATAAGTGAAACCCATAAGAAAGTTGCACCGATTAACTTTTATTTCAATTCTACCCCATTCTGAATTTTTTTTCCAGCTTCCCACTAAATTGTACAGAATAATAAATGGTACTATTATGAAGAACAATTTGTCCGGAAAACATTAAGTCAAAAACCGAAAAACAAAAAATGTTCCCAGAGGGAAGGGGTTAAAGACCAGAATCCATCTCGGTCACATAATTGCACCTTGTGATTGTGTGTATTTCTCTGAGCTGGCTCATATACTAATGGTACTCATTTGGACTTCAATATGGTGATACTTACTGTGTTTCTGTTAGGGAATTGCTAGAGGAGCAATTCCCCAGTAGCTGCTGGTGAGCCCTGAGGGGATGAGCACAACAAGACAGTGAACCCTAAGTTGAACCCCCTCCTTTCCTCCGTCCCATCTTGCTTGCCTATCTTGCCTTAAGTGACAGGTGACAACTGGTCGACAAACCCTTCCTAGGTATTTGTGTTGACACAGAACACAGACAAGACAAACAACAACGGGAGGTCAGCTAGCCAAGGGTTCGGTAACAGTTGAGTAATGCAGTACAGAATCGTAATCCAAGAGAATAGTCAAAAGTAAAGCTAGGGGTGAGGAATATGGATACAGGTAACAAAACAGCAAGAGTAAAGAGCCAGCAAGCACAATGCAATATCAAGCACCAATATGAATGTGAGAAAAAACCCGCTCCAGACCTGATAGGATATATAAGCGGTGAATCACACAGGTAAGGCTAAAATTAACTATTAGAGGAGCAGAGGGAAACCAAGGAGAAGGAGATGGGTGTAGTGGAAAATCAATTACCAAGGTGAGGGAATAGGACAGTGTTCAGACAATACAAGTAGAACCCAAAAGAAGAAATCACAGGATGTTACAGGATCACACTCACATAGGTATTAGGTAATAACAGAAATTACAGAGCAGGAATAGATTATTCTAGGTCACGTGGTAGAACATTTTCACCCCCCAAGGCACATGTGACCACATCTCAACCTTGATTTGATACGCTATTTAATCTTATTGATTTATGGCACCTCTCCAAGATATTATCCATTTTCACGTGATCTTTATCATTTGTTTTTACACTGTTGAATTTTCAGGATCTCTGATAGTGAATCTCAGTCAATAAAAAAAGTTTCATAACACTGTATAGGCTAAAGTTGTGCTACAGTTCCAGGAAAACAGGATATATAATAATTAACTTATGTTTTTACTGGTGTCCCATACATATCGGTCATCATCACGAAAGCTACAGTATAGCATGCTGCTCAAAAATAACTGGACAAATTAACATTCCCATAAAAAAATGTTAAGTTTTCATACTTTGCCTTGAATCCTTTGCAGGTAATATCTTAATTTTGGAACCCATGGACATCACCAAACACTAGGCTTCCTCCTTTGTGATGCTGTGCCAAGCCTTTGATTCAGCTGTGTTCTGTTCATGCTTATTTGTTGGTCTTTCTGCCTTAAAGAGATTGTACAGAATAAACTTTTATATATATATATATATATATATATATATATATATATATATATATATATATATATATATATTAGGCCACGAAGGTGAAAAAAAATACTCTCCTGTCCCCAGTACTCTGGAGTCTCCCACCATGGTTCAGTCTTGAAGCTCCGGTGTTTTCTTGCAGCAGAAATCCCCACTGCGCTGTGATGTCCTGGATAACTTTCCTTAAGCTCCTGATTGGCCTCAGTGATCATGTGACTGCTAAGTCCAAGCAGGGTACGGGACGTCACAGGTAGTACTGACCTCTGGTTTACTTTCCTTAGGCTTCTAATTGACCTCAGGTGTCATGTGCAATGGGGACTTCTGCCAGAAGAAAGGACCGGACTGTGCTGAGAGACACCAGAGCACTGGGGTCAGGTGAGTAAGGTTTTTTTTTATTGTGTTCACGTTCCGTGACCTAATATAAATATATATATATATATACATATTCTGGACAACCCCTTTAAGTTTTGTCTTAAATAAGTGAAAGGCATGCTCGTTCAGCTTGAGATTTGGTGATTAGCTTGGCTATTGAAGAATATTTAACTTCCTTGCCTTAAAAAAACTACAGGGATACTTCCCGAATATTTTTTTTGGTTATTATCCATCTGTATTGTGAAGTGTAGATCCAATCAAACTTGCCGCAGTTGGTTGAATCTGAGCAGAATATACAGATGTGGACAAAATTGTTGGTACCCCTTGTTTGATGAAAGAAAAACCCGCAATGGTCGCAGAAATAACTTGAATCTGACAAAAGTAATAAAACTACATGTTGACAAGCCACAAAGCTTCTGGGAGAATGTCCTATGGATTGATGAGACAAAAATACAAATTTTTGGCAAGGCAGATGTCTGTGTTCACAGACGGAAAAATGAAGCATATCTTGAAAAGAAACCAACAATTTGGTCCACGTGTGTATATACCTGTACACTTCAGAATTCATCCCGCTACTTCTGTCACATCATCAATAGACACTAGTGACCCAGTGCCATTGAAAGCCATGTATGCCCATGCCATCACATTGCTTCCACCATGTTTTACAGAGGATGTGATGTGCTTTGAATCATGAACCGTTCCAAGCTTTCTCTAGTCTGTTTTCTTCCCATCATCTGGTACAGGTTGATCTTAGTTACTTTTATCCAAAGAAGGCTGTTCCAGCACTGCAGCACTGGTCTGACTTATTTAGATGTTTTTTGGCAAAAGTCTAATCTGGCCTCTGTATTTTTAGGCTGATTAACCCCTTGAGGACCAAGCCATTTTTCATTTTTGCATATCTGTTTTTCTTCCCCACCTTTCACCATATTTTTATTTAAAGGGGTATTCCCATGTCGCTTTACTCACCAGTCTTTACTACTGTAAAATCTTCTTTCTTCCTGGTTTCTTGCATCATTTGGTGGGCGGGGTTTCATGCAACCTGCCGTTTAGCTCCGCCCCCAAATTCATGTGTATATATATCACGCATAGCGTGATCCTATGGGGCGGCTGAAGGGCCTGTGATGTCATCAAAGGTACTCAAATGTCCTCAAACAACACAATACTGCCTGTCTCTGCCATAATGAACACAATTGAATTAGCTAGCCTGATAACTGGGAGAACAGAAGAAATGAAAGCAGCTCCTCTCCCCTATCTGAGAGCAGGGAGCTAGGTCACATGGTGTAGACACAGGAATAACTAGACACACAGGCTCGCTCCCGTGCACTTAGCCCCTCCTCCCTCCCCCCTGAGAGCAGCAGAAACATCACTTGACTCATGAACAGATAAGTCAGGGCTGTGGCCACAAATGAATTGAATAAAGTAAGATAGTGGACAAACAAAGCAGTTTTGCTGAAGCAATGTATTTAGGAAAAGTCTTACATCCACATGAACAAGCAGCATAGATAGGATCCTTGTGATGGGACAACCCCTTTAAGTTCACAGAGTAATACGATGGCTTATTATTTGCAGGATAATTTGTGCTTTGTAATGGTGCCATTTAATATCCTGTACAAAGTACTGGAAAGCTGGAAAAAATTCTGAATGAGGTGGAATTGGAAAAATAACGCATTTGTGGCAATATCTTATGGGTTTAATTTTTACAGCATTCACTATGTGATAAAAATGACACGTTCCCTGTGTTTGGTGGGTTAGTACGATCACAGCGATACCACATGTATATAGTATTTGTAATGTTTTGATAAGTTTTAAAAAATTTTGCGTCTTACTATTTTGATACCTGTATGTAGTTGTGTAAGGCAACTTCTTATGCATGACAAGATTTAGTCATTTTTATTGATATTATTTGAGATTGATGGATAAATCACTTTTATTCAATGTTTTTAGGAGGCAAATTGTTGGGGAAAAAAAAATCATCATTTCGCTATTTTGATTTTTTTTTCCGTACTTAAACCTTCACCATATGGGATGGGATTTTTACATTTTAATAGTTGAGTCCTGGTTCACATCTGCGTTCGGTATTCCGTTTAGGGAGTCCACTTGGTGACACCCCCGAATGGAAACCAATATGCATTAAAAAGCTAAGTTAGCTAAGAAACCACATGGATCCCATAGACCCATAATGGGGTCCATGTGGTTTCCGCTTGGCGTCCATGCAGAGAGAAAAGTCCTACAAGCATCGGCACAGGTACGTCATAGGTCATGAGGATAATGGTTTGCATCTTGTAGTGAACCTTCTGTATTTGTTCTCATGAAGTCTTCAGTTTATGGTAGACTTAAAGAAGGAGACACCGAATTCCTGCAGAATGTTCTTCACTTGGGTGGATGTTGTGAAGGTTTTTCTTTTCACCATAGAAAGGATTCTGTGATCATCCACCACTATTGTCTCCCATGGATGTACAGGCCTGTTTGAGTTCCCGATCTCACTAAAATGTACCAATTTGTTGATCTGGTCACACTTTCACTATTTCTCCAATAGATTTTGTCTTTTTTTTCAGTCTAAAGATGGTCTGTTTCACCTCCATTGAGATCTCCTTCGACCGCATGTTGGTGGTTCACAGCAACAGCTTCTAAATGCAAATGCCACATAATTGATGTTGGATTAACGAGGGAATAACCCATAGCACCAATTAAATAGCTTTTGAGATGACTGTCCAATTACCTTTGGCAGATACAGACTACACAGCTGTAATTCCTAAAACCTTCCTCCTAGTAGGAGGATGTGAATAGCCTCAAAATAAAGCTAAGAGTCCGTACAGCCGATATTGGTTAGATAACTGTATCTTGAATATGTTTTGGTAAACAACTAAAATGCCAAAACTTGTGACAGAATTTCTGGACCTACACTGACAAACAAAACGGTAACAATGTTCTGACCTTGTGACTTTCAGGCTCCATATCTCACCACCCACTAAAGCTTTGAACATGAGACTAAGATCAGATATTCAAACATTTTCTACTTAATTGTCTTCTTATGTGCTGGCTCCTATTTCAATAAGAATCCTGGAAGAAAATGACAATAATGGTGACATCTCCTATTATACGACCTCTGAAGACGAAATTAATGATGAGAATGAATCCCTTATTCCAGGTGAAGATGATTGCGATAAATATGAAGATATGGATTCCGCTCAAGGATTTTCAGAAATCTATGTAAACGTTCAAGTCCCAGTACAGGATACAAAATATCTAAGAAATCTTAGTTGCCTTTAAGACTTAATTTCTATACTATTTTGTACTTACAACAAAACTTGCATGTCTTGAAGCGAACAGCATAATTCAATAGTAAATGTCTCCCCCTAATGGACAATATGTGGCATTAGTGGTTTTATGAATTTGTAGGCATAAAATCTTAGTTCTTACATCAGCTAAACAAGAAGTATCAAACATAGTTTATTCTATAATTCCAAAGGTTAAAAGTTATATTTGTTATGTAAGTCAAAAGTTTGTTCCTAACTAGAGATGAGCGAGTAATATTCGATCGAATACCTCGTTGGCATAGGAATGCGTATAAGCGGCCGATCACCAACGGGTTAAGCGCAGTGAATATTCACTGATCAGCCGCTTACACGCATTCCTATGGCAGCGAGGTATTCGATCGAATACTACTCGCTCAGCTCTATTCCTAACAGTTCTTCGAATGGCAGAGCCGACTGCGCATGCGTGAATTTTAAATCCAGAAGGAGCTGACAGAAGAAGATATCGCGGGGAGGCGTGCCAGAAGACAGAGGCTGGCGCTGGATAGTTTTCTGGCAGCACTGGAGGTGCCCCCAGTGGTGCGAGAAAACTCATATACATAGCGAACAAAACCGGGATATCTACGGAATGACGGCTCGGAGAGGACTTGTAAAGGTAGGAGAAGAATAGTCTTTCTTAAAGGGATTCTACCATTAAAGCAACTTTTTTTTCTAATTACCACGTAGGAATAGCCTTAAGAAAGGCTATTCGTCTCCTACCTTTAGATGTGGTCTCCACGCGCCGTTCTTTAGAAATACCGCTACTTATGCTAATGAGGTCTCGGCAGCAATGGGGGCATCCTTCTTCTTCTTCTTCATCTGCCTCCTCCCCTTGTCTGTCGTCTTCTTTCTTCATCATGTCTGACGCCTGTGTAGCCTAACAGCAAGACCCTGTTAGAGCCGACTGCGCATGCCGCCCGGCGGCCACATTTCCAAGGCTGCAATTGCGCGCATGCGCAGTACGCTCCTCACATCTTCGCCGAACAGAGTGTACTGCGCATGCTCAGTAAGGTCCGTACAGCCCTCCGATGAGTTCACTTGCGCGTCGGAGGGCTGTACGGACATTACTGAGCATGTGCAGTACACTCTGTTCAGCGCAGACGTGAGGAGCGTACTGCGAATGCACACAATTGCAGCCGTAGAATTATGGCCGCCGACCGCGGACTACGCAGGCGTCAGACATGACGAAGAAAGAAGACGACAGACAAGGGGAGGAGGCAGATGAAGAAGAAGGACGCCCCCATTGCTGCCAAGACCTCATTAGCATACCAGTAAGTACCGGTATTTCTAAGGAACGGCGCAACGGAGACCACATCTAAAGGTAGGAGACGAATAGCCTTTCTTAAGGCTATTCTGACGAGGTAATTAGAAAAAAAGTTGCTTTAATGACAGAATCCCTTTAAGGTTATTCCTACGTGTTAGTGAGAAAAAGTGAGATTCAAATGATTGGATCCCGTTAAATATGTAGCATAGTTACATTTGGTGGATATAGAGGAAAATTTACTCACCGAAATTTTCATTTCCCGTAGTCCGTAGGCAGCACAATTACACAAGGGATTTCATCCCCTAGGTACAACCAGAGAGACAGGTTAGTTAGCAATCGTGAATAATTAAACAATTAACAAGGACCCCTCCTATAAAGGTAAGGAAGTCGGCTGGCCCAATTGTGTTTTTTTTTAAGCAATAGACATTCAATAGGGAGGGTCGCTTGTGCTGCCTATGGGAAATGAAAATTTCGGTGAGTAAATTTTCCTCTTTCCCGTACGTCCTACGGCAGCACAATTACACAAGGGATTTGAGAAGCAATGAGATAACAGGGAGGGATGCCGGCCGCCACTCCTTGCCTAATAAGGATCGCACTGCTGCTCGTGAATCGAGTCTGTAGAGTTTGATAAATGTGAATGAAGAGGATCTGGTTCCGCCATGTGTATTTGTTCTAGTGGAATCTGTCCCACTTCTTCCCATGATGTGCACATGGGCCGAGCGGCATGAGCTCTGACTTTAGCGGAGATTGCAGATCACTCAGTTGGTAGCACATTTCAGCCGCAGCCCTGAACCATCTTGCCAGTGGGGCTTTTACTTGTCCTTTGCCCCCTTATTTGGGCCATAATGTTGCCAGTAAAATTTTGGCTTTCCTGAAGCTGTTGGATCTCTGCAACCAGACAGGAGTTCTCTTTAACATGTAAAGATGCCACTTTAATTACTCCTCTCCCTAAGGTTTAGGGAAGACCCTGGCAAGGCAACGTCTGGGCTGATCTGCTTGAAAGAGGGACCTTAGGAAGGAACCCTGGGATGGCTCTCAAGAGAAGACAAACTCCTAGGAACTCCGATAGGACTCTTTGTAGTAGAGAGCCTGTAACACACTAATATGTCTGGTAGATATGATAAAAGGAAAATGTTTGTATTGGTACCGTGTTAGCCAGTGGTTATAAAATATAAAAAACAAAAAAAAAAAACTTTGCAAGTCTTCAGTAGGTGATACCTTTTTTAATGGCTAACTCATAATGATGACAGAATATGACGTTTCGAAGCTTTCCTCTGAGCTTCTTCTTCAGATATAACTAAAAAACACTTTCTAGAGGCTGCATATTTATGTACAACAGGACACAGGGGTAGGATTACAGGAGGGAGGGGGGAAGAGGCTTATTACTATATACTTATAACAACAAACAATCAATTGCCAGATCCCCCAGTTCTTATCTTAATGGCTGTCTTAATGATGTGTATAAAAAGACATAAACCCACGTGAGATGTTCATCCCATTGTCCAACGTCTGGAATAGGGTCATGGCCTTGTACTCATAAATCAGTCGCTGTTTCCTTGATTTAAAGTTCCCTTTTAAGATCAAGATTTTCATGTCATTGGTGATATTATGATCTTCCTGGCAAAAATGTTTTGGCACGGGAAGATCAGTTCTCTGTTGTTTGATTGTATGGCGATGTGAATTAATTCTCATTCTGAGTTTCTGACCAGTCTCTCCAACATACAGATTTTCAGTGGAACATTTGGTGCAAATGATCAAATACACCACATTAGGTGTGTTACAGGTGAACACACCTGGGATTTTATATTCCCTGTTAGAGTTTGGTATCTCTATCCTGTCAGTGGTCAGTATGTGCGGGCAGGTTTTGCACCTCTTCTGTCCACATGGAAATGTTCCTTTGTTAGTTGGAGGTGACAGTGAGCTGCTAATAATCATATTCCTGAGGTTTGGTGGCTGTCTGTAGCATAGGAGAGGGGGGTCTGGAAATATGGATTTTAGACGGTTGTCTTTTTGCAGTAGTGGATGTAATTTGCGTGTGATTCCTCTCAGCGTCTCCAGGTGGGGGTTATATGTGACAACCAGGGGTACCCGAGTGTTCTCCTGTTTGGTATTGTATTTTAATAACTCCGATCTTGGTATCCTGGTGGCTCTGGTGATTTGGTTATCAACTGTTCTTGGATGGTAACCCTGCCTCAAGAATGTGTTTTTGAGGCCCCCAAGGTGTTCGTCCCTATCTGCAGGGTTTGAACATATGCGATAGTATCTGATGGCCTGGCTGTATACAATGGAGTTCTTTATGTGTTTAGGATGAAAACTATCCCATCTTAGGTACGTAGGGCGGTCAATTGGTTTCCGATACAGCGATGTCTCAATTTTGTTGAATGACACACACTACTACTCCAAGTTGGATTCAGACCCCACAGTGGAGTACTCCAAAAAACTAAAAAAGGTTATCTCCGGCCTATCTGATGGAGCAATAAGCCTAAGCAGCCTCATACCAGCAAGCCCTAGGACAGGGACTTTTTATATGCTTCCAAAACTGCACAAACCTGGGAACCCAGGGAGACCGATCATCTCATGTGTTGGGACTCTCACTGAACAAATCTCTGGATGGGTGGAGGGCACTCTGAAACCCCTAGTGAAGGATACAGCCAGCTACCTACAGGATACTACAGACCTATTAAACTATCCACTATAGGTCCCCTTCCAGATGGAACCATCCTGGCCACCATGGATGTAGAATCCCTGTACTCCAACATCCCACACCAGGACGGTATAAATGCCTGCCAGTTTTTCATGGAAAAGCGAGGTATGAACGCTGAATCGGTGGTGAAACTGACAAAATTCATCCTCACTCACAATTACTTCTCCTTTGGTGACTGCATCTATTTACAACGGACCGGCACCGCAATGGGGAGCAAAATGGCGCCACAGTACGCTAATCTCTTCATGGCCAAGCTTGAGAGTGACTTCCTATCCACCTGCACCATTAGGCCTCGGGCCTACTATCGCTTCATTGATGATATCCTAATCATTTGGACCGGGTCTGAGGAACAGCTGAAAACCTTCCATGAACAGTTCAATCAGTTCCATCCCACCATCAACCTGACGCTCAATCACTCCTTCTCCGAAATAAACTTCCTGGATGCAGTCATCAAGATACAGGACAACAAAATTGAGACATCGCTGTATCGGAAACCAATTGACCGCCCTACATACCTAAGATGGGATAGTTTTCATCCTAAACAAACACATAAAGAACTCCATTGTATACAGCCAGGCCATCAGATACCATCGCATATGTTCAAACCCTGCAGATAGGGACGAACACCTTGGGGGCCTCAAAAACACATTCTTGAGGCAGAACAGTTGATAACCAAATCACCAGAGCCACCAGGATACCAAGATCGGAGTTATTAAAATACAATACCAAACAGGAGAACACTCGGGTACCCCTGGTTGTCACATATAACCCCCACCTGGAGACGCTGAGAGGAATCACACGCAAATTACATCCACTACTGCAAAAAGACAACCGTCTAAAATCCATATTTCCAGACCCCCCTCTCCTATGCTACAGACAGCCACCAAACCTCAGGAATATGATTATTAGCAGCTCACTGTCACCTCCAACTAACAAAGGAACATTTCCATGTGGACAGAAGAGGTGCAAAACCTGCCCGCACATACTGACCACTGACAGGATAGAGATACCAAACTCTAACAGGGAATATAAAATCCCAGGTACGTTCACCTGTAACACACCTAATGTGGTGTATTTGATCATTTGCACCAAATGTTCCACTGAAAATCTGTATGTTGGAGAGACTGGTCAGAAACTCAGAATGAGAATTAATTCACATCGCCATACAATCAAACAACAGAGAACTGATCTTCCCGTGCCAAAACATTTTTGCCAGGAAGATCATAATATCACCAATGACATGAAAATCTTGATCTTAAAAGGGAACTTTAAATCAAGGAAACAGCAACTGATTTATGAGTACAAGGCCATGACCCTATTCCAGACGTTGGACAATGGGATGAACATCTCACGTGGGTTTATGTCTTTTTATACACATCATTAAGACAGCCATTAAGATAAGAACTGGGGGATCTGGCAATTGATTGTTTGTTGTTATAAGTATATAGTAATAAGCCTCTTCCCCCCTCCCTCCTGTAATCCTACCCCTGTGTCCTGTTGTACATAAATATGCAGCCTCTAGAAAGTGTTTTTTAGTTATATCTGAAGAAGAAGCTCAGAGGAAAGCTTCGAAACGTCATATTCTGTCATCATTATGAGTTAGCCATTAAAAAAAGGTATCACCTACTGAAGACTTGCAAAGTTTTTTTTGTTTTTTATATGGTAGATATGATGGCGATTAAGAAGAAACTTTGAAGTTTAGCCATTTATTGAGACTTCTTGAAGTGGCTCAAATGAAGATTCAGCGTATTAATGACCCTGCAGGTCCCTAAGAATACCTTTTTTTTTTTTTTTTTTTTTCGGTGACAAAACAGACTTAACATTTGCAATGCTTTGAAGAAAGGTTCTTATGAGGTGGAGACTAACGAGTATATGAGCATATTCAAAATAGCATATATGAGTATACCAGACAATATGTGAGTATATCCACAATTGGATATATGAGAATATACAATGAAAAATGTCCGAGTATATATAATGGAAGATATGTGCATGTATCCACAATAGAATATATGTAAGTATATACAATGGGCGATATGCGAGTCCACACATCAGACTACATGTGAGTATAATCACCATACAGTATAGGACCATATCCACCAGATTTCATGAGTATCTCTATAATCAAGTATATGCGAGTGCAACCATAAATAAAGCACATGTGAGTATGTATACAACGGAGTTTATGTGAGTGTAAACATGCTAGAGTGTATCCACAACAAAGTATTTTTGAGTATATACACAGCAGAATATGTGAGTATACACACCGTAGAGTGTATGTGAGAATATACACAGTAGAGTATGTGAATGTATACACAGTGTATGTGAGTATATACACAATAGATTGTATGTGAGCATACACACAGTAGAGAATATGTGAATATATACACCATGGAGTGTATGTGAGCATACACACAGTAGAGTGTCTGTGAGTATATACACAGCAGAGTGTATGTGAATATATACACAATAAAGAACATGCAAATATATACACGGTAGAGTGTATGTGAGTATGCACACAATGAAGTGTATGTGAGTATATACACAGTAGAGTGTATGTGAGTATATACACAATGGAGTGTATTGAGTATATACACAGTAGAGTGTATGTGAATATATACACGATAAAGAACATGCTAATATATACACGGTAGAGTGTATTGAGTATACACACAACGGAGTGTATGTGAGTATATACATAGTAGAGTGTATGTGAGCATACACACAATGGAGTGTATGTGAGCACATACACAGCAGAGTATGTAAGTATATATCCGGAGTGTATGTGAGTATATACACACTGGAGTGTATGTGAGCATACACACAGTGGAGTTTATGTGCGTATATAAACAATAGAGTGTGTGAGTATATAGACAGTGGAGTGTATATACACCACAGAAGATATATTCTAAGATCCTGTGGATACAGATCTTATTTTATGCAAATGAGTATCACAGAGAAATCTGAAGGATTCTCCATCTATGTCAGTGCCCGGAGGATTTCTGCCCTCGGACTCGTCTTCTAAATCTCTGGTGAGATGAGCGAGCCGTATACATAGTGACCTGGCAACTGGAATCACTTACAAAGATGTATTGTAAACTCCTATGGAGGATATAGAAGGTTTCTACAAGACAGAATCTGTTTTGTTGTTTTGCTTGTTTTGTTTTTTTTTAGCCACTGGAGTTAGTGATTCCCAGTCCGTCTCCTCTGCTGGCACTTGCCAGGCCCGGAGCGGACGATGGTAGGCACTTACAGTCCACAATGGTCACTGACATTTCAGTGACAGGAAGATCTAGCTTAGGAACCAATTCCCAATCATGAGTGGAGAAGATATCCCGGCTGTAGGTTGTTTTACATCTAGATCCAGATACACAGGTTGTTTTTGTTTGTTTGTTTTTTGTTGAGTCTCCTGGTCACATTGTAGCCATTCCTGCAGGACTGGATGACTCCGGTAAACCTTGCCCTTAGTTACATGACAATAATAGAGCTTCTTTCTCAGGCTCCATCCTACGCTGTTTTAACTCATTAGTGGGCCCAGTGCAAGCTGCTGCAGCACCTCATTAAATATAACATCAGTTCCTGCAGAATCTCCTGATAGACATGTCTGCTTTATGCAGTGCGGTAGATTTATCCCTAGTCTGACACTTTCCATTTACACTATGATGCGCGGCTTTACCACATAATCTATGCAACAGAAACATATGTCGAGGACCCCAGTGCAGATTTTCTTGTGCACAGCATACAGCGCTTACAGTGGTGTAAGGAGGCGTTCACATGTAGGGATTTGCGCCCCTAAACAGCGACAGACTTTGTCCAGACTCTGCCTCTATTGTTTCCAATGGAAGGTGCAGGTTGTGGGAGGACACTGGAAGGAGAAACCGCTAACTCCTGTTAGTCCTGTAAGACTCCTTATGGATAAGGCCCCAATAGTGGAGGAAAAGACGGCATCGGAATCCAGTGTCTGTCAGACATTCAGCCGCAGGAGCAGAAGGCTGGACAATGAAGAGGAGCAGTGTGAATGGCCCCTAACTGGGCACAGCATAAAACATTATCCGGATATGTCTCTACCAGCCCTGACCTGCGCCTTGTCTGCGGCATTCTGCAAATTTGTGCAGTGTAGGGTTTGGGGAGGGCCCTGGCGCAGAAGATAATCAGTCACTTTATGAAGGGATTATTATGGAATATATATCGGACTGTATTTGTCATTATAGCGGACACTGCACGCCGCCACCCAGGGCTCCACCTAAACTTGAGCACATCTGCAATAGTAAATCCACTGGCTGTCACCCAGCTCTCCAGGAAACAGATTCAATGGTCTGACCACAGAACATGTCCGATCTCTAAGACAGGGATAGGAAAAATTGACCGTAACACAATCTGCTTTAGGTGGGACACGGCTGCATTGGCGCGGTATTCTATGAGCAGGAGCCTGATATGCAACCATAGATCATGAGGGGCTCTTTACTTGTTTCCCAAACTTAAGGGATCAACACCGGACCCTTCATTAGGGATGTAAAGGGAACGCTCTGCAGCAATGCATCCTCTACTGCTCTGCACCGCTCCAGAACTGCCATACCTGGCAAATAACAAGGCACATTGTATGTAAGAAACCTAACCATAGGGCCCATAGGCTGCTGCGCTGGCAAAGGTATTGACAACGTGACTACCTGCCCAGCAGGAGAGGGGAAAATAAAACCGGTCATCGCAATATATTTATTGTTTGTTATTTGTTTTGGTTTTGTTTTCTTTTGCAGACTCTCCGCCTCTCATATGAAGTGCCAGCCGGGCCCGGGGCAGCTACACCATTTGCCCTGTGATTACAGTAACCTGGTTACACCTCTTTAGCAAAATTCCCTGAGTTTTAAACTGCGTTAAGTAAAAAAATTCCCATTGTCCTTGAACACAAAACTCCTGGGTCATCTGAATTTAGGATTTAATCCCTCAAGATTGTAAGAGCTGGTGGAGCTTGATACTGGTCACTGGGAGAGGGAGACATCCTGAACCCTTAGGCTGTATTCACACAGAGTAACGCCAGGCGTTTTTTGTGTGCTTTTTGCACATAGCGCCGCGTTAACGCCGCGTATACGCGGCGTTAACGCGGCGCTATTTTGCGGTGGCGTTGACCGGCGTTAACGCGGCGTATACGCGGCGTTATGTGCAAAAAACACACAAAAAACGCCTGGCGTTACTCTGTGTGAATACAGCCTTAGTAAGCTGCTGTATACCCCCTCCATACATGCTGTAGTGCCCTCTCCTGGAGAGGAGGCCACAGGTGAGGAACAATTCACACAGGTGTCTGCGACCAGGTCCTCAGGTAGGCGCTGCGGCCTCTACTGCCCCCTGTGTCTGGACTTACAGGTCCTCTTACTGCTCCCGCAGACATCTAAACAGAACACAAACAGTTAGCAGAGCTTCAGCATGCGGAGAGTTAATAGTGCACAGAGCTGGACCCAGCCGGGGAAACAACATGGAGCAGCTTAGCACATACAGCCATACTTACACAGTAAGCAGAGGGCAGAGCAGGAGGCGAGTGCAGCATGTGAGGAGTCACAGTGTGTACTGGAACCAATGCAGAGCTAAACACAGCAGGGCAAACAACATGGAGCAGCTCAGCACATTCAGCCATACTTACCACAGTAAGCAGAGGGCTGAGCAGGAGGTGATCCCCATACTGCCGGTTACTAGCATGTGAAGGGTTACAGTGTATATTAAAACCAGTGCAGAACTGAACACCAGGATAGACAAACCTGAGCTGCTCAGAACATTCAGCCTTACTTACCTCAGCAAGCAGAGGGCTGAGCAGGAGGCAAAGTGCGCCATGTTGCCGGATACTGGCTCTATTCCTTATGGTGGCTGCAGCGTTGATGCCAGTCCTGGAACAACATGCCTCATTTCTCGAGGAGCGCGCGCGCCATTGTCAGTGCGCCATTTGTAGTGGATTGCTGGGCTAGGCGCGCATGCTTCAGGGAGAACCTGAAGCGCCTCCATGTGCTACCATCCATGTTTAGTGGGGAATTCCTGACCATGTAATTCCACCCACATGTGAACCAAGGCAAGTCCAAATAGAAACGATCGGCATCATCTTGGAACACCTTCGGAACTGAGGGACAGGGACCCAGCCCTGTATACAGCCCAGAAAAGCCCAGCAACTGCCGAAAAGTCCTTAACACATCCTGTCTCTTCAGGCACCTAGAGAGAAAAAAGAACACAATTGGGCCAGCCGACTTCCTTACCTTTATAGGAGGGGTCCTTGTTAATTGTTTAATTATTCACGATTGCTAACTAACCTGTCTCTCTGGTTGTACCTAGGGGATGAAATCCCTTGTGTAATTGTGCTGCCGTAGGACGTACGGGAAATTTTAATTTTTCACTATATAAAAATGGTCTGGGACTATCTTTAGTTTATCAATATAGGGTCGTGGCTCCAATCAGCTTTTTAAACCTTTCCCGTCGGTGATATTTTTCAATATCCCCCACCCCCCCACCCCCCGCCTCCCAAACCGCATAACTTTTTTTTTTAGTTTTCTGTTCACAGAGCCATATGAGGGCTTAATGTTTGTGGGACAAATTGTTCTTTATAATGGGACCATTTATTATTCTGTACAATGTACTGGGAATCTGGAAAAAAAATTCAGAATGGGGGGAATTGGAGATAATGTGCATTTGTGCGACTCTCTTATGGGCTTCATTTTTATGGCATTCGCTCTGCAGCCAAAATAACATGTCACCTGTATTCTGTGTTTCTGTACAATTCTGGAGATACCAAATTTATATAGTTGCCATATTTTGACACCCATAACTTTTTTATATTTTCATGCGGGGGTGTCTATTTTTGCGAGGCCTGGCGTACTTTTTATTTCGACCATTTGGAGGAATGTCTATGGCTTTGATCCCTTTTTTCAAATTTTTATGATCGATGTTGATCAAAAAATAAAGAGACAGCTGTTAGAAAATGGCGATACAAAGGTGAAAATTTGTTTTATTGTAACTTTATACAATATATAAACTTTTTATCCCCGTAATTTCATCAAGCCGCAGAATAAAGGCGACATGTTATTTATACTATACAGTGTGTGGGGAAGTTAGACACTTTTTTTTTTACATGATGTGATTTTTGCTGCAGTTTTTGCCACGTTTTTTTTGCTCCAGCACACTGTACGGACCTGGAAATTTCCCTATAAAAGAAAACACTTGCGGTTTTTCATACTCTTTTGACCCCTTTAAGGGTCAGTTCACACCATGTTTTTTGAAGGTGGATTTTGACATGGAATCCGCCTCAAAATCCACCTGAAAAACTGCTTTCCATTCATTTCAATGGGAGTCACTAGCAGTTTTTTTCCTACCAGTGGTTTTTTTTTGGCTGGCGGGGAAAAAAAGCAACATGACCTATCTTAGGGTAAGTTCACACGGAGTAACGTGCCGCGTGATGTGCAAAATCAAGGCCGCAAAATAGCGCCGCGTATACGATCCCGGCTGCCATTGAAATCAATGGGAGCGTATATGGCCCGCAAAAGCTCACGCGGCGTCTACGTGCCACATCACGCGGCACGTTACTCCGTGTGAACTCACCCTTAGGGTCCATTCACACAGAGTAAACGCGCGCTTGTTTTTTGCCGCGTTTCTTGTCGCGTTTTCTGTTATTTTAAATGTGTAAAAAAAGCGCCAAAAAATGCGTCAAAAAATGTGTCACCCTTTTTATACACGTGTAAAAATACACACCAAAATGAGCGCGTGTTTACTCCGTGTGAATGGACCCTCAGATGGAAAAACCCATTGAAGTCAATGGGAGGCGGAAAAAATGCAATGCGTTTTTTTGGCGTGGTTTTTTATGAGGTTTTTGCAAAAACTGCTTCAAAAACCACTAGCGTTTTTTTAAAGAGAAGTTTCCAGATCCATACATTGTGATGGAGCACAAAAACCATGTAAAAACCGCTTCATGCCAAAAACCGCATCAAAAAAAGTTTCCTAATTCCTGAAGCACATTTATAAAGCTTGCAAAAAACTTTGGTGAACTGACCCTAAGCCCACTTATTCAATTAAACTTATTAAACTTATTCAACTGAATTCCTTGGCCTGTGTTGCGGCTTCACAACCAGAGAGCGCGGACCCTCTGCTACGGACCACTGGTCCCTGCTGTTGTCGATTGTATTTCCCGGTTCTCCGGTGTATACAGATTGATCCACTCACAACCCCGCAAGATGAGAGGCCATCTGGTTTTTCATCACATATATAATATTATTATTTCATTTTAATACAGGGTACTACTACACTTAGTGCGCTCGGTGTCTCTTTTCTTTTCCAGTTTGCAGTAAAACCCGCGGTGCGGACATGCCGTGATTTCCAAAACCGGCATGGTTTTGGAAATTGAAGCATGTCAATTATATTTACGGAAATGTTGGTGGTTTCCCCATAGATGTACAGTGTTGGCCAAAAGTATTGGCACCCCTGCAATTCTGTCAGATAATACTCAGTTTCCTCCAGAAAATGATTGCAAGCACAAACTCTTTGGTAATATCTTCATTTATTTTGCTTGTAATGAAGAAACACAAAAGAGAATGAAAAAAAAAAAAGTCAAATCATTGATCATTTTACACAAAACTCCAAAAATAGGCCGGACAAAAGTATTGGCACCCTCAGCCTAATACTTGGTAGCACAACAAAATAACTGCGCACAACCGCTTCCGGTCACCATCAATGAGTTTCTTACAAGGCTCTGCTGGAATCTTAGACCATTCTTCTTTGGCAAACTGCTCCAGGTCCCCCCTGAGATGTGAAGGGGGCCTTCTCCAAACTGCCATCAAGAGATCTCTCCTCCCCCACAGGTGTTCTATGGGATTCAGGGCTGGACTCATTGCTGCCACTTTACAAGTCTCCAGGGCTTTCTCTCAAACCATTTTCTAGTGCTGACCTGAAGTGTGTTTTGGGTCATTGTCCTGCTGGAAGACCCATGACCTCTGAGGGAGACCCAGCTTTCTCACACTGGGCCCTACATTATGCTGCACAATGTGTTGGTAGTCTTCAGACTTCATAATGCCATGCACACGGTCAAGCAGTCCAGTGCCAGAGGCAGCAAAGCAACCCCAAAACATCAGGGAACCTCCACCATGTTTGACTGTAGGAACTGAAGGGACCGTGTTCTTTTCTTTGAAGGCCTCTTTTTTTCCTGTAAACTCTATGTTGATGCCTTTTCCTACCTTTGTCTCATCTGACCAGAGAACATTCTTCCAAAACGTTTTTGGCTTTCTCAGGTAAGTTGCGGCAAACTCCAGCCTGGCTTTTTTATGTCTCTGAGTAAGAAGTGGGGTCTTCCTGGGTATCCTACCCTACAGTCCCTTTTCATTCAGACGCTGACGGATAGTACGGGGTGACACTGTTGTACCCTCGGACTGCAGGGCAGCTTGAACTTGTTTGGATGTTAGTCGAGGTTCTTTATCCACCATCCGCACAATCTTGCGTTGAAATCTCTCGTCAATGTTTCTTTTCCGTCCACATCTAGGGAGGTTAGCCACAGTGCCATAGGCTTTAAACTTCTTGATGACACTGCGCACGGTAGACACAGGAACATTCAGGTCTTTGGAGATGGACTTGTAGCCTTGAGATTGCTCATGCTTCCTCACAATTTTGCTTCTCAACTCCATGCTCAATGTGGTACACACAAGAACACAGGACAGAGGTTGAGTCAACTTTAATCCATTTCAACTGGCTACAAGTGTGATTTAGTTATTGCCACCACCTGTTAGGTGCCTCAGGTAAGTAACAGGTGCTGTTAATTACACAAATTAGAGAAGCATCACATGATTTTTCAAACAGTGCCAATACTTTTGTCCACCCCCTTTTTTATGTTTGCTGTGGAATTATATCCAATTTGGCTTTTTGACAATTCTTTTTGTGATTTTCCAATGAAGACAAATTAAATGAAGATAATAATACCAAAGAATTTGTGCTTGCAATCATTTTCTGGAAGAAACTGAGTATTATCTGACAGAATTGCAAGGGTGCCAATACTTTTGGCCAACACTGTAATTGTAACAGAAAGTCCACAGAGGAAAACTCCACGAACTCTCTGTCTAAAGCACTGCGGGAAAACTGCGATGTGTTTCCCATTATTGCTGTGGGACGTCCCGTGGGGCCTTAGCCTAAGGCAGTTCTTGAAGCCATAACCAGTGCAGGTAAATCCAAAGAAGAGAACATACTGAGGCACATGGCGATTTTGGCCACAGCAAACAGTAACCACAGCCTGAAGGCCTCCTTTGTTTTTCATTCCACACCTGGTTTTGGCTTTGAAAAATACATCAAAAAACGTAAACATACCCTATCACTGGGGGCACATGGGGCTAACATGCTGAGAATTTCGTCTGTCGCTTTGCACTGCGAGTCATAGCATGTGGATGAGATTGCGTAAATCTCATCCATTACGCTGCTACAGTAGATCGTATCAGGTTAGCAGCTGGCAAACTCCCAACAACTAACTTGCTGCAATTACTGCCCCTATGGCCCAAGTCTAGGGTTGCACATATAGAAAACACATATTCAGCTTAGCAATTAGCAGTAATGGAATATAATTCCACAGTCAGTGAGCACTGAGTACAGCAATACTTGGAGAGCTTGTCAGATAATAGACTGCTGCGACTGCAGTGTAACATCATATCAAGTCATAGCTTCTGGAGCACATTCATAATGGATGAACCTTTCATTATGATAAATACCGGCTTTAACAACTCTCATTATTATTATTATAGAAACTTATCAGACCCCGCCGTGAGGACATTCATTATTAATTATTATTAATAAGAAAATAAATCCCCATTACTTTCCCACACCTTGCTTTTGCTTTTCAATAATTCACAGCATTGATTTCTTCATTACGTTGTTCCAGCATTTCTGATACACTATCTATATTTATTTTCTAGGAAATATGAAATGAAGGCTGAGTTTCTTTTAGGACGGTGGTTCCCCCTTTTGGCTGAGACTTTTGTTAGGGACCCCCCATATATTGTATTGAGTCCCATAAAAAAAAAAAGTGCCAACCTACAAAATTCTGAGGCTCCAGTTATTATTTTTGTAACCCCTAGTTCACATCTGCGTTTGGTAATCCATTCAAGGAGTCCGGATGGGGACCCCCCCCCCCCCCGAATGGAATACCAAACGCATTTACAAGCGCTGTGCAGTGAAAGCACACGGACCATGCGGACAGGAAAGTAGACTGTGAACTACTTTCCAGTCCGCATGTTCTGTGCAGAGATCTGGCGGCAAGCACATGGACCCCATTATAGTCTATAAGGATCCATGTGCTTTTACTGCAATTGTGTTTGGTATTCCATTCGGGGGGTTCCCATGCGGACTCCCTGAACGGATTACCAACGCAGAAGTGAACCAACCCTAAGGCTGGGGCCCCACGGGACGTAAACGCTGCGATTTGCCATTGTGGCTTTGCAAATCGCAGCATGTCAATTATATCTACAGAAACACTGGCAGCTTTCCCGTAGATATAAGGTTAAGAGAAAGTCCGCAGAGGAAAACTCTGTGAACTTTCTCTTAAAATCGCTGCGGAAAGAACCGCAATGCATTCACACAGCGGTTCTTTCCGCAGGACTGTAGCACTGCAATTACAGCCTATGGGGCCTTAGCCTTAGGCTGGATTCACATCCGCATTGGAATCTCTTTTGGATATGTCATTGCAGATTCTGCCTAAACTCAATGGAGAGAAAAGTCCTGCAAGGAGGACTATTATCTCTGCTGGTTTCAGTTTAAATCTGGGTCTCCATTTTTCGGGTTCCCATTGCGGACCCAAAGGCTAGTGTGAACCTAGCATTACACCAACATATTCTGCAGCACTTTATAGAGGTTGTCAGTCATTGTACCATATAGGGCTCAAAATCTAAGATCCCTATCAGAATGTCTTTAGAGCATTGGAGGAAACCCACCCAAACATGGGGAGAAGATACAAATTCCATGTAGTTGTTGCCCTTGGTTGGATTAAAACCAAGAACTCCAATATAGTAAGGCACCACCCTGCCACCATGCTGTTATTATTATTATTATTATTATTATTATTGTTATTATTATTATTATTATTATTATTGTTTATTTATATAGCACCATTAATTCCATGGTGCTCTACATTTGGGGGTTACATACAGTACACAGAATATACAGGTAGATATAATACAAACAGGGACCGACTGGCACAGTGGGGTAGAGGGCCCTGCCCGCGAGGGCTTACAATCTATGCTGTTATTTTGCTGTTCTCACTAATCTGCCTGTATTCTATCATCTGCCAGTATTATCATTGTATTCCGCTATTCTCCTGTCTGTATTTTGCTGTCCTTCTGTCCTTTAGAAACAGTGCAAATGGATCCATTTGTTCCTCCAAGTAAAAACAGCATGCGTAATAGCACCCAAAGACTCTGTTCACACAGTGGCGTGTGTCAAAGGCTTCCATCAGAGGAATTTGTCGTAGAGTGCTAGAATCCAAAACCGAAGGGTTGTCTAAAGGTCCCTCTGCCACATACAATATACCACTATTCAAGATAGCATATAGCATTTAGGGCCCCCGTTACAGATTTTACATTGGGACCCAGGTACTTCCAGTTACACCTCTGCATGGTGACAAGCTGCCTGCACATTTTAGGCACTAAACACTAAGTTGTGGCAGTAAATCTCTTCTATTATCGTATACCGCTATACCCTCTCATGGCTAAGTAATGTAACCGTTACTCTGCCTACAGGAAATGGGTCACGAAAAGCCTTTGTGTATGTGAGGACAATGGTGGGCATTCATAGTACGGAGGAGCTGCATATGCGCGCGGCTTTTTTTATTCTGACTGCCTAAAGACAAAAGAGCAGTAAACTAAGATCAGCCTCATCACAAACATATGACAGTGGTGTCTTTGTCGACCAATTACAAGATGGAGAACTCTTTTACATTTTACATCGTTCAGTCTGCAATAATGGAAATATTGAATACTATTTACTTGCCCATGATGTGTTTCCCTGGGAAGATCATTAAAGGGATATTGTGATTAGAACAAGGTATCATGTATCCAATGGACAGGTGCCAACTGTGAGATTGGAGGGGGTACAATGCTAGGGCCACCACCTATCACCAGGATGAGAATCCCCTAACTGTCCGGAGGAGTTATATGAAAGTAAAGTTCAGCATGTGCCCTGTTGCTCCATTCGTAGTCTATGCCAGTGAAGGAGAGAGCCACGTGCTGTCCTTGACTATCTCCATCAGTCCCAAAGAGATTGAATGGAGGGGTAGTCTGCGTGCTGGACCACTGCTCTATTCTATTTCTCCTGGTTGCCATCATTCAACTGGGAGGAAAGTGAAATACATTTCTTCCATATTGGCGAGCAGTGAGGGGTCAGACCTCCACCTATCCAACATATATGACCTATGCATTGGATAGGTAAGAACTTATAACAGTAATTAGGGTTAGGGGTTAGGGTTAGGAGCTTTACTTAGAGCTTAGAGTTTACTTTACTTACAGCGTTAGAGTTGGAGCTTTACTTCCAACTATATTAAATACAGCACCAGGACCTCCCTGGCAGGTGACAAAGCAATTGCACACATCCACTCTACCCTAAGTTCACACTAGCATTCGGCTTTCCATTCTCCTGATCCGCTTGGGGACCCAAAAAACGGTAAGCTAATCTGCTTAAAAAGCAGACTATAATGGGGTCCACCGGGATTCGCCTGAAAAATGCAGAAAGAAAAGTCCTTCTTGCAGGACTATACTCTCTCCATTTTATCAAGCAGATTTGGGGAAAGAAACCCAAAACCCCTTACCCTGTATGACTGCATATCCACAGATAACAGTGTCAATAAGTAGGAGCATCCAGTGGCATACACATAAAGACCACTATAATGAGGAGATTTCAGAGAACACCGACGCAAAAAAAAATTATCATATAACGCTATTAATGTCTTATTGGTGGGACATTGAATGTTTGGACCCTCAGTAATGGTGAAGACAGGTCCTCAGTAAAGAAGTATGGTCAGTTTTAAAGGAAGTCTATCAGCAATTACAGTGACTGTGAACACACTATGACACAGAGAAAGCTGTCAATCATCCTGTGTGGGCGGGGGAATCCGGACTCTTGCTGTTTTTCCTAAGGGGGCATTCACACAGAGTATTTTGGCGTGGATTCTGATGCGGAATCCGCATCAGCATCCACGGGGTAATCAAGCTTCCCATTGACCTCAATGGGTTCAGTTTTCTGTGCGGAAAAAAAAGCCTCCCATTGACTTCAATGGGTTTGCGCGGAAAATGGAACCCATTGAAGTCAATGAGAGGCTTTATTTCCTCGCAGATGCTGATGCGAATTCCGCATCAGAATCAGCATACAGAAATTCTGTGTAAATGCCCCCTAAGAGTCCTCTCAGGATTTAGTCAGAAATTCTGCTCCAAATCACATGAAGCCATATGTCACAGAGCTCATTTCTTCTCCATATTTGTTCTGATGTTCCGCTTATTCATCTTACAAAATGTATTAGGCTGAGTTTGGAGGCCGCCTCAGATTCCCAACCAAAAAACAGGTAGCCGCGACTGGATACCGGTTGCAGTGCACCAGCATCCAGTTGCGCACTCCGCTCCGGATTAGGCCCAAATGAATGGGTCTAATTGGGAGGGAGTATCTTCAGGCGAACGTCCGCAGCTGAATCTGCCGCAGAATCCACCTGAAGAAAGAGCATGTCGCTCCCATGAATTTCAATGGGAGGCATTTTTTTTGCTTAGGATTTTGACGCGGATTCCGCATCAAAATCCTGACCAAAAACCCGGTCTGAACTCAGCCTTACAGGGGTTTTCCCATGAACATAACCATATTAAAATTTCCAGACTATTAATAGTTAAATATTTTTGTAAATCTTAAATAGCTAAAAATTTTGCAGCATTTAAAAGATTTTTCTCTAACCATCTAAGGGGGCGTTCACACTAGCGTCAGTGTCCCACAGCTAGTGTCTGATGCTAATGTCCGCGCAAGATTTTAGCATCAGACACTAGTTGTGTCCTTTACAATTTGAATTATTTTAAATGGGGCGCGAATGCCACTTACTGGCAGTGTAGACGTGATGTGATGACGTCACATCGCGTCTACAACTGTGCGCCAGTAAGAGAGAGAGGCGCGCAGAGAGCAGCGGGGGAATGAAGGAGAAGGTAAGTCAGTGTAATGTGGAACGTGAAACTGGGGGCAGATGAAGGAGAGGACGGCATGACACTGGGGGCAGATGAAGGAGAGGACGGCATGACACTGGGGGCAGAGATGGAGATGACGGCATGACACTGGGGGCAGATGAAGGAGGGGACGGCATGACACTGGGAGCAGATGAAGGAGGGGAGGGCATGACACTGGGGGCAGAGATGGAGATGACGGCATGACACTGGGGGCAGAGATGGAGAGGACGGCATGACACTGGGGGCAGAGATGGAGGGACATGAATCTGGGGGCAGATATGGAGGGACATGAATCTGGGGGTAGAGATGGAGGGACATGAAACTGTGGGCAGAAATGGGGGACATGAACCTGGGGACAGAGATGGAGGGGACATGAAACTGGGGGCAGAGATGGAGGGGGGACATGAATTTGGGGGCAGAGATGGAGGGGGAGACATGAAACTGGGGGCAGATGAAGGGTGTATATGAAGCTGGGGGAGAGATAGAGGGGGGACATATAATTTACGGGTGACTGTAGGAGGATTATACAGTGTGCGTAACATGAAAAATTAATCAGTGGGCGGAGTCAACATAACAGTGGGTGGGGCTAAATTTCCCGCGGCACACATTTTGTCCCTCTTTTGGTTCTTCAAAAGTTGGGAGGTATGGGTACAGGGGGCAATGGAAAGATGTTAGAGGGTGGACAGGGGGGGTGGGAGAGTTGGGACATCGGGTGTGCGGCACTGCGGAGAGGGAACTGGGGCAATAATATATAAGTTTTTAGTTGGAGAATAATAATGATGTAGGCTGCTATGCTACTAGCATAGCAGCCTGTTTGGGGGTGGGACTTTTTCTTTAAAGGAGTGTTCACATTGTGTTTTTGGCCTCCCTTGCCGGGATACGTTGGTAATCAGTCAGAATCAGCTGTCAACTTATCCCTGCACGGAGAACTGCAGGCCCCCCTTTTTTTATTGGCCAGTTCTTTGTGCAGGGATAAGTTGACAGCTGATTCTGACTGGTTACCAACGTATCCTGGCAAGGGAGGCCAAAAACACAATGTGAATAAGCCCTGAGGACTTATTAAGAGGGCTCTTATAGATGGTGTTCACACGTAGCAGATTTTACCTGCAAACAGAATCTGATTAAGCCTTGGAATGCTGCTAAATAAAGGGAAATGTAATACATATTTGGTATGTCGCAAAATAAGGTAGTTTTAAAATGGCAGGCGGGGGGGGCAGGCACTTAGGCTGTATGGGGCCCCAAAATTCCTGATGGCGGCCCTGATGGACACAGCTAGTGTCCGATGTTAAAATCTTGCACGGTCATTAGCTGCGGACACTAGCTGTCGGAAACCGACGCTAGTGTGAACCCAGCTTAAGTGGTGATATCTTGTCTTGATAGATTGACAGGGGATAAGGCAATAAATGCAGGAACTTTCTGTGGTCAGAAACCCAGCCATGATTTCCTTATTGTGATGTGTTATCTTCTCATATAAGTAGTGTCTGCCTGATAACCTGTCCACAATCTCATGGCTGAGATTCTGTCAAGTGTAAAATACAGTAGAAAGGTCCTGAATTCATGGTCATATCCATCTAGGGTTGGATTGGGCCATAAGGCAACTCACACAATTAGGTCCCAAGTGTGGTGGGGTGTATTTTTTCTTATTTTTTTTATGAATCGTTCACTACCTATTAGGTTATTTCTACAGGTAGCAGCTGAAATTTACTCCCCGATCCCCACCCCTGTCCAACCCTGCCTGCACTTCAGCTCCAGGGGCGATACACAACACATTGGATGCCACATCCTGTTGTTGCTCAAATGCATTATGGAATAACAAGCTGGAGCCAAAGCAATGGCAGGCGTAGCAGGAACTCGGATCAGTATTGTTGGAACATTGTTGTTAGGCCCGGTTCACATCTGTGTTTGGGTTTCCGTTCAGGGAGTCCACTTAGGGACCACTGAATGGAAACTTATCCGCATAAAAATGCAGTTACCTAAGTAAACCCGCAGACCCTATAGACCAGTGAGGGCGAACGTTTTAGAGACCATCCGCCCAAATTGCAACCCAAAACTCACTAATTTATCACAAAGTGCCAACACGGGAATTTAACCTTAATAATGTGCGGATCCATGATTGCAGACAATTACGGACTTGGAAAATACGGTCCCGTGAATGGGGCTTTATAGAGCTTTCTGCTCCACCGTGACCCCCACACAGTACAAAACTGCTTCACAGTGACCCCCACACAGTACAATCTGCTCCACAGTGACCCCCACACAGTACAATCTGCTCCACAGTGACCCCTACACAGTACAATCTGCTCCACAGTGGCCTCCACACAATACAATAAGCTCCACGGGTGGGTGCCCAAAGAGAGGGCTCTGAGTGCCTTCTCTGGCACCCGTACCCAGCACCGCACCTCCCATGAGGCGACCTGAAGCGACCGCTTCAGGCGGCGCCATGCCAGGCCCCCGGGGGGGGCAGCATTTTTGCTGACCTAAGCCAGTCCTGGACAAGCTGTCCTGGACTGGCTTAGCGTCACCATCTCACCAGCCCGACACGGGAAGTGAGCGGTGGATTGGGGAGGCCCTGTGGACGCAGCACTCCACCCACCTCCCCTCACGATCAGGCAGAGAGCAGGTCCTCTCCCTGTCTGCTCTCTGCCAGCTAACGCCGCCCTGTCCGCTCCTCCCCGCTTTGCTCTGCCCCGCCCACCCCCTCCACCTCCTCCTCCTGGGGGGGGGGCGGCTTTCTGTCGTCCGACCTCAGGCGGCATAAAAGCTAGGTTCACCCCTGCCCGTACCACAGGTTCGACATCACGGCTATAGACTATAATGGGGTCTATGTGGTTTCTGCATAAAAAATGTGGAGGGAAAAGTGTTGCTTGCAGGACTTTTCTCTCTGCATTTTTCATATTTTTGGAACGGAATGGCCAGAATGCAATTGAGAACCAGGTCTTACCTGTTGGAATGATACAATTGATCTTGGTCTAATTTGTGTGCCAGAAAAGGGGACAATACACTGTGTAGGGGCTAATATACTGTATGGGAAGCAATAAAGGGGGTAGTATACTATGTGGGGGTTAATAAAGGAAACAAAATACTGTATGGGTATGGCATCCAGTAAAAGAGACAATATTCTGGGGCCAGTGAAGGGGGCAATATAAATAGCAGGAGCCAATATATGGGATAATATACTATGTGGGAGTCCGTAAAGAGGCGTTGAAACATAAAGGTATAATGGAAGCAGAAAGTCTATGAAAAACGTTACAGGGAAAACCGCACTGCGTTTTTTCCTGCAGCGCTTTTTCACTGTGGCCCACTACGTGGGGCTACTATGCGGCAAAGGGGACAGATAGATTTGCGTTACAATCAGATGGCTCCTAGAGACATTTGGGAGTTATGGTTACTCCCTTGCGGCAATGGATCCCAGACAACGATGATGCCACCGGCCCTAGAGCACACATCAGACACCATTGTGTAGACGGCTATGTTTTTCTTGGTACATATCTGTAGACATTAGTCATCGTGGTCACATGACCGAAGAACATGAAATCACCTTCTTATTATTTACATATGAGCGTAGAGTTTACAGAGAGCGGCCGACACACCATTGTTATTCAACGTGATCTATTTTATTACGTGGAGAATATTAGTTTGTGTGTATTAAACATTGTATGAAAACTAGCAACCCGCTTTAACCCCTTCCTGTTCTGTGCTGTATTGTTACATCGCACTAAGCAGGTAGTTAATAGAGATAAGCGAACACTATTCGAAACTGCCGTTTCGAATAGCACGCTCCCATAGGAATGAATGGAAGCGGCCGGCATGCAGACTTTGCAGGCAGCCGGCTGCTTAACCCTCTGCATGCCGGCTGCGTCCATTCATTCCTATGGGTGCATGCCCCATGATGGTGTCACTGCCGGGTGTCTACATGGCTCTTGATAAGTGGTCAGAGACATGGTGGGCTTTATATTAACCCCTGCAGTAACGCAACCTCGGGGGGTAGAGGGGTCGTCATGGAAGACCTTATTCACACAACCAATACGTTTTCACAGTTATCACACGACTTTCTCAAAACCCATTAAAGTCAATGGCTATATCCACATGTGCATTTTTGTGTCCGTAAAAATGGCCATTTTTCAGTGTCATGTGAATGAGGCCTAACAATTGACCTTTTGCACGCCAGTCTTAATAAATGGCCAAAGTATCCCTGCTCTGGTCCACCCTCTCTGCGGCACGGGATAATGAATATCTCAGTGCCTGCAAATAATGTGAATATAGTGTTCAGTATTAGAGATGAGCGAGTACTGTTGGGATCAGCCGATCCGAACAGCACGCTCCATAGAAATGAATGGATGCACCTGGTACTTCTGCTTTGACGGCGGCCGGCCGCTTAACCCCCCGCGTGCCGGCTACGTCCATTCATTTCTATGCGAGCGTGCTGTTCGGATCAGCTGATCCAAACAGTACTCGCTCATCTCTATTCAGTATATAAAGCCGTACCATATTTCCCTGAAAATAAGACAGTGTCTTATATAAAATTTTGGTCCTAAAGATATGCTATGTCTTATTTTTAGGGGATGTCTTATTTAATTTTTGTGTGCTGCTGCCACCACTGTGCTACGCTGAGATGCGCTTGCTGCACAAAGATTGTGTAAAGAAAAACATTGCAGCCGGCTGAACGCTGTGTGCGGTGCTTTGTGTGTACAGGAAAGTTACGTTGTATCCACTGTTCCTGCTGCTGTGGGATGAGCTGGGAGAGTGGACCCCCACAGCATACAATGCTTAGTGTATGCATAGCGGGCAACTCCCAGCAGCAGGAACACTGGATACAACGTATTGCAGCGGCGTCAGCAATGTTTTTCTTCATACAATCTTTGCGCAGAAAGATTATTATTGGGGGATGTCTTACTTTCGGGAGGTGCCTTATATTAGGCAATTCATCAAAACTTCTGCTATGTCTTACTTTCGGGATGACTTATTTTCAGGGAAACAGGGTATATACCCCATAGGGGTCTATGTTATTACTGGGGTCTGCAATGCTATTACACATGGTAAAAAAAAAAATCCCACTTTTGGTGTAATAGGGATCTATCCGTGCATTTAATTTATGCGATGTCACACATGGTAAATGTGTCGGAAGACACAATGTGAACAGAGCCCTCTATGCAAAGAAATAGTTGGATAAATTGCTGGTCGGTGGGGGTCTGATAGCTGAGACCCCGCTAATCCTGCGAACAGGAGCCGTGAGGACGGGGGTCTCATCATTCACCAGAAATGTAAAGGTTTTACTAGAGTTCATGTAACTTTAGAGCACTATCTATAATCTGTCCATATTGTTGATCCGTGCGGGTCAGACTGCTGAGACCCCCACTGACCCTGAAAATAGAGGTGTTTTACCCCCGCCACAGACAGCTGACGCACCCCCGGCTCCCATTCACTTCAATAGGGGGTGCTGCTATCTCCAAATTCCCTTTGAAGTGAATTGGAGCTAGGGGTGCGTTACACTCCACCCGGGGGTTCAGCTGAGGGTAAAACACCCCATTCTCAGGATCAGGGGGGGTCTCAGCAGTCACAGCCCCACCAATCAATAATATGGATAGATCATAAACATTTTGCTTGGCATAACCCTCTAAGGTTACATGAAACCCCTTTAAATTGCTGGTGGGTGTCAGGATCCCCCCTCTACTAGCCTGCCATGGCTGATAACAGCGAGCAATAGACTAGTAGCAGCTAGGAGGCAGCCAGCATCTCCTGAGGTAATGGTGACAGCTGACATGGCAGGGCTGGAGCGGTGGGCGGGACATGGGGTGAGCTGTGGGCGGGGTGACATCCAGCCAGGCCCCGCCCCTTGTGTGGCCGCACTGCGGAGGCAGCGATATTCCGTATGCATTCTCCTCAGCGCTATGTCTGAGAGCGACCTGCCCGACGTGGTGTGCCCGGACATGGGTACCGACAGCTCGAACAGGCCGAGGCTCCGGCGCTGCTACACGGGCCGGGTGACGGTGGAGCCGGTACTGTTCCTGGCCATGTTTTCTATGGCGCTCCAGGGCCCGCTGACTACTCAGTATCTGTGGGAGCGGCTGAGCGCGGACATCGGCTACAATGGGAGCCGGACAGAGGGCTGCACGAACAGCACGAACCCCCTGGAGAAGGTGAGAGGCGGCTACACACGTGACCAGACACAACAGCATCTGCCAGACACAACAGGGGAACCAGCAGTCAGACAAAGGGAAATCCAGCCAATCCGGTCACTGCTTTCATTCTCCACTTGGTTACTGACAATGAAAGCTGGAATGTGATTGGCTGCTGGGACACCTGCACTTGTTTTGTTCCTGCTCTGCCAGCTGTCAGGATAGATTGCACAATCACAGTGAGGAGCCGGGCACAGCCCTGAGCCCCATAGCAGGGCACACAGTGGGGACACCACAGGCTCGGGCATCTTCAAGGGTTTTCACCATTGCAAAATCTCTTACAATTCCTATTTTCATAGTATAGTATTAGATATCCTTCAGGGTTCTATAGGGAGGTGACAGGTCGTCTGTAAGGTAGGGGTTCACCTATGCACAAGGTTCTGCCATGGCCTGCTTGTATCAGATCGATGACTCCATATTTTGATCCCACTATTTTTCCCTGTGCAGCGTCGGGGGATATGGTGCATGCTGCCCAAATAAGCCCTGACATCTATTGTCCCCATCCCGACTGTCAGACATATGTCCACCCCGCCTAAGACTCCATGCACACTGCTGTGAGCGGTCCGTGTGCTAGGCATGTTCCTAATAGCGACACTGATCCATTATTTTCTTATGGCCCCATACACACTCCTGTGTATTATCTGGGCCATTGACCTATACTAAGGGACATGTCCTATTTCTTTCTATTTTGCAGCCCAGGTTCATCCATGGCCACTCCTATGTGCACATCCATCTTTTGCACTGCTTTACAGGAGAGGAGTTGTCGTTTTTGACAATAGGGATTTGCTGTTTTCAGTGCTGACTACCTAATCTGGAGTTCAGGGCTTGTATATTCAGTAGATAGTAAATGTATACATGCTATAATATAAAGAGGTCTGTACGGTGATGGCATTCGCTAATAGACCAATGAACTGATGACTACAGGTCTTGTCATCTGTGTCCTTACGAAGACCAAGATCATCACTTTTATGTTCTATTATACGATATACGAAGCCACTACCATGTATATATTGTTATGTGACATTTTTCCGCTACAAACCTTTATGGCATATTAATAGGATTATCCACGACTGCCAGTGGCTGGTGCCGCCATATTGGTTGCTGTATATTATATTATGTGTGAAAGTACTATATACAGCCACATTATGATTGGGAAGGGCTGACCTCTGGACCCTCACCAATTCTAAAAATGCAGGGACTGTAATATTACATTTCCTTCATATTCTTTTTTTTCCTTCACTGTAGTTCCTTGGTCCCCTGCTGTATTGACATGAATGGGGCTGACTGTATGTAGTTCACTTCACTGCCTGGGGGCCAATAGTGCTGCTGTTTCAGAAAAACTAACTCTGGCCCATTAATTCTTATGACTGGTCGGGGTTCCAGAGGTCGGATCCTTATAGATCATAAAGTAAAGACATATTGTCATCAATAAGAAAAATAGTTGTCCACCTCTTTGGGGGAATAAAAAAATCTAAAGGGCGACACGGTGGCTCAGTGGTTAGCACTGCAGCCTTGCAGTGCTGGAGTCCTGGTTTCGAATCCTGCCAGGAACAACATCTGCAAGGAGTTTGTATGTTCTCCCTGTGTTTGTGTGGATTTCCTCACATACTCCAAAGACATACTTATAGGGAAAAATGTGCATTGTGAGCCCTAGACACAATGGGACTGACCAGGTCACAGGTTCTTCCTCTGAATCAGCCATGGTATCTACAGCAAGACAACGCAGCATGCTGAAAAATAAAAGCAGCCTCTATTGCTGCCTCCCATTGAATACAATGGGAGGCAGATTCAGGACATAATTTGGAGCTGGCTATCAGTCTGCCGTTTCAATTCCTAAAAAATCCCATTGATGTTTACATGACAATGTGCATGTCGCCACACCGTGAGTACTGACACCACGTGGATGACGTCCGTGTGCCTCCATGGACACACTCATTGAGGTTTGTCAGTACAGGCTGCAAAACAGACAGGAATAAGATCTGTCCTACGTTTTGCTTCAGCCCCATATGCAGGACCATGAAAATAGACGGTCATGGATATGGGGCCATAGAAATGGATGGCTCGGTGTGCTAGCCATGAGTGTACACAGTCATATGCATGGGGCCTAAGGCGGTGTTCCCATCTACATTGCACTGTTGTTTTTCCTATAATACCGCACAGTTGGTATTTAAAGTCATACAATCCTAACGCTCATGTGATTGATAGCTGCTCATCCTAACTCTCCCATGTACACGCACACCCCATTAGTGGCCATTTATCTTTCAGGGAAACAAAGGATCACGCATGTTGAAATCCAATATGCCCAGTTCTTCTTTCTCTCAACATCTGTTCTGGAAGAATCAGAAAAACCTTCAGCAGTTATAAGTAAAGGATGACTAGTGCCAGGGTACCCGGTGCTATGTATTTTCTGATTCAGTTATGCTGGTTAAAGAGGACCTTTCATCAGATCGGGCACAGGCAGTGTTATATACTGCTGGAAAGCTGACAGTGCGCTGAATTCAGTGCACTGTCGGTTTTCCCGATCTGTGCCCGGTGTAAAGCGCTATCGGTCCCGGTAAAGTAGCGCTTTAGTGTCAGAAGGGCATTTCTGACACTTAGCCAGGGACGCCCTTCTGCCCAGCAGCGCCTATCGTGCTGTACTGTGTGAGCGGGGAGGAACGCCCCCTCCCTCTGCTTACACAGCTCGTCCATAGACGAGTATTATCAGGAGGGGAGAGGGGAGTTCCTCCCCAGTCTTAGAGCACAGCGTGATAGGCAGTTTCTGACAGTTAGCCAGGGACGCCCTTCTGACTGTAAAGCGCTACTTTACTGGGACCGATAGCACTTTACACCGGGCACAGATCGGGAAAGACGATAGTGCGCTGAATTCAGCGCACTGTCAGCTTTCCAGCAGTATATAGAACTGCCTTTGCCCGATCTGATGAAAGGTCCTCTTTAAGGCTAGGTTCACACCTGCACCTGTATTCTGTTCGGGGGTTTCTGTCCCTGAACCCGCTTAAAAAATTCTGAGAGAAAAATCCTACAAGCATTTTTTGGGTGGAAACCCAGTGGACCTCATTATAATCTATGGGGTTGGAGGGTAACCGCTTTTTAAGCAGATTAGGTTTCCTTTTTTTTGGATCCCAAATGGACTCTAGTGTGATGCTAGCCATCGGCGACCTCAGTCTGGCTACTAGGTGGTGTAGAGGAATACTATGTGTTACACTAAACTTCCTAAAGTGGCGCACCGCTCAGCGATAAGTAAATGTACAACGTGATGGCCAGAACATGTGCCCTGTAACTTATTGTTCCCCATTGCCGTTGCATTGAATCATCTGTAGGTTTCTGTTTAGATATGATTTTGTTTTCTTTCATCTTCCATCACTATTAATAATATTCACTATTATAATCCACATCATATAACTATACAGTAATATGTAAGCGCTAATGGAAACGATACATGTTACCTGGGGTCATACGATTTTCTAAATATTGTATATGGGAGCACACTCCATCGAATACAACATTTTGAAGGCATTCTCACTTTTAGGTGAGGCGATGTCTTAAAGAAGATCCTAGCAATGGTAATCCGTTTAAAGATGGCGTGCTTATCTCAGAGTCATAGGATTAAGTTCTAGTGTCTCCAGAAGGCCCAGTGCTTGGCGGTGGTAGACACAGGTCCCGTATTTGCGATATCCTTGGTATTTCTAATACACAATTAAGACAGAATGTATAAAGTTATTAATAGTGTTGTAGAAAGGCCCGCACATCTACAGCACACTGGATATGAATCCGCATCAATATTGATCTGAGCCTGTAGAGTCATAGTGTATATAATGTAAATGACCATCTTGTGATGACTGAATCTATTAGTCAGCATCCTGTAATGTCTCTTATTACACACGTCATGGTAATATAATGCCGTACATCCCGGTACACATTTCATTGTGCCGTTATGGGGTTCTCCACCTTCAGGTCTGATCTTCTCTACCCTTCCGTTCTCGTCTTTGTTTACAAGCTGCCATCATGTGATCTCTTCAGCCAGTCAGTGGCAGGAACGGTTGCATGCCGTACCTTACTGCTGCGTTATGATGCCAATAACTTTTGGGTGATCTGTTTTATAGACAGGGCTCTTGGGATCTGGACCACTTCTATATGGAAGAACAGAGATTTGTACTATACACAGCTTTCTGTTATCTGTCCATACCCTTTCATTTCATTGGTGTCCTGCTGTATTTGGGCACTAGCCTGGCCTGAGCTATGCCCTATAACTGCCCCTCTATCACGCTGCCTGGTCAAAATGTCTTACTCAGGTCTGGATTCCACTTCATTGCTTCAGTCGGTACACCAAACCACCAACACTGACCCCCTTATTTTTCCACAGCCCCGCTCCGACTCCCGTACAGACTCCATGGACTGACAGAAGCAGTATATTCTCTAAGTCAAAAAAATATATATATAGTAAAAAATAATCCGATTCCTATGAAATTACATATGTAACAAAATAATGGGTGTTGGGCAGCTGTATGGCAGCCACTAATTCCCCTACTCCATAAGGGTAAGTTTACAAGGGTTTTTTTGGACCGGAACCTGAGACGGAGGCCGCCTCAGGTTCCGGTCCAAAATATAGGTAGCTGCAGTGCATCGGCATCCAGTCGCGCACTCCGCTCCAGATTAGGCCCAAATGAATGGGCCTAGTCGGGAGGGAGTGTCTTCAGGCGGATGTCGCAAGGTGAATCCGCCTGAAAGAATGAGCATGTCGCTTCTTTTTCCGGTAGCCGGAACAAATGGCTTCCGGAAAAAAGAACTGACCAGCTCCCATTGATTTCAATGGGAACTGTCTTTTTGGTCAGGATTTTGAGGCATATACGACCTCAAAATACCCATGTGAACTCCGCCTAACACTCCCTGTACTTGGTGAGGAAATGTCGTCATTTGGAAACCGGAGCTAATACTGTGACTCCGAACCCACGGCCCTGTCTGCAGCACAGCATCTTTCTCTTTGTAGTATGTAAACCTAAAATGAAAATAAAAGTACTTGGCTTCATATGCCCTGTGGCGGATTCAGCCCTCATGTACAGTTGTGCAGGTGGAGTGTTATGTGTAGTATTGCAGATGCCCTGCTGGGGGTGATTTAGTGCATTTAGTGTTCTTACCTTCCAAGATGCTATTCATAGGACATACAGAGAGCTATAAATACCGTGAAGACTCAATACAAGAAAACAAGCCCAACACAAGGAGATGCAGTACTGCAATATATTCCCTTGCCGGTGTGATAGAGCTAGTAATGGAAAGCTTTACTCATAGACATATAACTAATCTATACCTGACGATGGTGCTTATAGGGGAAAACCTATGTAGCTGCATAGTGGGACAGGTGGGTTCAGAACAGAACCATAATGGAGACAATTACCGTATATACTCAAGTATAAGCCAAATTTTTCAGCACAGTTTTTGTGCTGAAAAAGCCCCCGTCTGCTTATACTCAAGTCAAGCAAAAACAGCCGCAACAGCCACAATAGTACTGTATAGAATCTCCCATGAAATAGTGAAAAAAAAAAGAAGCTTTAAAAAAAAAAATATAGTAAAAAAAATAAAGTAAATAAAAGTTGTAAATCCCTCCTTTCCCTAGAATACATATAAAAGTAGAAAATTACTATGAAACACAAACACATTAGGTATCCCTGTGTCTGACAGTGCCCGGTCTGCTGAATATAGGGGATCTGCAGTGCTCCTGTTCCGTCAGGAAGGGGTTAATAGGAGCACTGCAGATACCCTATATTCAGCCAGGCTGAATTCCAAGTGGGGGAAGAAAAAACCCAGTCCTCAAGCTCAGGGAAGGGGCAGACAGACAACCAAAACACCCCCTCCCCTTCCCCTTTCCCAGCATCTACTGCACCCAAAAACTCCGGCCATTTTAATTTTTGAAATTTTCCACTAGCTGCTGCATTTCCCCCCTCGGCTTATTCTCGAGTCAATAAGTTTTACCAGATTTTTGTGGTAAAGTTAGGGGCCTCGGCTTATATTCAGATCGGCTTATACTCGAGTATATACGGTAACTCCTTTAGGCTGCAGTCCTGCTCCTCTACTCATTTCACTAACCTTTATTTGTACAATCCTTAGGACACACTTCAATACCAAACCTAGAAATGAGTGGTAAGTCATGAGGATATAATTGTGCACCAGTGTTGGATTTTCTACACATTCCTGACACAAAGTCTTGTAGAAATTTCAGAAAACAGAATTTAATTTCCTGCTAATGTCTTCAGCTTCTGACTGGAGACGGCAGAGCTTAAAGGGAGCCTGTCACAACAATCCAGCCTATCAACACAGCCCACAGGTAGATAGGTTACAATCAGCAGAAGCAAATAGTGTTTTCCCCAGTATTACAAATGAACTCTTTGGAGCAATGAGGGCACTGCTATAGCCCCAAGGAGGTAGTGACAGCTTTCACATTGCTGCAAAGAGCTCATTTACATATTGATAACAATTTCTCTGCCTTTGTGGCACCGATTCACAGGTGACCGAAACCTATCTATCTGCAATGTTGTTGTAATGGGTTCTCTTCCCTTAGCAATATTTTTGTCCTGCCTCACTGGTCAGAGGGGTTAGCCCCAGTTCAGATTAATGGATGAAGTTCTGCTTTTTTTATTTTTTTCTTAAAGGGATCCTATCATTAAAAGTCATTTTTTGTCCTTAACACGTAGGAATAGCCTTAACAAAGCCTATTCTTCTCCTATCTTTAGATGTCTTCTCCGGGCCACCGTTCGATATATAATACGGTTTTCGTCAGTATTCAAATGAGTTCTCTCGCAGCACTGGGGGTGGTCTTCAGCGCTCAAACAGCACTGGGGGCGACTCCAATGCTGCGAGAGAACTTTCCATCTTCTTCAGGAATGGCCTCTTCCTGTGTCTTCTTCCGGTAGTGGCTTCAAACTTCCAGGCCTAGGGCAAAGCCGACTGCGCATGCCTGCCAGCCACAAGAAAATGCACAGTATTGTAAGCGGCCAATTTCTTGAGGCCGACAGGCATGCGCAGTCGGCTTTGCCCGAGGCCTGGAATTTTGGAGCCACCGCCAGAAGAAGACGCGAAGAGAGCCCGTTCCTGAAGAAGATGGAGGTGGCGCTGGAGATTTCCCTTGCAGCATTCGGGACGCCCCCAGTGCTGTTTGAGCGCTGAGAACCACCCTCAGTGCTGTGAGAGAACTCATTTGCATACCCGTGAAAACTGGATTATATACCAAACGGCAGCCCGGAGAAGACATCTAAAGGTAGGAGAAGAATAGCCTTTCTTAAGGCTATTCCTACGTGTTAGGGAGAAAAAATTGACTTTTAATGATAGGATCCCTTTAACATCTCAGCCAGAAAATATGTCCAGGATCCTCAAAGAGCCTGGAAAGTTCAGTGTAATTTTCAGAGCTTAGACTACCTGATACCTGGGATTTGTCAGTCACTGTTGTACGAACATGCAGAGCTCACACTGTATAGGTATACATAAGGCGAGCAGGGAGTGGCCGCCTCGCCAGGGTTTACGGCTTATTGCACATAACAATTAACTTAATATGTTTTTGTTCTGCAGGTTCTGTCACGTGAGCCTATTTATTTTCTTGACTATCAAAGTAAGCATGACAGAAGCATAAGTGCGCCAAAAAAACACCCGCAAAAGCGATTCATTCGCTGAGCATTTGTATAGTTCAGCGTGCAGGTATCACAAGGAGAAACGTTATATATGATAGGACACAAAGGGGTTAAAAGCAAAGCGTAGGAAATGTTTGGCGTCAGAGTAGCATTTAGCAAGGCCTTATTTTTTAACGCTTCCTGGTTCCTGGCAGCTTGGCTACATGGATGATGAATGGTTTAACGTGATGGATACCGAGAAATCTTGCAGCCGCCATTGGCTGTGATTGCCAAACCAGATGCTGTATATGGAGGTAGGTCAGTATTATTGAGGAAGCGCACAGGGCTAGTTTGCAGCGGGTTAGGCTACATGCACATGACCCTAGTGGTTTTACTGTCTGCAAAAAACATATGTCCTCTGCAATCAGGGAGCCACATAGATCCAATACACTTGTCCGTGCCGTAAAAGTGGACAAATGTAGATCACGCTTCATAATTTGCAGACCCCTGGACACGTTTGTAAAAATTATGCATGTCTGTACTAAAGTGACAAAGGCTGAACTTATCGTGTGCATGGGGTCTAATGCTAGGAGTCCATGTCCCGGGAATAGTAGAAAGTAAATCCGACTCCTACATGAACCAAGTCTCACGTCTGAAACTCCTAAAATGGTGATGATAATATAAAGTTGCATTACGTTGAGACATGCTGGGTCTTATCCAATGCGGAACATTTAGGACTTGTTGATAAACCTGCATGCAGTCGGGGTGAGATAGAAGTAGGTAGATCGCCTACGCAAGTCTATTTTAATCATTAGAGTTTTATAACTGGATAATAAAATTAATGCGGATTTATCATCTAAACCCAGTGTGAGTCACCCGCTTATTATACTGATAGCAAGTGGAACATTTCACAAGTTCGCTGGGTTTGGTTTTTTTTGTTTTTGTTTTTTTGTAATCCTGAATTAGTGATTAAAGAGTTGGCTGGGATCGACAGAGAACGAGGGAAAATTAATATAAGAAATAATAGGAATAATAATAAGAGGAGGCAGTGCTTGTTTATTAGATGCAATATCGTTTCTGCAGAACGGACGACACATAGACCTGCGAAATCCGCCCCCAGATTCATGGCAGATTATGTGGTGTAAATATACCCTTAGGGCAGACCTGGGCAATGTCCGGCCCGCGGGCCACATCCGGCCCTCTGACTACTTCTATCCGGCCCGCATAGCTAGTGGAAGTTTGTTCAAGGACCTGTGATGATGTCATCACAGGTCCTATCACCAGGATAGGCTATGACTCGTTAGTGGGCGGAGCCACACGGGACTGTGTGCTTGATGCAAGCTGCCGACAATGGAGGCTGCTGGATGATAAAGAGAGAAGAGACAGCATGTGTGAGCAAGAGGGGGGAGCTAGGGGCAGATGTAGGGGGGCAGTTACACTGAATGCACATGGAGGGGGTAGACATTAAACTAGGGGGCAGACGGAGGGTGACATTAAACTGGGGCAGCTGGAGGAGGATATTAAACCATGGGGGGTAGCTGGAGGGGGACATGTCTGCCTCTAGTTGCCCCCAGTTTAATGTCCCCTCTAGTTTCTGCTGGTTTATACTGGGGCACCAGGAGAGAGACTTAATACTGTGGGACGTTTGGAGGGAAATGCTATAATGTGGGGGGGTATAATGTTATGGTGACTGTAGGAGGATTTTACTTTGTGGGGCACATGGGAAAAATGATTGAGAAAGGGCGGAGAAGTGGGTGGAGCTAAATTTGCCACGGCGCACATGGCCCTCTATAACCGTTACAATTGCTCATGTGGCCCCATGGGAAAATTAATTGCCCACCCCTGCCTTAGGGTATAATCACACAGAGGTTTTTGCAGGCTGAAAAAATCTGCTCCAGGCACTGGGAATTTTTTTTTTTTTTTTGACGTGTTTTTTTGGCTTTTTATTTTTTATTTATTTTTTTTCTCCAGCACACTCCACGGACCTGTAAATTTCCCTATTTAAAAAAAATCCACAAGTTTTGATATTGTTTTTTTAAAATAAAAAAAAATTAAAAAGCATCAAAAACTTGCATTTTTTTCTACCTCCCATTGGCATTTCCCTAAAAATCAGCCTGCAAAAACTTGTCAACATACACTTAATGGTAGTAGCAGATGTAGTGTGTGGTGTTTTTTTTTCTTTTTTGTTTCCTTGCAACTCTCCCATAGTCACAGTTTTTACTTGGGGTAGATTCACATCTGCATATGAGCCTCTGTCATTCTACGGCCTGGTGAAGGGTAAATGAGATTGTGATTTCCTCATCTGTATTTCTCTATAAGCAGCCATTGCCCTGTGCCCTAGAAACTCGTACTTCATCATGTGACCCTATGAACTATAGTGAGCGTCTGAATCTGCAGAGCGAGGGATGTAATGTAATGTGCTTACTATACAGAAGATATTTTCAGACTGTCTTCTCTCTTGTGTTATCTTAAACATGGTCAGACATATTGTGACTGCTTCTTCCATCGCGGTACCTCAGGCTATGTGCCCATCTGGAGGCTCAATCACAATGTCCAGACATCACAAAGGACTGTCTACTCCTCTGACTTTGGTTTCAAAACGTCAGACCCCCGATGGACCCCCATTATAGCCAATGGAGTCCGCCATGCTCCGTGTGTAACTATTACAGCGGTCCAGCTGTCTGTTGTTCTGGGCAACAATGGCGTCACTTTCAAAGGAGTCTGTCACCAGGGTGGGGCATATTAAACCAACACCACAGATGGGTCAGATTCAACTGAATGTAACATCTTTTTCGCATAAAAATCTCATTTATTTCACAATATGCAAATGAGCTGTCTCATCTACATATTGTGAAAGGGCTGGCCTGTTGCTTCAAACCCGTAGGCCCCGCACCGCTGTAATAAGCTGGCATGAATGCGAGAACATAGGGCCAGGCGAGGGCTGAAAAAATGCATGTCAAAAATGTCTGACCGGAAAAGGCTCATAAATGTGAGTGGTGTGAATCACGTAATAGTATAAAACCCATAATGGAGGTCGGAGCGCTGTCCTTTATAGCTCACAATCTGTCATTGCTAATCTGGTCGTACTGACTAAAGATTCGGTATGTAGTATAACTATGCCTGGAGTACGCCTGCAGTGACCGTGTAACCTACACCGGTTTCTCAAGATTATGTGGTCTTGACTGAGCCACTGTTAATGTGCCCAAATATACCATCAGTAGGTGTCGGGCAAACACTTTATTCGGCTGCAGGTACTTTCTAAATTCTATCTACCCCCATGTGAGGGCCCCTTCACACGGCGCAAGCGCTCGGCTCCGAGCCGTACACGCGAGCGCTTCTAAACACTTCCCATTCACTTCAATGGGAGCGCGCGTAAAGCCGGCTTTATGAGCGCTCCCATGAATGGGAAGTGTTTAGAAGCACTCACGTGTACGGCTCGGAATGAGCCGAGCGCTTGCGCCGTGTGAAGGGGCCCTCACAGCTGTAGTAGCCACTCATGGCCCATAAGAACATCCCTGACCCTCCTTTCCCCAGCATTGCCATCAGGGTAGGGTCAGCACACCCCCATACTTAGAAGATAATCGGCTAGTCTTCCAAAATTTGACCAAGTTGTGTATCAGGACCTCTACTCTGTTATGTAGCCTATTTGCACCTCATTGAAAAGGTTATATTACTCGTCCAAATGCTGTATTCTTTACAAACCACCATTCTGATGCCCTATCCTAAGGAGAGGCCATAACTATTTTAGTCCCCAGAAACTCCTTTAAGGACTCAATAGTGTACTGATTTGGTTACAAAGAAATTTGACATCTTTGTCAGACAGCAACTCCCATTACGAATATTGGTCACGTAGACACGTATGGGGCAGACATCTTGTGACAGAGCATTACAAAATAACATTATTTTGAAAAGCTGGTAAGCTTGTGCCATACATATGTGGGCATGTCCAACCAAGAGCAGCGATGAGGAAAGACTTTTCTTCTATATGTGTTAGTCTAGTCGTTGTCTCTTTATACAGCAAATGTTTAATACTCTTCCCTATTGTCTATTATCGCCCCCCCCTCCCCCTCCCAATGTTAGGGTGGGTTTACACCTGCACTCGGTCTCCGCTTTGTGGGTTTCCATCTTCTGCCGACAGGAGACGTGGAAGTCAGTGTCCGCTCGTGAGCGTTTTGTGCAGACCCATTCAGATGAATGGATTTGAAAACTGACTGCTGGTTTCCATCTCCTGTCTAGTTTCTCGGGCAGAAGACGGAAACCTGCAAAGCGGAGACCGGGCGCAGGTGTGAACCCGCCCTTATTGTGTTTTGGTACACTGTATTTTAACATATTTCCTGTTTGTAGGAAGTGGAGTCCCTAACATCACACTGGAGTCTTTACTTGAACTTGAGTGGCTTTCTGGTCGGCCTCTTCTCCGTGATGCTCCTTGGCCCCTGGAGTGACCATGTCGGCCGTCGGACAGTGCTCATCGTTCCATTCATCGGACTGACCTTGCAGGTTGTCGTCTACCTTGTGGTCATGTACCAGGAATTACACGTTGGTTATTTATTGCTTGGACGGATTATCTGTGGCATCACCGGTGACTTCAACATGATCCTTGCTGGCTGTTTTGCCTACATAGCAGATATCACAGATCGACCATCACGAACATTCAGGGTTGCCATCTTGGAGGCTTGCCTTGGCATTGCTGGAATGATAGCCAGTATCATAGGCGGACACTGGCGGAAGATGCAGGGCTACATTAACCCTTTTTGGCTAGCTTTTGCCGTGTATGTTTTTACAGCTTTTTATGTTTATTTTTGTGTCAGGGAATCGGTGAAGGACAGGAAACCATCCAGATTGTTCACTTTCAGACATTATCAGTCAGTCTTTCACCTCTTCAGTTTGCCAGGAGAGAATGGCAGACGAAGTAAGCTGTTCCTATATTCTTTGGCCTTCCTTCTCGTGGTGACTGTTCATATGGGGGCCAAGGACTTGATGGTGATCTACGAGCTCAGTTTTCCTCTGTGCTGGGACTCTGACCTGATTGGTTATGGATCTGCAGCCGAGCACCTCACGTACCTCAGCAGCCTGGCCGGGTTACGACTCTTCCAGCTATGCCTGGCAGACAGCTGGGTGGCAGAGATGGGTTTCTTATCAAACATTTCAGGCCTAGTCGTCTTCTCCTTGGCTGCAACTACTCCAATAATGTTTACAGGTGACGTACCATCACAACTTTTTTTTTTCTTTTTTACCTGTATAAAGTTGTTCACTGTGCCACGGTGCTCTACGGTAGACCATTGACTATGAGCTGCTGTATGTTTGTGGTAAGTAAAGAGACGCACAGGATTATCAAATGACTGTCATCCATCGTAGGGTGAGAGCAAAGGACATTCGTTGTAGAACGGAGACGGAGCCCCCTCCATCAGGTGTCCATCTTCGTTCATTCTCATGGACATGGGCCCATGTGCTTTCATTGCTCACTGCTTGTCAATGCGTTTGGTATTCCGTTCGGGGTCCCTAAGCAGACTCCCCGAATGGAATACTGAACACAGAACCAGACCTGAAGCTTTCTTCCATCGGAAAAGTAAAAGACACAATGGAATATATATGTATTTTTTACATTAGAGTCAGCGGGGACAGAACACAGCTCCGTTTGTCTTAGTCCTTCTATTGCAGTCTGTTGCTCTCATCCTATGAGGAGGAAAGGCCCCCGGCACACAAGCTGTCATGTGCTATCCGATATTACGAATGCCTAGGTAGCCTATGAATCCATTCATTTCTATGGCCTTATTCACATGGACTTGTTTTTACGGATCCTTGTGGGACCAAGCCACAATATAAGGAGTAGGTCTTGTACATGTGAGGGCCCCTTCACACGGCGTAAGCGCTCGGCTCATTCCGAGCCGTACACGCAAGCGCTTCTAAGCACTTCCCATTCACTTCAATGGGAGCACAGATACGGCACAGATGGCACATGGATGATAACCGTATGCTGCCTGTGCCTTCCAACTAATTCATCTTGTGTGGTGAGGCTGGGCAGGAATAGGACCTGCGATAATCAGTCATGTGTATGGGGCCATAGAAAATAATGGGTTAGTGTGCTGCCATGGATCGCACATTGTGCTTGGAGCCTTATGCCCTTAGATACTTTGGTTGCACCCACCACGGCATTATGTCTTTCTCATACCAGTGCCAGCACTGTACACAAGACTCCAAATATGAGCTGACATGGTATATAAAAAGGTAAATCTGCTCTTGTTGTCCATCTAGATCACTTTTCATAGATCCCATGAACTTATTTGCCTTTCTTGGCTCAGGTTGTGTAAGTTTTGTGATATGTAATGGAGAAATGTTCCATCTTGTCCTACGCACATAATCTTAATTTCCACCATTGCTTAATCCTCATGTAATATAATATTCCCATGTTCTGTGTTTAATTACCTTACATTTTAGTGTTAATTGCAAATATTCCAAATTTAAAGGGATTTTCCAAGCCCAAAGAATAACAAACCCCTTACATTTGTATAAAATACTGGAAGCTGTAATGCCCATTTTTCCGATCCACCGCTGCTCCTGTGCTGACCCTCCAGCCGTCTTTATGGGTGACATTGGGGTGAGGTCCTCTGCGACCAATCTCTATTTTTAGTGTTGTGTGACACTGTGGTGTTCACGTTGTGATTGGCTGCAGTAGGGTCACATGTTGTGGTGACATCATCACTGAGACCAGCGGGGGACCTGTGAAGTGTGACCATGGGACCCCATGCAGGACCGGTGAGGATGAGTATTTCTCCTTCTCCATTCATCATTGCAAAAAAAAAAAAAAAAAAATTCAGGGTTTTTTTTAATTCTCAAATTATGGTTAATAAATGGGGTTGACCTAGTCTTAGAACTTAGGATATGTCAACTAAATATGGGGAACTGTAAGACGGAAACCCTTTTGTGGTTACACGCAGAAAACCTGCAGACCCCATAGACTATAATTAACTCCTTGTAAGACATTTCTCTCTCCCTATTTTAAGCAGAATGGGGGTTTGATATTGAGTTTTAATGACAGCCTCCCTTTAAAGAGGACCTTTCATCAGATTGGGCACAGGCAGTTCTATATACTGCTGGAAAGCTGACAGTGCGCTGAATTCAGCACACTGTCGGCTTTCCCGATCTGTGCCCTGGGTAAAGCGCTATCGGTCCCGGTACCGTAGCGCTTTACAGTCAGAAGGGCGTTTCTGACAGTTAGCCAGGGATGCCCTTCTGCCCAGCAGCGCCTATCACACTGTGCTGTGGAGCCGGGAGGAACGCCCCCTCCCTCTGCTCACAGTGCTCGTCCATAGACTAGTATTATCAGGAGGGGAGGGGGCGTTCCTCCCCGCTCACACTGTACAGCGCGATAGGCGCTGCTGGGCAGAAGGGCGTCCCTGGCTAACAGGCAGAAACGTCCTTCTGACTGTAAAGCGCTACGGTACCGGGACCGATAGCGCTTTACCCGGGCACAGATCGGGAAAGCAGACAGTGCGCTGAATTCAGCGCACTGTCAGCTTTCCAGCAGTATATAGAACTGCACGTGCCCGATCTGATGAAAGGTCCACTTTAAAGGGATTCTACCACTAAACCTTTTTTTGTGGATAAGACGTCGGAATAGCCTTTAGAAAGGCTATCCGTCTCTTACCTTTAGACGTGGTCTCCGCTGCGCCATTCCTTAGAAATACCGCTTTTTACCGGTATGCAAATGAGTTCTCTCGCAGCTATGGGGGCGTCTCCACCACTGCCAAAGAAGTGTCTCCAGGACCGGCTCCTTCTTCGTCTGCAGCGTCATTTTCAGCATCTTCTACTGCCACAGGCTTGTAACTTCTAGGCCTTGGGTAGAACAGGCGCACAGGCCACAGGAAAATGGCCGCTAACAATACTGCTCTGCCCGAGGCCTAGAAGTTATGAGCTTGCAGCAGAAGAAGACACTGAAGATGATGCTGCTGACGAAGAAGGAGGCGGCGCTGGAGACACTTCTCTGGCAGCGGTGGGTACGCCTCCATCGCTGTTTGAGTGTTGGGGCCCGCCCCCATCACTGTGAGAAAACTCATTTACATACTGGTAAAAACCGGTTATTTCTAAGGAACGGCGCAGCGGAGACCACGTCTAAAGGTAAGAGATGAATAGCCTTTCTAAGGCTAAGTACACACAGAGTTTTTTTGGATTGGAACCTGAGGCGGAGGCTGCCTCAGGTTTCGATCCATAAAACGTGTTGCGGAACTGAAAGCGGTGCACGGGACCGGCTTCCAGCCGCGCACCCTCCTCCGGATCAGGCTCAATGAATGGGCCTAATTCGGAGTAGGGATTTCTTCAGGCTGAGTCGCGAGGCGACTCGGCCTGAAGAATGGACAAGCCTCCTGAGCGGCTCCCATTGATTTCAATGGGAGCCGTCTTTTTGGTCCGGGTTTTGAGGCGTTTACGGCCTCAAAACCCTGACCAAAAAACTCTGTGCGAACAAAGCCTAAAGGCTATTCCGACGTCTTCACCAAAAAAAAAAAAAAGGTTTAGTGGTAGAATCCCTTTAAGTACAACAGCACAAGCCACTTGTGTACATGGCCCGTGTTCATATACGTTGCGGCGACACATGACTTGATAATACGCTGACAAGCAATTTGGTGAGAAATGTGCAGACTGCTGTAAAGTCTGCCAATGGAGGAGGCCGACACAGCTGTACTGAAAGCTGCTGAATGCACAATGTGGTTTTCCTGTGTCCTCAGACTTTCAGGAATTATAGTGTTAAAAAGCTGTTTGCAGAAATGAAAGGCGCACAGAGCGCTAGTAAATGATGTCCTGCCATAACCTGTCCGGCCTGTTTGACATCTAGACTGTTCAAGTCCTGCGCAAGTGCAGAAGGCAGAGGGTTACTAAGGGCATTACGAGGCAGATTTACTAATCCTGACTAATGGTCAGACATTGCAAACTTAGTCTGGCGCCAGATAGATCACAATGGCTAATGCCGGATGGTAAATCTTAGACATCTTAGACTGTGTAGTCTTTCTTTTACACCACCTATAAATTGATTTAGTCCTACTGACTTTGTTTATTTAAAAAAAAAAAAAAAAAAAAACACCAATTTTTCGGCGTTCAGTATCACATATTAGGCCACTCCCCTTATACAGATGAGTCACACCTTTATCTGGTAGACCTTGACCCTTGTTAGAAGAGTCAAGTGTCCTAAAGGATTATTTAATTTGGTGCAAGACATGTACCCCAGTTTTTTTGTCGCAGTTTTCCACAATAGTAGATGATTTTCTCTGGAGAAATAAAGCTGCCAGCTGTTTAATAGGACAGATTAGATTTCCTCCCCTTACTTCCAGGCTGTGTGATCTGCCTTCCCCGCTGACTTGGATGCTTCCTCTCCTCCACTCTGATCTGCCATATCCATATGTGGCTGTTTATGTGAAAAGGGCCCACACTGTCGATATGGAGTTCTTGGTATCATTGTAACCGTTATGGTGTAACATTGTCCGAAACAGCAAAAAAAATTTTTATTGAAAGCACAATTGACATATTTTTAAATAAAATTTTTGCATAAAACAAAATTGTGATTTTTTTTACCCAAATATGTTTTGGACTATTTTCTCTATAATTAGTATCGACGATCTGGGCCCTTTTCACGTAAACAGCCACATATTCTCTAATGGTATAGTTACACAGGGTGGCAACTTCCTACCTACCCACAATGCCCAGTGACCACACAGTTTTATGGTAATATCCTGTGGTCATCGGCCACCATGGGCAGGTATGGTTTTGGCTGTATGCAGAGAAGACATGGGGGCTTATCACTAGGGCATGTTCCTTCACACACTGAGTGTGCCCGACATGGTGAAACCTGACTAGTAATTGCATAGGATTACTGCGGCCAGTTCATGCCATATAGGTTCGCCATTTGGGCAATGATTGGAAAGTAACCTGGTGTGACGCATTCTGTTTTACAAGGAGAAGGGTAACATAATGAATTAATTTATTCATACATTTCCAAGAGTAACAACTGAGGGACAGCAAATGCTGAAGGAAAGCTCTTCCAGCACGGTTTCAAGGGAATTAAAAGTATTTTTTATTATTGCTGACAGGCCATTGTCAACCCGCTGTATTATTTATATACTATAGTAACGTAATATAACAAAAGCCTGTATAGCTGATCTTCATTTGTATTCATTGCCTGTATTGTAGGGTACGGATTAAGGTTCTTCTCCATGGCGACTACTCCGATTATTAGATCCAAGCTGTCTAAACTGGTGGACGAGGGGGAGCAAGGTAAGCCTATCTGTAATGTTAGTGGAGGAATCTCCCGAAATAAGGAAGGGGCTGTCTCTGTTCTGTATTGTGCTTTATTCTGGGCACATACCGATAGACTGGAGACGACTCCATTACTTGTATGGTAATGGGGATGCTAAGGTTACTGTATGGTAATGGAGATGCTAAGGTTACGTTCACACCTGCCCGGAGCCCTGGTGCATAGTCTGGCAGAAAAAGGAGAAAAGAAAAGCGCACTCGACAGACTCCATTATACTCAATGGGGTCCCTCAGAATCTACTGCTGTCCGTCATTGGACCCTTTTTCTGCTCTTCTGGTCCATCAGAGAACCAGACCGACGCAGATGTGAACGTAGTCTAACCAGAGCTACTTATCTACAGGGGTAAGTGGCTTATTGGACACCACTTTCTGTCTCGGGCTGCCCCCCATGTTAGCGGATACATCACAATTGGTTCACGAATAAATACTGTACAGCACAATGAGCAGGACCCTTGGACCATACGGAATATATCACTTATCTCTTATCTGCCGCGTATAATCTGTAACTCCTCAGAGGACAAAGGTTCATCATTCCTGGTAACCTCTGCAGTCTTGCAGTACGCACCATAGCACAGACGAAACGGGAAGTGTCAGGGTGCCGGGTATTCTGGAAATAGGGAGATGTATGTGACTGACTGCACTGTATGTCACCAAGCTGTGGGGTCAGTGATACAGGTCAAAACCAAATGCTCAGATTTTAGGAGATACCAATGTTAAAATAATGTAAATTTATAACTAGGAGCCGGCCTGGCAGTCACAAATCCCCACCGATCAGCCGTGATCATGGGATCGCTCACATCTAGCCATGCCAGACAAATTACATAGCGCTCGAACATGAAATGTGCAGAGAAATAGTTACACAGAGACGTCCTGATGGGCTAAATCGGATAGATGGGATATGGATAGATATGATAGATAGATAGATAGATAGATAGATAGATGGGATATGGATAGATAGATAGATAGATAGATAGATAGATAGATAGATATAATATAGATAAGAGAGATAGATGGATGGATAGATAGATAGATAGATAGATAGATAGATAGATAGATAGATAGATAGATAGATAGATAGATAGATAGATAGATAGATAGATAAGAGATATATGAGAGATAGATAGATATTACACACATACACACACAGCCTTTCACTATTTATTCCTGCACAGTGGTGCCCCCAGCTGTGAAGTAGAGTAGTGCGGCCGGTCACATTTACTTGTATGGAGATGTGCTGTGGCTCCCCGACACAGTATACTGCACTTTCACTAGCATGGGTACCATGTGTAGATTATAATTTTTTTTTTATTTCTTTGGGAATATAATTTCTTATTATGATTTTTTTTTTTTTTTTTTACATTTACAAAATGAATACGTATTGTTTATTTTGTATAACACGTCCTATGGAAATATTCACACAGTGGTCTAGATTTTCTAATACAATACAGATCTAGACAAGCAGTTGAAAAAAAAACAGATCATAGTAAGGGCGGGTTCACATCTGCGCCCGGTCTCTGCTTTATGGGTTTCCGTCTTCTGTCCGAGAAACTGGACAGGAGACGGAAACTCAGCAGTCAGTGTCCGCCCAGGAGCGTCTTCTGCCGAGGAGACACAGAAGACACTCACAGGTGGACACTTTGCAAACCCATTCAAGTGAATGAGTTTTTAAACTGACTGCCGGTTTATGTGTCCTGTCCAGTTTCTCCGGCAGAAGACAGAAACCTGCAAAGCAGAGACCGGGCGCTGGTGTGAACCCGCCCTCAGTGACGCTGGATGATAAATCTGATGTATATATTAAACTGAGTCTCTTAGTTGGCTTACGCTAGGTTCACACTTGTGCTGTGGTTTACATTGTTCAGATCCGCCTGGTGACCTGAAAACGGAAACCCAATACGCTTAAAAAGCGGCTATCCGCAAACCCTGTACTATAATGGGATCCGTCCGGTTTCCGTCCGCGTTTTCAAGTGGAATGAGGGACGGAATCCCTGAATGGTGACCAAACACAGATGTGAACCCAGTCTTACTTTCAGAAAGAACTTGCCTGACCACGGTGCATTTTTTAGCACTTAAACCAAGTTCTTTTTATCTGGAAATCCAAGCTAGCAAGTCAAAAAGTTTCAGCCCAAACTAGAAACGGCGCATTGTGCCAAAGATTTGCAATAGTAAATCAGGGCAACAGATTTTTAGAGGTTGCTGTGACTGTCCAATCTATTCACTTGCTGACATGGCCGTTCAGATGAATGGACCGGATTTTCAGTCAACGTTTCTGCAACAAATCCTCCACATGTGAATGTGCACTAAGGTAACAAGGCCTTCTGTGATTGCTTGTATATCCCTTGTATATGTGTCGGTCTGTCCTAGTGATGTCACCATTGTAAGTATCTACTGAGATCATTGGATGGAGGACTGAAAATCTGTGGTCATGTTAAAGATGATCTGAAATGGAGTGCCGGGTTTCATCCATGCTTATTGTCTCCAATATTCTCATCTACAGGGTCGTTATTTTCCGTCGTTGCTTGTGTAGAAGGCGTCTCCTACATCTTGGCCACCAGTATCTTTAACTCTCTGTATCCAGCTACGCTTTACTTCATGAAAGGCTTCTCCTTCTTGTTTGGAGCCATTGTTCTGCTCATCCCAGCCGGAATCATTGGGTAAAGTGTTTTTTTGTTTTTTATTGCCTTTCCTCTGAGTTACGTCTTTCCATCTCCATCCATCTAGTCATGAATCTGCCATGTTGGATTTCTGCCATTGGGCAGGCTAAGTTGTGGCAATCACCATTTGTGAATAGAAGACTGTGTCTGCCAAGTTCTGATCTGTTTGTGAACATCCGTAATGTGCAATTGGACTACAAAATGTAGCAAACGGCCTTTCTGTGGTATCTTACAGAGTGCCACTGTACTTCAAATGAACATGGAGTCCTGTAGGCAGTCCAGGTCTTCAACACTGAACTTACCCAGGCCTTATGGACCTCGCTTTGTGCCATGGGACACAGCCATGCTACAACAGAAACGTGTCTTTACAAAGTTAATATAGAATTATCCAAAGTGTCTTGGTATGCTGAAGCATTAACCTTTCCCTTACTGGAACTAAGGGACCGATGCCAAGCCATGGAAAATAAAAAAAAATACATAATTTTATCCTTCCTCCACAAAACTATGCACTTGGTAAGGCAGGTCACCGCTCCTGGTGTCGGCAAAACCAGACTAGACAGACAGGTATGATTTTTTTTTTTTTTCAGTCCACAGTTCAGTGGTGACATTGTGGTTACATCGCTGCATCCACCGCTCGCTGAAGTAAGATTTGCCTGGTGTTGCCCGGCCATGTAGCTCCTGCCAGGGCACAGTTTTTGGCGCTGATGTTAATGCCAGAGGATGTTTCTCACTAGAGATGAGCGAGTACTGTTTGGATCAGCCGATCCGAACAGCACACTCCATAGAAATGAATGGATGCACCTGGTACTTCCGCTTTGATGGTGGCCGGCTGCTTAACCCCCCGCGTGCCGGCTACGTCCATTCATTTCTATGCGAGCGTGCTGTTCGGATCGGCTGATAGTACTCACTCATCTCTATTTCTCGCTATTCAGTTATTGAGTAAGCAGAACAATGAGTGACCTATGCACTATGCATCTCGGGACTTGGTGACCCCGCTGTGTAACGTTACACGGTCTTTAGGAGCTGACGTATTGCAGCTGCAGCATTCTATTACAGGACCAACCTGGAACTCTTCATAATGATTCCAATGGCACCTGAAATAAATGAAATATAGTTATTCTTGTCTTACCTGTAGCTTACGCTAGGTTCACACCTGCACTCTGGTTTCCGTTCTCTGGGGACCCAAAAATGGAAACCCAATCTACTTAAAGGGGCTCTATCAGCAAAATCACCGCTAAAGTTATATTAGACTACCCCCTTGTTTTATAATAAAACTATAAAAAAAGAATATGTTAAACTTATCTAATGTGCACGCTGGGCGGGCATTCAGGGTCCGACTTCATCTTCATCCACGCCTCCTCTTCCAGCAATGTCCTCAGGTCCCGACTTCCTCCGGCGCTCACGAACTGCCATTGATAAAAAATGGTGCGGGTGCATGCACAGTAGTAGTAGTAGCAGCATGCGCATGTACCCGCGCCATTTTTTATCAATGGCAGTTCATGAGCGCCGGAGGAAGTCGGGACCTGAGGACATTGCTGGAAGAGGAGGCGTGGATGAAGATGAAGTCGGACCCTGAATGCCCGCCCAGCGTGCACATTAGATAAGTTTAACATATTCTTTTTTAGAGTTTTGTTTTAAAACGGGGGGGGGGGGGGGGGGGTAGTTTAATATAAATTTAGCAATGCCTGAATAACCTTTTTAAAGGCTATTCACGCATATGTGGAGGCTCTATCAGCATGATTTTGCTGATAGAGCCCCTTTAAAAAGCAGTTACCCACAGACCCCATAGACTGGAAATGGGGGATGGAATCCCTGATTGGAAACCAAGTGCAGGTGTAAATACAACCTGACCATGTGCTGCCGATACCGTGTCTGTAGTGACGTCTTGTCTGGTGACACTTGAGACCTCAATCGAGGAAGCCTCAAAATGGCCACATATGAAATCTGACTCTCATTTCCTAGAGCTCTATGTAGGGGTGCAGGTACTGTGCTCCTATGGCTGTGCTCAACTCTCCTTGGCAGCTTAAGACTTGCCCGTTGACTTTCTAAAATGGTGGTTACCCTTTAATGGGACACGCTCATCTTAGACACGTATGACCTATCTATAGAATATGCCATATAGGTGCGGGTCCCACCACCAGGACTGATAACAATCTCCCATGGCTGCCTATACACCTCTTTCTCCATTAATATGTTATCCATGTACTTGACTCTTCAGAACTCTCATAGATGCCAGTGGAGCGAGCTGCACGTGCACAGCCATTCCCAGCAGCCATGACATGTAGCTCAGGGTTTTCCTGTTCTAGAGATAATTATTGTGACCTACATCTATTAGACTTTAATGGTGTGGCCTGTGAATATGGAAAAGGGAGGCGGAAACCCTCTTAAATAATCCAGTTGCTGACTTGTCTATAGATTAGCTGTGTGTGAGACAGATATCTGGTTTATCTCCTTGTAAGGTTGTCTTCTTTATTTTATATCATTGCCACGTGTAGCTTTCGTCTAGCCTATTGTACATTGCACATCCCACTATTACAACCATTCATCATTAACCATTATTTCTTATTTGTTTTATAGGTTTATTGAAATTTGTGGCCAAAAACCGCTGTACAGCCAGTTTGCAGAAATTTCCTGACGGCCTTAATGCAAGACATTTGCGCAACTGGGGATGTTGAATCTACTGTGAAGAAGTTGGGTTATAGAATGGAGTATATGACGCCGAGCGTCACCAGTGATGGTTTTGGTCTCACCGGGATGAACTTATGGAAGACCTTATAAATTTAAAAAATGTAGATTTTACTAATCCTCTGTATAACACCTATGATACGAGATTCTGTATAGTTCTTGTGCCTAAAGACTTCGGGTCTGATAGCCAACATAGGAATCCAAACTAAACTTTATCCTTTCAGTTGGAGGGAACCCATCACCAGGTTTGAGGCCGCTAAACCACCATTATGTTATGCGGACAGGGTTTAGTGCCCCAGCCCTGCCTTACTCTCTACTGGCCAAACCGCCAATATTTTTTTTGCAGTATTTGTATCATTAATATATTTTGTAATATACTTAATTAACACATTTTGTCTCCTTTCTGTGAAATCCTGCATTGTTTCACTCTTCCCCTTGTTTCTGTATTGGGAGCTGTTCCTGCCTCTCACTGATGTTACTGTGTATGGACGGGGCTGTGTAATATGGAGAGAAAATGAGGGGAAGTCACTGAAAATAGTTATATCTATAGTATTATAAAACATACAAACTTGTTTTTGGTGTCACATGAAAGAGGAGATGTTCTTCTTTCATATGACACGATGGTAGCAGTTCTACCTAAATTATTCACTGGTTGAAAACATAGTTGCGATTGGGATTTTCACATCATATATATGATACAGCTTCATATGAATATCCCAATCCCAACAGCTTTCAACCAATTGAAAACTAGATTCTCCTCTTTCATAGGACACCAAAAACAAGTTTGTAAGTTATATAACGTCTGAGATATAACAGTTTGCAGTGATCCCCACCTCATTTTCTCTCCATATTACACAGCCCCGTCCATACACAGTAACATCAGTGAGAGGCAGGAACAGCGCTCAATACAGAAACAAAGGGAAGAGTGAAACAATACAGGATTTCACAGAAAGGAGACAAAATCTGTTAATAAAGTATATTACATAATGTATTAATGATACAAATACTGCCAGAAAATCACAAGTTGTTGGAAAGTTTAGTTACACTTCCCGGAATTTGTCCAGTACTCCTTTCCAGTGGCTCTGGACATATTGTATTGGTGAAGCTGGGGACAGTACACTTTGCTATATTGCATATGTGTAGTGAAGGGGATATACTGTTATCGGCTTCACCAGCAAAGCTTGTTCCTCTCCGGGAAGTTGAAGGCTATAAAATGTAAAATGCAAGGCCTGCGGAAACTGAAATACGTATTATACAAGTTTGTTTCTATGCGTCACAACTGCTCAGACCTGTGATTGGGCATCAGCTGGTCAAGCAGTCACTGACGTAAGTCTGAAGTGCCAAAGACAGCAGGGAGTAGCTCCGGGGCCCAGGAGAGGTGAGTACTAATGTTTTTCTGTTTGATCACCTTCCCTGGGCCTCCACTTATACTCCTGAGGTCTGAAATGGCAGTTCCGATTCGGATGTGTTCGGTTCCAACGAAACTGTAGGTAGAACCTCCCAAATAACGTGATTTTGTTATCCTGGTTCTTGTTCAGTTTTGGATATTTTTCGATTAATCGCCCATCCCTAGTTTGAGATGTTAAGCCCCTGTTTTATAAGGACATAATGGTGTGTTTGTAACCCCAAACTTGTTGACCGGTTCCCTACAGAAGTTTGTAATAGAAAACATAACCTGCTGATCTAGCACCTGATGGTTAGTTGAGCCCTGTTATAATCCATGCCCAGTCATATCTGCACCCATAAGGAACTGTCTGACCCCTGACTGATGCAGGATATGTTAGGTAAAGCTAAAATTGATCCCTGACTCTGTGAAGTGAAGCTGCAATGTACTGAGCCCCCTACCCCAATACATGCGTCACACCCCCTCCTCCTAGGACTGATAGTGCACAGCTATGTTTGTATAGTCGCTCTACAGACAAGCCATGTGCATGCATCTCTTCTGCTGCTAAGGACACTTTATGGACTGGATACTATGGACTGGAATGACACTTCATGTACTTCGTCTACTTACAGATGTAGCTGAGCTCGACTTGTTATTCGCTTCAGTCGCAAGTGTAGGATAATGCAGTAGATCTATCTGCAGCGTGCCAAATGACAAGCTCCGCTCTGCTATCTCGTAAAGTGATCATAGTATTTTTTTCCTTCTTGCTAAGTTTTATACATTTTTTATTTTTATTTTTTCATAAATTTTTGTTTCTGAAGTCTTTATAAAGTAATACAGAGAATCCTAGACATGGCAATAGTTGTACAAACTACTAAAATCCTGTACACATGACCCTGCATGGCTATGTACACTGCCCAGATAGCGCCATCCAGTGTCTAAGGTGAGACATTTCTGCAATAAGATGTGAATGTATTGGAGAAATCATTTCGATAGGATTTGTTCTGATGTTTGTGCATTTCTCTCATTGTCTGTGATAACACATTCCAATAAATCCTCTGCTGAACCTGCACCGAGTCTCTGACGTGATGGCGCTGACGTCTGAATTATCACTTGCCATCCATTAAGCCGGGCGCAGGACGTTTCTGATATTAAATGTTATGGATTCAGTTCCAGTGCGGAAGATATGGTCACACTTCTGTCATCAAAGTCACCTTGGATCGGAGCAAAGGACTGCAACACCATCAGAATGACTGATGTGGACACAGTAGCCTCTGCCTGCATCTCTCCATTCACTATCATGTAATAAATAGGAAGAAGCGTTCTTTCATCTTGTTTGCTTCCTTTGAAATGGAAGATGAAGACACTTCTGCGGAACTTTATCTTCCATTTGAAAAGTAAAGGAAGAAAGACGAAAGTTTCCATCTTCGTTTATAACATTACAGCGTATGTGCATCAGTCATTCTAGAACTGATTCAGTCCATTGCTCTGATCCTATGACTGCTTGACTCATGGCTCTCTTGCCACCATGTCCCTCAGACCATTTCTGAACACTTTGTTTGCAGTGTGGTTGGGACATTATTCTGCTTGGAGACCAGTGCCATTAGGGAAGACAATTACCATAATGGGGTACACTTGGTCTGTACAATATTTGGTACGTGTCAAGTAACTTCCACATGAATGTCAGGAATAAAGGTTTCCCAGCAGAACATTGTATTTTTTCCCCATTGTGGCATTTGGTACCATCTGTTCCCCTGGTGAGTGATAGACCTGCATACAGTAAACCACATGATGTTTCCTCAGACCAGGCCATCTTCTTCCAAGTCTCCACCATCCAGTTCTACTGCTCACGTGTCCAGTAGGGATTTTAGGTGGTGAACAGGAGATCATCATGGCCGCTGACGTGTTTGCAGCTGTGAAGCATGACTTGTCCTTTCCTGTTCCTTCCTTCCCTCATATTGTGCTGCAGTAGGTCTTCTGTGGGATCAGTCTAGATGGGCGAGCTCTTACTCCCCTACCTGCTTTGGTAAACCTTGGGTGCCATGACCCTTCTGTCAATTCACTATTTGTCATTCCTTGGTCCTCCGTGGCAATACTGGACTACTCTATGTGCCATATCAAATGTTCACCATTCCTAGTGACGCCGATTGCGGCACCTGAATTATGTCTGTGCCATTTGTTCTTGTGCCTTGTTTGTGCCATTCTGGAACCCAAGATTACTTATCGGCCACAGTCTTACACGCCAAGTGTCTCAACACATCCCTACTGATACCAGTCCTTGACCCCAGCAATGACGTCACTAAGGTCATGATCACACATTTGTCACTGCAGACTTCCAAAAAAGAAAAGACTGACGGGATCGGACACCTCTTTACAGTTCCGTAAAGACTGTAAGGCAGGTGGGAAAACATCAGACCAACATATCCCACAGATTCGGAGGTAACGCCTTGAGATTCCCCACTGATAAGACTCATTCATTTGGGCCTAGTCAGTGGTAGAAAGGTGTAATGGAATATGTGATGTTCTGCATCCACCACCGGGGGCAGAACATAAAGAGGAATCCGGGGCGGATTTCAAATGCCTCTTTACTTTCCAAAGTCTGAACAGCTTCTATCTACTTGTATTACACTCCACTCCCGTAGGTCGGCCTTAGCAAAAAAAACACCCAATTTCGGTTGTTTTTTTGCTGCAGTGCCCGAGTTGCACCAAAAGGAGCCCACTGAGGATTTGTTGACTAAGAACCGACACAAATCTGGAGAAAATAAATAAATACATTTTTATTGACACAGGATTTTTTCCAACTAAGCTCTGGTTGTAAGCAGGCGGTTGGGAAGAGCGAGGAATAGAAAGTTCACTTTTCCTTGTGTTCCTTAGAGTATTTGTAACGCTTGGGGGATGGGGGATCGCAGCGTTGCTCTTCATGTCTTCTATCCTCTGTACACTCCATTGGTTTCGGACGCTTCCTCATCGGTGTCATATCATTGTAAGAAATCTCGTCCTGAGCTCTGGAGCTTCTGTAACATTGCGATGTGGATGGAGAATTGCGCGGCTCTTGTGGGTTACTCTTATTATCCAGTGGCGATTCAGGTTTTTTGGTTTTTAGTGTCATCATATCATTCCAGACTTCATATACCAACATGTCGGTTTCTGATCTGCGGACAGAGAAGTCGTAAATCTGGTCTGGCAATAAATTGTGGATTTCGCAGCGGTCGGAGCTCACAGAGATCCCTCGCTGACTTGATGTTTCGGCAGTCGGCACAGTCGTGCATATATTATAACACAAGTCATAGTTCTCATTTTCCATCTTCTCTCCCAGGGTGCTCCACTTTAGGCTGACCCAGTCTCCATGAGCCACACATGCCCGTCTGTCAAATATTACTGGGGGTCTGGCCTTCAAGACAAGCCGGAGCCTGGGAATCCGAATGTCTTCAAGCCCTGAGGTCAGAAGATTTTTTTTATAGAGTTTTCCAGGCACTAACATGGAGCGGAACTTGTCTAGTAGATCAGTCATCTCTAGACACCGGCCGGTGGCTTTGTCATCTGACTGGACCATCTTGAAGAGATCCTCCTGGCCCTTCTGTAGTTGATTTAAGTATTCCTGAAGGAGGAACAGCTGGGTCTTGGTTTTGGAGACTCCTTTATCCTTCACACGTTGGAATCTTCTTGGGTCGACCAGTTGAAATATATTTTCAGGCCAAGAAGAGTTCTCTTTGTCTTCAGATTTATTTGTGGGTAGAATCTCAATGTAAAAGGAACTTTTTGTGTGGATTTCTACCCAGTTTTCATATTTTCTGAGCTGAGACTTGTTCAACTCTTTATGTAGGAAATCTAAGACGAGATTCTTCCTTTGTACAGCAGTACTCGGGGTCTCGTCTTTCGCTTCCATATTCGGACTGGTCTTAGGGTCATTTTTGGGACCGAAACCAGAATCCATTTTTGGTTTTGTAATTCTGTGGAAGGACAAGCTAAGCTGTGAGAGATGAGAAGAATATAGAAGGGCGAACAATGATGTACAGCCTGTTATATGGCTATACTGGGACATAGTAACAACACATAGAAGTAGACTTGTTATATTGGGGGCAATAATATTGTTAAAGAGCTAGCTCCATCTCAGACAGCTTCCAGTAGACCCTGTTGACTTATTATGGTGTATATTACAGGGCGGCTTTCAGTGGTGGGAGAGTACAGGGACCCTCAGAGTTTTAACTTGAAGCTGTTGGACCCCAATACACAATCTTTAATAAAGCCTCCGCCCATCTTGTGCCATTATATGCGATAGATAATCCTTTGAAGCCCCCTTCAAGGTCCAGGGTTACTAACTGCTACATTTGCACCCCCTATAGCCACGCCCCCGAGGAGCCTGTAAATTTCACCAATGGCACATTACAGGCAGACACAACCCTAAAATCAGTGCAACTATCAATACATTATGCTGCTGGCAGGGGTAAGAGGTGGTAACGGATCCCATTTACAAGGGGCGGGGGAGTTTAGGAAAAGACCACAAGCTGTGGAAGAAGCAATAAAAAGAAGAAGCTAAATGGCTCTATGGAGGAGAATACAGGTATTGGATACATTTCACAATGGCGCCCCCTTCACTTACACTTCTAGTTCCCTTGTTACATATAATATTATTTCTTACCAAAACCTTTCTACGTGCTTAAATAAGCGGCGAAAATCGGCTTCACACTCCAAAAGGCAGCAGTGTAACAGTGAACGTCTGGCAGCCAGCGAGAGTACTGGACATCTACAGGAGATGGAACGTAACTGACAGTTACAGCAGCATCATCATCATCATCATGGTAACAGCTACGTTCCATCAGGACCGGTATGAGGTTAACTGTTTACTGTGTGGTTTATAGCAAACTGGATGCTATAGGAATTCACTATATATATATATATATATATATATCACTACAAGTCCCAGCATGTCCTGTTAATAAACATTGCAACTTTACAGTCCCAAGGTGCCTAAGGCTGTCTTTTTGTGAACAAAACCCAGATTGTCTCTATTGATCTTAAATGGCAAAAGCTCAAGACCTCAATGTAGATACATAGATTTCACAATACATACAATGACTTCTGGTGACACCAATAATATAGTAATGATATTCTATGGTTGGGTTACAGTGCAGTATCTGTAACAGGACTATCCTGGCTGGATCTAACATCAGGGAATCATTAGAAACAAAATTTTGACCATTTTTGTCACCTGTTCAATGAGCACGATTGTAGTTTTCACATGGGACACTAGAGGTCAGACAAAGCACATGAGAAGTGAATAATTGCACAATAAATAAAATATATACTGTATAAGGCTTTCTCACACTGTGTGTTGTGTATGTATCTATGTAACAAAGATCCATTAGCTCCTATTATACTGACAGATCCCAACAGAGTATTCTTTTGGTGTGTGTTTAGCAACAGGGATATACAATTATTGTGGCAGGTGGTGTAACCGTGACTGGGCCCAGAAGGGTAGGGGGCCTGCCGTCAGCTGGAGATAACCGGCAGTATCATGACACAGGTCAAGGTAAGACGGATTATAACCAACCCGCTGTCACCATTAGGGTCACCATACAGCATCAACAAGCCGCAGAGATCAGCACTGGTCCCTGCTGCCTGTACAGTTCAGGCTAGGCTCACATTAGCGTTCAAACTATGTTCAGGGTTTCTGTCCCCAAATCCGCTTGAAAAATGCAGAGAGAAAAGGACTTTTCTCTCTGCATTTTGTGGACAGAAACCAGGCGGACCACGTAGTCTATGGGGTCCGCAGATTTCCTTGGGCAACTGCTTTTTATGCAGATTAGGTTTCATTACTTGGGGACCCGAAGAACGGAAAGCTGAACTGCCACAGGGCCCGGGACAGTAGAGGGCCCAGCGCCAGCCACTACCGCTGCACATTTTTTTTTCTCTCTCCAGCAGGTAACAGGCCTTATTTACTGATCCTAGCTCCTGCTCGCTGGCGCTTCTTCTTCTGCAGAGGCTGTGAGCAAGAGCAACGGGCCCACCAACCGCACAAACATTATCATTATACTCGGGGAAGTCTTTTCAGAACCCCCCCCTTCCCAAGTATGATCGGAGGCCCAAGGGAGGTGAGAGAACATAATAAACACTGTTAGGGCTCATTCACACGGAGTAAACGGCAGCTTATTCTGAACGTAAAACACGTTCAGAATAAGCGGCGTATAAAGCAGCTCCATTCATTTCTATGGGAGCCGGCATGCGAGCACTCCCCATAGAAATGAATGGGCTGCTTCTTTCACTGCGAGCAGTCCCATTGAAGTGAATGGGAAGCGCCGGCGTATACGGCAAGCTCTGCTCATTCTGAGCCATATACGCCGGCACTTCCCATTCACTTCAATGGGAGTGCTCGTAGTGAAAAAAGCAGCCCATTCATTTCTATGGGGAGTGCTCGCATGCCGGCTCCCATAGAAATGAATGGAGCTGCTTTATACGCCGCTTATTCTGAACGTGTTTTACGTTCAGAATAAGCTGGCGATTACGTAGTATGAATGAGCCCTTACTTCCTCTTTCCTGGCTCTGGCAGGCTACTTAGCGACGTCACATGGGCCGCGGTCTACATCCTTATGTGTCGCGGCATCTGTGATGCAAGTGACGCCTCTTCCCTCATTGAAGATGGCCGACATGACCAGCAAGTATGTCAGAGCCCAGGGAGAGGTAAGTAGCTGTGTTTTTATTTTTGTATCCTGTCTGAAAAGACCTCAGAGTATAATAATTGCTCATAGGTGGTTCACAATGGGGCATAATAGTGTGTGCAAGGGCCACTATGGGGCATTGAGCTGTGTGCAGGGGCCACTATGGGGCATTGTGCTGTGTGCACACAGTATTACTCCCCATAGTGGCCCCTGCACACAGTATTACTCCCCATAGTGGCCCCTGCACACAGAATTATTCCCCATAGTGGCCCCTGCACATAAGATGATACCCTATAGTGGCCTCTGCAAATAGTATGAGGCCCCATAGTGATGGTCTTTGGGGGAGAAGGGACCATGTCAAAAGTTTGCCACGGGGCCCCTGCCATTCCCAGTTATGCCAATGCTTAGGAAAGGTCATCAACAAGAAATCAGGGAGGAATCCTAAACCTGGGAACCCCCACTGATCAGCTGTTTGAAAGGGCTGCAGTATTAGTGCAAGAGCTGTGACCCCTTCACTGTTAAATACTATTTGTTTTATTGCAGTCATGTGATGTAATTACAGCCTCATCCCATAGACGTGAAAGGGACAAGGGTACATCACATGATCACTATAAAACAGGCAGTATGTGATGTAAACAATAAAGGGGTTTTGGTACTTACGTCAGCTGATCTTTGGAGGTCCTGGGTGTTAGAGTCTGCTGATCTCTTATTGATGACCTATCCTAAAGATACGATTCCAACGAGGAATTGGAATGCCCCTTTAAAGACGTAATACACCATTTAAAAATTACCTATTATCAATTTGAGATGAGCAGGGGGCCCTGGCAGATCAGCTGTTTCCCAGAACACACAGCTTACAGTATTGTTTATATGGCTGCTGCACTGCTTGCTGATTGTAGTCTTGTGTTCCTTCAAGTCTATAGAACAACACTCAAAACTGCTGCTGTCAAGAAAACAGCATAGGGGTGGGGTAGGGGCCCCGTTCAAAATTTGCATCCAGGGCCTATAGGACTCTAGTTACAGTGCAGCCATCAAGCTCACAAAAATTCTAAACTTATTTTTTTTTTGCATATTTCTATTTATAAAAGTAAAACCAATACATTTCCTATATTGTTGTTTGTTTGTTTTTTTTCATTCAGTTTCCTGGATTTTAGTTTATTGAAGTTGTTGCAGTAAAAAAAAAAAACATTTTCAATGTCAATGTGGGATTTCCAAGAGCCCCAAATTCAGGACAAATAAAATTTCTGTCTCCGGCACTTCAATGCCCAATGGTCTCAATAGGCACCATGTAATATTTTACGCTAGGTTCACACCTGCGCTCAGGTTTCTGTTCTTTGGGTCCGCTTGGGGATCGAAAAACAGAAACCTAATCCGCTTAAAAACTGGTTACTCGCGAAATAGACTATAATGGGGTCCACATTTTTCAAGCGGAATGGGGGACAGAATCCCCAAACGATTGCACAGAGCAAGTGTGAACCCAACCTGACCTTTTGATGCCTTGCTCTCCAGGACATTACAGCTGACTGCCAGTCCTAGAAAGGCGACACCCTCTGATCAGATTAATTTAGATTTTTATTTATCTAAATTTTAATCTGATCAGAGGGTGTCGCCTTTCTAAGGAATGCAGTCCAGCTGTAATGTCTGGCAGAGCAAGGCATCAAAAGGTCAGGTTCTGGTTCACACTTGCTCAGTGGATTGGACATGGGGTGTAGAGAGAAGTGGTGCACAATAGGAGAGATAGCAGATGTATTTCCATAGGACCTGTATACGACATTCACTTGGCATTGGATAGTTGCACACATTAGGTCCGTTTTCGGGGCAACATGGTGGCTCAGTGGTTAGCACTGCAGCCTTGCAGCACTGGAGTCCTGGGTTCGAATCCCGCCAGAAACAACATCTGCAAGGAGTTTGTATGTTCTCCCCATGTTTGCATGAATTTCCTCCCATTCTTCAAAGACATACTGATAGGAAACAAAAAAGTACATTGTGATCCCTATATGGGGCTCACAATCTACATTATAAAAACCCAAAACAAACATTAGGTCCGTTTTCAGATCCGCCAGGGGAGACTGCCGGGATATGCCCCATAACTTCCATGGAAAGGCAGTGGCTGCATGGGAGTCACTACGTCTTAGGCTGGGCAAGGAAATGGAAGAGTTTGTGTTAAGTCCCAGTCAAAGTCTTCGAAACCACCAAAGTCTGGCTGTACGGTCACTTCTGATTTCCGCATTTTCAACACAAGATCAACTGGGTATTTTTGGAGCAAAGCAGGATCAAAAGACATTCCTCGGAAGAAAATGTGGCTCTTGAACTGATGGAGGTATCGAGGTCTCTGTCTTGGAACTTTGCACAGCAGCTAGAGAAATAATAGCACATTGATACAAATAAAACATTGTACATACAGTACCGTATATACCCTCGGCTTATACTCGAGTCAAGCACAAAAAAAAAATGTATTTATTTTTTTTTTTGGGGGGTGGGAGAGGGGTCTATGACCAGCCGCAATAGTAATGTATAGAATCTCCCATAATACAGTGAGAAAAAAATTAAAGTTGTAAATCCCTCCTTTCCCTAGAATACATATAAAAGTAGAAAATGACTGTGACACACAAACACATTAGGTATCCCTGTGTCTGACAGTGCTCGGTCTGCTGAATATAGGGGATCTGCAGTGCTCCTGTTCCGTCAGGAAGGGGTTAATAGGAGCACTGCAGATCCCCTATATTCACCCAGACTGAATTCCAAGTGGGGGAAGAAAAAACCTCCAGTCCTCAAGCTCAGGGAAGGGGCAGACAGACAACCAAAACACCCCCTCCCCTTCCCCAGCATCTACTGCACCCAAAAACTCCAACCATTTTAATTTTTGAAAAGTTACCAGTAGCTGCTGCATTTCCCCCCCCTCGGCTTATACTCGAGTCAATAAGTTTTCCCCAAATTAAAAATGTCACTGGATCCTTAAAGGGTTAAACTGATCATAGACACTTATTCTCACAGGCAATGGTTAGGCGGCTTTACTTATTGTTATTAGATACCTCCTTTAAGAGATGTGACAGTCCTCTGCTGACAGTCTCTGGAACGTCATAGGCTGCGACACGAACCCTCTCCAGCATGCTCATGTGGTCTGTGGCAGAGGCAACAGGGAACTAGAAGACAAGGCAGTAGAAATGATAGTCAAAAATGGCGGCCACCTCTCCAGACATGGCTATTTTAGTACATAATTGTCTTCCCTTCCCACGATATAACAATTCTGGAGCTTCTTTTCGTTCCTAGCTTCTTGTTTTATCAGAAGTCCTCGCCGGATGTGACGTTCTAGGTCCTTTTTCCTTAGACAACTGATTGACCTGATCCATCATGTGACCAATCAGCGGCCTAAGGAAAGGACCTCAATGTCACGTGCTTGGGGATTTGCAGGACTGAAACGCGCTGGGTGGCACCGGGGACATGGGAGTATGTTTTTTCCCTGGGCTAAAATAATTTGAAAAATAATTATCCTCAACAACGCCTTTAAGGCTGGGTTCACATCTGCAGAGTCTCCACTTGACCACTGAAACCTGCTGGACGAAAAAAGTTGGACTCTATCAGTGGGCAGTTTCAGTTTAAAAGAAAAGATCCCTGATGGATCCCATTATAGTCAGTGGGGTTCATCAAGCACCGCTGGTTTCTGCTATTTTAGCAGTTCGTGTGTCCGTTGTTCTAATCCTCCATCAGACCCGAACAATGGACGCAGCAGCACAGATGTGAACATAGAGTTAATAGGGTATATGGACAGGGGTTGCCTTAATGAGACAACCCATATAACATGGCGACACACAGCTCTGCACAGGGGCTATGGACACAAAACTATAGGACATTTTTCATCAAGACTCTTTGCAATTTTTCATTTTAGATGCAATGCGGGTAAAACAAAATGGTTGTGAATGAATTTATCGACGTCCTTACCTCCCCAGCTGCTATTGCATATAGCAGGACTCCTAAGGAAAACCAGTCAGCAGAATGGCTATAAGGACCCCCAGAGAGGACTTCAGGTGCTAGGAAAGCAAACGCCAGTATAAGTGACACCATATATAGTGTATGACTGTATACACTTTATACATAAGGCCTAGCTCACATCTGTGTCTGGTATTCTGTTCGGGGAGTCCGCTTAGTGACCCTCTGAACGGACTACCAAACACATTAAAAAGCGGTAAGCACTGAAAGCACACGGACCCTATAGACTATAATGGGGTCCGTGTGTTTTCTGCGCGGTGTCCGCACGAGTCATGAGGAGTGGAAAGTACTCCAAGAACTCCTTTACCCATGTACTGAAGGGTCCCACAGATGGTATATGCACGCTCTCCAAAGCAAAGGTGTCTGGACAGTCCAAAATCTGACAACTTCAGATGTCCTACAGAAACATAATAGTAATAATAATTAGTAACCAGCGACAATCAAGCAGATCTTGGCCAATAGTGACATATAGCAGAGTTATACTCACCTCTTTCATCTAGTAGGATATTCTCCATCTGAGAAAGAATCAGGTTAGGAGTTAGAAAGGTTTCGATGCAGGACTGGTATATACCGTATTATATGACATGCTGCAAGATCTATAGGATACCCAGTAACAAGACAACTGATAAATATCCTCTGATATCCCAGATCTTCCCTCTCATGAGCTTCGTCAGGGTGCTAGCCGTGTTCTTCATGGCAAGAACACTGATCCAATATTGTCAATGGCCCCATACACACGCTTGTGTATTATCACAGGTCCGTGAGTCTGGGGCAAAACTCAGGACAGGTCCTGTTTCTCTCTGTTTGGTAGCCCGGGCTCACTTCTGGAAATGAATGAGTCCATTGAGGGCATGGACAGTGCACAGATATCATCCACAGCTATCCATGCATATGATCGTGTGCATGTAGCCTTAGGGCTCGTTCACACGGGCACAGAGGGGGCGGATTATGGCGCGGAATCCACGTCATAATCCGCCCCCTCACAATAGAGGTCTATGGAGACCGCTAGCATTCTTTTTTCCGCCAGTGGCATGTTTTCTAGGCTAACAATATAGATGGATAGGATCATGACTAGAGATGAGCGAGTACTATTCGGAACGGCAGTTTCGATTAGCACGCACCCATAGGAATGAATGGGAGCGGTCAGCGTGCAGGGGGTTAAGCGGCAGGATGCCGTTCTGAATAGTACTCGCTCATCTCTAGTCATGACCAGTTTAATGGGGTTACACCTCACACCCTCATTGATCATCTGTTCTTAGTAATTGATACAGAGAATGGAGCAGGAAGCAGACAGCTCTGCTCTCTGTATAGCAGTCAGACCAAGTACTAAAGCTCAGCTCTCATTCATTGAATGGGAACTAAGCTGCAGTAACCTAGTATGGCCACTACACAAGGAACAGCGCTGTTTCCTGTTCCAATCTCTGTGTGCCAACTTCTGAGAACAGCAGATCAGCAGGGGTTGAAGCAGGGCCGCTTTAACCATATGGCCAATAGTGCACTTGTGCCGGGCCCTATCGCAGGAGGGGCCCCTTTTGGGACAGTAGGACAGTTTTGCACTTGCTGTCTCACTGTTCTAGCCGGTGGGTCTGGGCAGCCCAAACTCCAACTCATCCATATCCTCCGATATCCTCTCTGTTCCCATTGTCTTGGAGCAGTAGGCCTGATGTAGTGGCCATGAAGACAGGAGAGAACAGGGGAATGGAGAACGGTGAGGATTAAGGGTTTTTTTTTTCTTTTTTCTATATATACAGTGGGGGGAAGAGAAGAGGGGACATGACACTGCACTATCATTAGGATACGTCATAAATATTTTTAGACTTGAAAATCCCTTTAAGGCAATGATATATGTATTAGGTACTTTTTTATTTTTTTTAAGTAACATCTAAGGAAATGATTTGATCTCTCACCATTGAGGATGTACAGAGACGATAGATCTTTCATGATAACATGCAATCTTACCTTCACATCTCTATGTATGATCCCCAAATTATGAAGATACACTGTGGAGTAAAAGACACACAATGGAGTAGTCATATTTCTATATAACAGAGATAATAAGAAGCGGGGAAGAGGCAAACTGGGCGCACCCAAGGACCCCAGGACCGGACCCAAAGAGCATTGGTAGAATTGACCATGTGAACCTTCAATGACCAGAAAAAGACAAATTTCTGTTTGCCTTAGGAGCTTGCAGGAGATATTTCAGGCATCTTGTTTGTATAAGTTTTAGGTTCGGTATGCCTTCAACCTTTGTCACTGGCTTCGTATATATTAATATGTTATAGAAAAATCAAATGGGAATTTATAGTTAAAAAAAGAAAAGTGCCTGCTCATAGGTATATAGTGCCTGCTCATAGGTATACAGCGCCTGCTCATAGGTATACAGCGCCTGCTCATAGGTATACAGCGCCTGCTCATAGGTATATAGTGCCTGCTCATAGGTATATAGCGCCTGCTCATAGGTATATAGTGCCTGCTCACTTGTATGATATTTATATAGGTATTTTGATGCAAAACACTAAACTGTGTGCTGCAATGTGGGGTGTGGATTTGCTGTGTGCGTTGACCTTAAATAAGACCTTTCACCACTTCAAGTTCTTACTTTAAGGTCTGTTAATAGTCTCTGCTCCAGCACAGTTGAAATTTTCTCTCCAGCCCCCACTGTTCCTGAGCAACAAGCTCAGTTAGTTTTTGTGCCTGATGTGTTAGGTAATGTCAGGTGAGCAGTGTCAGCAGTGGCGTAACTAGGAATGGCGGGTCCTGTGGCGAACCTTTGACATGCCCCTTCCCCCCCCCCTCCCCGCACTATTATGCCCCATAGTTGCCCCTGCACTCAGCATTATACCCCATAGTGGCCCCTTCACTCAGTATTATGCCCCATAGTGGCCCCATCACCCAGTATTAAGCCCCATAGTGTCCCCATCATCCAGTAGTAAGCCCCATAGTGGCCCCATCACCCAGTATTATGCTCCATAGTGGCCCCTGCACACAGTATTAAGCCCCATATTGGCCCCATCACCCAGTATTATACCCCATAGTGGCCCCTGCACACAGTATTAAGTCCCATATTGGCCCCATCACCCAGTATTATACCCCATAGTGGCCCCATCACCCAGTATTATGCTCCATTGTGGACACCCATTAACAATTATTATAATCGGGGACTGAGAGGGGGATACAAACATAAACACTGTTACTTACCTTTCCCTGTGTTCCCAGCTGTCAGCTATCTTCAATTATGTCAGAGACATCATGTGACCGGGGGCCTGCGTCGCGACGCATAAGGACGCAGGCCCCGGTCATGTAACGTCTGAGACGTCACACAAGTAGGCCCCGAAGCCTTTGCGGAGCGTGGAGAGGTAAGTAACAATGTTTGTTATGTTACCTTACCTCTCCCGGGCCTCCGATCATTGTACTCGGGGGTCTGAAAAGACCCCTGAGTATAATAATGATGTTTGCGGGGCCTACGGTGTCACTTACCGATCCCGGCCCCTGCCAAGATCGGTAAGTAAGTGGGGCCCGTTACCGGCTGGAGAAACTCCAGCCAGTAACGGCCTATTAAAAAAAAAAAATGCGGCGGTAGCGGCTGTCGCCGGGCCCCCTAATGTCCTGGGCCCTGTGACAGCTACCTCTGCTGCTTCCCCGGTAGTTACGCCACTGGGTGTCAGGCAGGGGGTGGGAATCAGAGCACCAATCAGATGCAGTCATTGTCAGAGCTCAGAGTCACACCCCTGTCTGCTCCTGCCTGACACCGCCCTCCTGACAGTACAGAGACTAAATAATAAGATATCAGGGACCAAAATTAACAGCATTGATTGCTCAGGAATGGTGGGGGCTAGAGAAAAAATTCCAACTGTGCCAGATTCAGTGGAGCAGCGACTATTAACTGATGTAAAGAGCAGGACTTGTTGGAGGTGTGAGGTCCTCTTTAGAACATACCTTCATGCACATCTAGATCAACCAAGCAGCCTACTAGATGGGGTTGGGGGGAGAAACACATCTTTCTGATTTTAGACACAGTCTGGAGACCCCCCCCCCCCCCCCCTACACAGTAGTTGGTAGATTGGTACCACTGAAATGTGCAGGTTTGGTCAATACAAGACTAATGTGAATGGGCTGAACTTGCAGATTCCAAAAGGATTCCCTGCAACATAAGATGGCACTAGTGTTATAAATAGGACATGGTATGAGGCACAGAGGCGTAACGTGTAAAATCTGTAATGGGGACCCTCCTTATCTTGTGCCATTTAGAATAGCGGTATATTTTGTGTTGCAAAGAGACTTTTTGGGGACCATCAAGGTCCAGGACCTGGTAGCAACTGCTACTGTTTCACCCCTTATAACTACATGTATGTGGGGCCCCATTACATTGGGGCCCAGCAATTTCCAGTTACACCTCTGTTCAGATTGTCCATAGTATAGTGTTTGCTTTCTATGAACCCTTTTACAGGACGGGATGAACCGATACTGTTAGAGGCCTCTATTTTGATTTCGGAAACACAACCCCCTATGATCTATGTCCCCTACTTCTATTACCGGCCCATTGAACTTACCTAAAACAGATACCAACTCAGCAGCAAAAAGCCTTATTGTATCTTCCTGGATGTACTTGGCCGACGTCCACAAGGAGTACAGGTCCCCGTAACTACAGTAGTTGCACACTGCCACAGAGACACCCAAAGTCATGTCCCGAGTGATTTATAATGCATTTATATAACATGTTCACAATCTCGGCTTATGAATGTCAATGAATGAATAATGTAAATGTCCCCAACTAAAAAAAACCCACATATATTCAATTTTATGCACAAACACATTAATTCACACAATGACTTGATTGTTCATTTATATGTCCGAACCACAAAAGTAGAAGACAAGGTAACTTACTGATGAAAAGATGGCGCTGTCCCTGCCAGCTCTCTCCAAGGCATTGGATAAATGGATGCTTTACCTGCCTCTGGTACCAAAGACAAATAGGAATGATGGCACCCTATAGGGGTATCCCACTGTCACCGCCCTCATATATGAGCCAGAGCAGAGAAGGGCTACAAAGATCATCTCTCACTTTGGACGACCCATCATGAATAGAGATGAGTGAATAGTACTCTATCGAGTAGGTATTCGATCGAATACTACGGTATTCGAGATATTTGTACTCGATCGAGTACCACTTGCTATTCGAATGGAAAAGTTCGATGCAGAACCAGTATTGATTGGCCGAATGCTATACAGTCAGCCAATCAACGCTGGTTCTTCTCCTACCTTTAGAAATCTTCTCCGTGCAGCTTCCCCGCGGCGTCTTCCGGCTCTGAATTCACTCTGCCAGGTATCGGGCCTGGGCACAGCCGACTGCGCATGCCCGTTTGTAGTGCGGACATGCGCAGTCAGCTCTGCCCAGGCCCGATGCCTGGCAGAGTGAATTCAGAGCCGGAAGACGCCGCGGGGACGCTGCACGGAGAAGACTTCTCGGAGGATCCAGCCCGACCCTCACTAGTGGACTTGGTAAGTGTAATTTGATCGAACGTTGCCTACCCCTGAAACGAGCATTTTCCCCCCATAGACTATAATAGGGTTCGATATTCGATTCGAGTAGTTGAATATTGAGGGGCTACTCGAAACGAATATCGAACCTCCAACATTTTACTGTTCGCTCATCTCTAATCATGAACAATCCCTTGCTTTCAATGATGACTGTGCAATACTTAATTTTGCCTGTGGAGGCACTGCAGGGGAATTAAATACTTGTTGCAGGGTTACACCACAATTTACAGATGTGGGTAGGAAAAGTAACAAAGTCCACCACCCCTTTAATATCTGTGGCTGTATTGCTTTGTTATCTTTATATTATGCCATTGGCTTTAGGCTCATGGCCCTTTGTCATTATCAGGTTGCCCGTAAAGATAAAGGGTTTTGTATACAACACTCCCCTCCCCCCTGAAGAGCGCTGGTACCTGTATGCTGACCTCCTCTTTACATTGTCTCAGCGTGTCGCGGCGGAGAACTTCCCCTTTCGGTAATACCTGAGAATAGCAGAAATATATTTATTAGCCATGAACAGTTCAGTGTCCAGACCATCCTAGTGTAGAAATAAATGTCTCACCTTTAAGGCAAAGATCTTCTGCTCTGTGCAGTTGAACACCTTGAGGACCGGACCAAGAGATCCTTTAGCGACACAACCTAAAATCTATAACAAATGAGATAGTGGTTATTTAGCTTAACCAGACAGACAGACAGACATGATGGAAAATAAATTCAGGGAGCAACATGGTGGCTCAGTGGTTAGCACTGCAGCCTTGCAGCGCTGGAGTCCTGGGTTCAAATCCCACCAGGAACAACATCTGCAAGGAGTTTGTATGTTCTCCCCGTGTTTGTGTGGAATTTCTCCCATTCTACAAAGACATACTTAAGTGAAAAAAAAAGTACATTGTGATCCCTATATAGGGCTCACAATCTACATAAAAAAGCCCCATAATAATAAATTCAGAGCACTTCTTAAGGTGACCATACACCTTCCATAACTGTGGGCCTGCCACTATTCATCCTGGGCCTCTCATACACATGCATGCTCGGTTCAGCTGAGCATGCATGTTGTGTGTGTTGGGAGATGGGAATAAGTTACTGCTAGGGTTAATATTCAGCATATGTTGATCCTTCTTCCCCAACAACATCCTCTGTCAAGGAAGAAAGGTGCAACTGGTTCCAACAATGTTCTTCTTATGTGTATAGGAGGCCTTTCATTTGGTTAAACTTTTACTTAAAGGGGATCCTTCACCACCTCCAATTCCTTAGATCTCTCAATACTCGCCGTTTCCCTGATTACAGTGCAGTTGGAATTTTTTCTGTAGCCCCCTCCCCCTCCCCACTGTTCCCAACCAATCCTTTTGGTTATTTTCAGCACAATTATGTTCTCTACTACTAGGTGGGCGGTCCTAGGCTGGAGCAGAGAGTCAGGGACCGCCCACCTGATAGCAGAGGGAATAACTGTGCTGAAACTATCAGCAATGATTGCTCGGGAACGGTGGGGACCAGAGAGAAAATTCCAACTGTGCCGGAATCAGAGCAGTGGCGCCTATTGGAGGATGCAAGAAATTGGAGTTGGGGAAAGGTCCCCTTTAAATATATTTCTTGTTTCTACTTTTATATGTGATACAGAATACAGGTTGATTTTAGAGGAATTAGCATTTTTTTAAAGGACTAAAGGTTATGTGTCCCCAATGTTCTGATAGTGATGACCTATCCTAAGGTCATTAGGCCAAAATAAGACCTTATTCAATTCTGTGTGTTTAGACTATGTCTACACAGGACAGATACGCTGCAGTATCTTACAGCAACAGCAAGCTACAAGAGATTTAATGAAGCTTTATCTGCACACTGAGGAAAGAGCATGTATATACTAAAATGCTGCTATATACTGTATATATAGTTAGTATGACAAAGACCTTTATCTGTGGCTGCGCTGCCGGAGACCACACTGGAAACTCTGGTAGGAATAAGGATATGCATTGTGGGATAGTCCGCTCTGCCGCCTTCTCCTCTGGAGGGTTAGTCTGATGCGATGTCTTAAGCTTGTTCTTGATTGTACGTCCAGTGTCCCACAGCTGGCTCAGACGGGACGAGGTCTGGATTTCCCCATTCCAAAAACCTTTCCAGGGAGGAATCCACAGGTTGGGTGTCAAAGAGATGTAACTCTGCAGGTCAAGAAGTCATCATAGAAGATCATCTATTACGTTATCGACTACTGCCAACCTATCCCATAGATCCAATTCAGCTGCTAGTCATATATGAAAGAACACATTGGACCTATCATAACAATGTATCACATGTTAAGGAATCCTCTACGTAAATTGTCAGATCTACTAAAATTTTGGAATTTCCACCTTCTACTAGATTGGGGGGTCCTGCACATTACAATCCCATAGTGGAGCATGTGCCCAGCCACTCTGCAGTCCCATAGATATTGCATTGAACCCGTGTGGTCAGGCAGTGATCCGGGACATGGGATTCGGAATCCTCATTTTGGCATCTAATGGGGCTCCCAGGGGTCAGACATGTTATCCCTTACTCCCTGGATAGAGGTCAGTTTTGGGAATTCTCCTTTAGATATGGCTTCTACACGACATTTCAGTAAGTTTCCTTTCTGTATTCGCCTCCTACCTTGGTGTCACTGCTTGTGGCTCCCATCTCATCACTCTGCTCAGGTTACATACTGGAGAGGATTTGTTTTCCTGGCTCTCCTCTGGACAGTTTTGATCTGAGTGTAGGGTCACGTGCACACTTAATCCGCTTTATTTTGACAAACAACTTTAATCTGCTCCTAAGCGCTGGATGTTACTTACGCCTCTCCGACATCTTTATTCATTAGCACGTCGTGTATATATCAGGGCGTATTGATTTTTAGGAAACTTTGTTAAAGGGAGCCTGTCAGCAGGAAGATCAGTATCATACTAATGGCAGTACCTTGTAGGGCGGCTGCAACACTTTCCAATGGTGCCTTTCTTATTCTGGACTGCACTACATTAGGTTATTATGCTATATTTATTATGCTAATTAGCTGAAAAGCACTTTCAGGGCGTGTCTTCCCCTGGTGGGGCGTGTCGTCACTCTCTCCTCTAGATAGTTGCCTACATACATTGTTGCTTTCATGTATCAAATCACTTGCATTTTTTATTGCTCATTGAACTACGAATTTTGTAGGATTTTATGATCGACATTCTTATAATGTAACGTAAAGGTATTTGTACCCAACTTGTCAAACTGGGTTTGTCTTACTCTTTTGCGAGGTTACAGTAAAGCGTGAAACCAAGAGTCCGATCTTATAGATCCTGCTGTAAAAACGCGCTGCACCATTAGATAGTGAATGCGAATACCAGGTCACTATGAAGTGACAAATTTAACAAGCCGAGCACTCTCACTTCCCTATTTTAGTGACGGAAACTGATCAGAATCTCTGACATATCACTTTAACATTTTAGAATCTTCTTACAAAATGAAACATTTTACGTTTTACAGCTTACACTAGGATCACTCTTCAGCATTCGTGGAATCCAGAACACTAGTGTGAATATAGCGACAGTCACTGCAAAAAAAAAAATAAAAAAAAAATTGCAATTTCTTTTAATTGTTCAGTACCTCGGAGGATCACCAATGTCTTAGAGTTTGGTTTACTCCTTTAGTCCAGGGCCCCACGGCCTGGAAACACCGCAATTTGCCGCAACGGGAAAAATCACGGCGTTTTACAGTATCTGCAAAGTGGATGGGATCATGTGAATCCCATGCCCACTTTGCATTTAAAGTTGCAGCGCGGATACACTGCGATTTCCAAAGCTGGCACGGATTTGGAAATCAGAGCATGTCGATTATATCTACGGAAACGCCGGCATAGATATAATGGTAACAGAAAGTCAGGTAGGCGACCACATTTACCAGGTAGTTTCTTTTAAGCCTAAGGCCTCACGTTGCAGACATGCAGCTTTTTTTTTTTTTCCCAGATTTTGCTGCGTTTTTGAGGCAAAGCCAGGAGTGGATTGAGCAAACGGTAGAATTATAAGAGCTCCCTACATATTTCACATTCTTTTTGTAGCCTTTCTTGGCTCTGGAGCAAAAAAAAAAAAAAAAAAAAGTGGAAAAATCTGCAACGAAAAAAAAAGCTGTGTTTCTGCAACATATGGCTTCAGCCTTAAAGGGGTATTCCCATTACCCTTGTTCACCAACCTGCAGGCTCTGTGCTCTGTTCACTTCCTGGTTTTCTCGGCACATTGGTGGGCAGGGTTTCACTTGCTCTGCTATCTGCTATGTTTGCAGTCAGTAATGAGGGATTGGTTGTAAATGCATTACCACAGTATGAAGCTGATGTAGAAGCCGATGTAGCAGAGCTGGATTTGAGTCACCTTGCATTACATTACAGAGGTAACGGACTCCTTATCTCAGCCAAATTCAATTAAACCAGAATCAGAAATGCTGGAGCTCTCACCTCCCCCCTCCCCTATCTGAGGAGCTCTGTTACTTGTCAGACATAAACAGCTCAGAGCTGCCGCCGAGCACTCTCCCCCCCCCCCCCCTGAGAGCAGGGAGCTACATCACTTGGGAAATGAGCAGATAAACCCCGTGGCCATAGAAACTGAGTGTAAACAATGAAGTGAATAAATTAAGATATCAGCCAAACAAGGCAGTTTTGATAAAGCAATGCATTTAGGAAATGTCTTAAATCCACATTAACTAGCAGTATAGATAGGATGCTTTCCATGGGACAACCCCTTTAAGGGGCATTCACATGGAGTAAAGTGGCGCCGATTCTGCCACAATAACTCACGGCAGAATCAGCACTGATAAAGACTCCCATTGACTTCAATGGGTTCTGATTTCCGTGCGGAACACATTGAAATCAACGGGAGGCTTTTTATCAGCGCGATTCTGCCGTAAGTTATTGTGGCAGAATCAGCGCTACTTTACTCCATGTGAATGCCCTCTTAGGTCCTTTGCAACAATCATGGCCGTGCTTAGTGTGCTATCTGAGTATTACATGGATAGCGCACGGATCCATTCTTTTCTATGGACCCGTACACACGACTGTGTATTTCAAGGTCCCAAATGGGGGTGGGGGGGCACAAAATATAGAACAGGTCCTATTCCTGTCTATTTTTCAGAAATGAAAGGATTCGTGGAAGCACGGCCCATGCACACGCAGTACACAGGGGACATCCCCCTGTCCAGCCATTGCTTTTAATTCGCGGCGAGCCGGTTGCAGCACAGTCATCTGCAATCGGCCTTAATCACATTTCCTGCAGTTACAGAAATTAATTAAAAAAAAAAAAAAATCCCCTTTAATTATTACATAAGGGATTTAGGCTGTCCAGTCTTTTCCTGATAAAAGCTACTCCAAGTAATACAGAACTGACTGTATGTGCATAATACATTATGGAGAAGAATCTAGCAATCCCAAATCTTTCTCCTTATTCCACGGTGCAGGCAGAACCCTGACCGTGTCCTAATGCTCATCTGCACAGGCGCCGTGTACAGGCCCTCCCCTCTTCTATTTTGGGCACAACATCTGGCATCTGGATTTTACGTTCTCCTCCCCCCTCAATGGGTTTACTAAAATGTTATATAATGGCATTATCCAAGCCCTGTACACTCCAGCCCCAAAGCCTCGGCATTCTGTTCACATGTAATCCTCGTATCGCAGTTTATTAGATTTACCTTGAAAAAAAAAAAAACCACAAAGCGCACAAATGACTTAAAAGTAACAATCTGAATTTTAATCATTGTTGGTGGAGAGCAATCCGTACCAAAAAGTGCAAATGTCTGCAGATGAGAGCAGGATTTTATACACCTATGTAGCAGCAACAACTGCCCCACCCCCGCCTCAATGCATATAAATATATATATAGATATATACACATTTATAAAAAGTTATACGCCACCTCTATAAATGCTCTGACACCATTCTCATTAGACGCATTGTGACAAAACTGAAATCCGTTCCCACCTAGGTGGCTGAGAATTACTCCGAGAATACAGGACCCCCAACCAATCAACGAAAACCAGAGGAGGGGGGTGTATAAAGGAGCAAGAAAAACGCAAAGAATCAGCAACTGAACAATGGCATCTGGATTACTCGTTACAAATTAATCTCTTGAAAAATAAATATTTGTTTATTCGGAAGCTATATTCTTAAGTATGAAACGCGTCCCACCGCGGAGAGCGAGGTCAGACCGTATGAAGATCCTTTTTTTTTTGCAGCAATAGAGTTATAGCGATTGCGAGGTAAGAGAGCTGACGTAATGGTAGAAAAGTGGTTTAGGTAAGAGTAGGACTCACATTTTGGGCCGCACGCGTTTCTGGATCAAAGGCTTCGGTCTCACCAATGCGTGACTAGCTGGTTAGGGGGCTAGGATAATATGCAATAGCCGCGGCGCTCCCTAGACCCTTATTGCTGAGCAGGATGGCGCTTTTCACACAGTTCTGTAGACTTCCTACCTCAACAGCTTTATGGCGTCTGCACAGCGTTAGTAAATAGGGTTCAGTCAGTGCCATCTAGTCTACGAAACCCTTTTCCTGCCTCATAGTACAGTTGCCGGTCATGGTTTAACATTAAGAGAGTCAATAGACACACGAAACATGGCTGCAGCGTTACACCGGCCCTACCGATCCTCTACACATGTCGTATACCGCTCTAGGCGTCAGCCACTGCTTTTGGCTGGAAAGTTACCACAGGCACATGGAAGGAGCGCACTTCTATAATGTCCCATCCATACAACATTCACTGAATGTACTTTCCGATTACAAGACCCGGCAGATATACGAGTTTTAGTTGCATTGTTGTAAAGGTTACAAGAAAGGAAGGGATCTATTGTAAGGCGCACGGACATCTTTCACCGTCCTCGTAGTCAGTACTGCAGCATAGATAGAGACATAATGCCCCGCGTTCAATTCACTGTTTGTTCTATGAAAGAACAAATTCCCTCCGACAGTCCTGAATCCTGCCATGGACAGGAGACTTGGGAACTAAATCCTGTGTAAGTCCAGTCTCACAATTTCCTCCTGCTGAATATGGACTTCTTTCCAGTGTTCTTATCGCCAATGCCGAGTCCTATTAGCAGCCGGGCTTTCTCATCCTCCTCCTGCTGATTCATGTCCGTCTTGGCCTCACTTTTGCCCTTCGCTTCCGCCCCGGCAGCCGGTTTAAGACGTAATTTCTCTTTAATAACCTGCACAGATAGCATATAAATGGTTAAAGGGTTTACCTGTGTATTAGGGAGCTGTGAGATGATTTGGGGGCAGTGGTGGTTGTGGTTCTCACCTGGGCCACAAGGGCCTTTCGACTGTCCCTCTTCACCGCCATCGCAAAGTCCAGCCATGTCCAGGTGTTGTTGTGATACTCCAGGCAGGGTAACACCAGGTTACCGCCATCGCAAAGTCCAGCCATGTCCAGGTGTTGTTGTGATACTCCAGGCAGGGTAACACCAGGTTCAGGTCACCCCAGTCCACACTGTTTTTCTCACCCTGGAGGCAAAAAAAAATAAATTAAATTTGTGTTTTTGTAAAATAAAAATCATATTCATAAGTATTGGAAATGTGAATCTATAGTCTCTACCGCAAAACTTGCCATCTTTAAGACCTACTCAATAAGATTCCCATCAACTGCAAGTACAGTAATAAAAGAGTTAAATGGATTCTACCATTAAAATCACATTTTTTTGTAGATCACACGTAGGAATAGCAATAAGAAAGGCTATTCTTCTCCTACCTTTAGATGTCTTCTCCACGCTGCCGTTCTGTAGTAATCCAGATTTTCATCTGTATGTAAATGAGTTATCTCGCAGCACTGGGGGCGGTCCCCAGCACTCAAACAGCACTAGGGGTGTCCCCAATGCTGCGAGAGAAATCTCCAGCACCGCCTCCATCTTCTTCAGGAACGGCCTCTTCATACGTCTTCTTCTGGAGCTTTGTTCAAACTTCTATGCCTCGGGCAGAGCCGACTGTGCATGCCCACAAGAAAATGGCTGCTTACTTACTGTATAAGCGGCCATTTTTCTTGTGGCTGCGGGCATGCGCAGCCGGCTCTGCCCGAGGCCAAGTTTAACTGCCTGTGCCGGAAGAAGACGCGTGAAGAGGACCTTCCTGAAGAAGATGGAGGCAGCGCTGGAGAGTTCTCTCGCAGCACTGGGGATGCCTCCAGTGCTGTTCGAGTGCTGTGAGAGAACTCATTTGCATACAGACGAAAATCGGGATTACTACGGAACGGCGGCGCGGAGAAGACATCTAAAGGTAGGAGAAGAATAGCCTTTCGTAAGGCTATTCCTACTTGTGATCAAGAAAAAAAATGTGATTTTAACGGTAGAATCCATTTTTACCCCCAATTGATTTACCTCAGGCTAGGTTCACATCTGTGATGGACTCTACCGCAGATTCTGCCTAAAATAGTCAGAAAAAAAAACAGTCCTGCACGGAAGACTTTTCTCTCCGCTGGATTCAGTATAAAACCAGCGGAAACCTGGAGGAGCCCATTATAGTCTCTGGGATCCGTGGGTAACCACTTTTTAAGCGGACCGGCCCACCGGCGTTTCGAGACTTGAATGCCGGTGTGAACTTAGAGTCATTTTATCTCAAAAGGGTTATCCTATTAACCATTTTCATACCAAGTGTTGTGTAAGGCTGATAACAGAGTTTATAATGCGCTTCTAGCACAAAAATACCTTTTCATCAGGTATTTCTTCTATACATGTGTCCCCCTTGGAGCGGCGGCCTGTGTAGGCCGGGTTGGGCTCTGGGATGAACCAGTCTTTAGAGTTATAGTCCAAGGCTCTGCTACTTTCCCGGACAAAAAGGGCAAAAAGCTATTTCTATTGGTTGCTATGAAAAGACTTGGACATGGGGAGAGTATCTGAGCACATGTGTCCACCAGCACTCGGCGCATTATGTGGATATGTATTGCCATGCACATTGGACACCACAGGGGAGATTTATTATACCTTGTACATCAGTTTTCTGACATACAAGACAGAATCCCTTTTTACTTGTCCGTACCTTATAGCTGACGCAGAGAGGCACCTGTGGGATTTTAATATAGATGAATGAATTGTTCATGGCAGCTCGCTCCTTCATCTTGTCCAGATCATCCACGGGATGCTATTAGAGGAAAAGTATATACAGAAGTCTGATGTTACAACGTGTTCGGTGTCACTATATTTTCTTCTAGTAAAGACGCCTCTCCAACTTACCTCGGGTGCTTTCCGAAATGAACGCCTGACTCCTGTTGTCCGATTTAATCCCTGTCCACTTCCCTTGCCTGGGCCTAGAGACACCGTGTCCTCTGCCACAATCAGCTGCCTTGGTTTCACCACCGGCATGCCTGGAATCAAGTGCAAGTACAGTGAGATAAGTAGGTGAATTTTTTTTTTTAATACCCTTCAAGAGCTATATATATATATATATATATATATATATATATATATATATATATATATATTTTTTTTTTTTTTAACTGAGATTGCTCTACTCATTACTAGAGATGAGCGAGTACTGTTCGGCTCAGCCGATCCGATCAGCACGCTCCATAGAAATGAATGGAAGCACCTGGTACTTCCGCTTTGACGGCGGCCAGCCGCTTAACCCCCCGCGTGCCGGCTACGTCCATTCATTTCTATGCGAGCATGCTGTTCGGATCGGCTGATCCCAACAGTACTCGCTCATCTCTACTCATTACTGTATTTTTAATACTACCATTTTGGTGTACATAGAAGTTATTGATAAAGCCCCTAAATCAATTTTTCATACTGATGAGCTATCCTGTGATCTGAGGGCGTCCAACACTCAGACCCTGCACAGATCAGCTTGTCCCAGCAGCAGGCGCTCAGAAGTTATAGCTATGGACAAGGTGCACATGCAGAGTCTACCATAGGAGAATTACTTGAATAGAAGATCCTACATGCACTCCCTGTCCAGCGCTATAGCTTCAGGCGCCAAAACACTGCTGGAAATGCGGATCTGCAAGGCTGGGGTGTTGGATCCCCACAGATCACATACTGCTGACCTAGTAAAAATATCGATTTGGGCTAGACAAACCCCTTGACCACATTTTTTTTTCTACATTCACTATATCATGCAACTTTTGCACAAACCGTAAATACCCATTTAAAAAAAAAAATCAATAAAACAATGATTTGTTGCTGTTTTACCATATTTTTATCAATATACCGGCACACACACACAAAAAAAAGCAGAATGGTTGCTTATACCGTAGCATTACAATAGTCTTGTGATGGTGACTATGGGCCACTTCTGCCTTAGGCCCATATTATATACCCTGTATAGGGAGAATAGATAGGATATGCTCTTTCTTACCGGTTGTAACAAGTTTTGATTTATCCTCCTCATCCCCAACCTCCTCCTCTTCTACACTACGTCCAGGGAAGAAGAATCCCATCATCCTATGGAAGAACTGATGTGTGAGCTGGATGGTTAGAGGAACCACATTTATCTGTAAACAGAAATATACCATGTGTAAATACATTTAGGTGTCGGGCTGCCATATCCTAACACATAATCTGTATTTTTATTCCTATACAACTGAGCTAAGAGTGCATGGGGGCGGGGGAGTGTAATTTGTAGTTCAGCTGCTATATATACGGTGTTGGTATAAACTGTACATAGTGTCTTTGGGACAGAGGTATTTCAGGTTAATATACTTGGATATACGACATTGTATGATTTGTTATTTTCCACCAGTACATGTAAGTTTTGGGCACAGGATACTCTGGAGCAAGCAACATAAAGTTGTCCATGTGAGCAGCCTGGTGTGGCCAAATGTATTCCTGCTACTGTCAGCATTTGTCCGTGGGATTTATTAATGGTCATTGTAAAAGCAACTTAAGGGGAAATTGTAGTAGTCTGAATTGAAATGGAAAATTATTTGGTATAATTGGAATGCGTGGAGTTAACACACTGAATTGACAGGGCTGCAAATACAGACAGATGAAGGAAAGGTACAGAACAAACATAGGACCTGCTGTATATTTTACAGCTCAATTTGTCCCGGATACACAGCCGCAAAAACAGGATCTATGTGTATGGGCCTAGTGAAATGTACAGGACCAATTGTAGATAAAAGTCTGGCCCTGTGCATGACAGTTTAGTAACTCCATGTGCCTCTTATTAATAGCAATTAACCCCATCATGTCCCTCACATTAACCCTTGTGTAAGAGTTACTGATATGTGAGAGACTTGGAGGTAATAATTAAGTATCTTCATTATTGAGGTCTTTTATTATTACCTCCATATGTCTCACATATTAGTAACCTTTATATGAGGCACACAGGGGTTAATATGAGGGACATGATGGGGTTTATTCCTATTCATGTGAGGCACACAGGGGTTAATATGAGGGACATGATGGGGTTTATTCCTATTAATGTGAGGCACATGGAGTTACTAACACTAAACGAATAACCCCAAATGCCTGACATTAATGAGAATAGGAACTAAAGGAAGGGACCTGTGTGCTTTTTACTTTCACTTTGCTAGCAGCTTCCTCTCCTCCTCGGGGAACCTTTGCAGGATGCAGACGGCAGGAGCTATCACTATAGCAGGTAGAGACCTGAGCGATTAAGCTCCACCCCCTGGGTTTTCTGCACCCCTCTCATTGGAGGGCAGTGAGAGAAGGGGAGTGTCCTTATGCCTCAGCTCTAGCAGAGCACTGAAGGGACGCTCCGACTTCATTTATCTCTTGCAGGTCCTGTGCTGCTGGTGTGCCAGTGAAATATGGCAGGAGTGCCACTCTTGGCACGTGTGCCAGGGGTTGCTGACCTCTGCTGTAGAGGGTAATATGAATTTTGTGGCTTGCTATGGTCCAAAGTGTGTGAGATTGCAGAGATAGTGATGTGAGTTTGGGTTTTGTGGAGGTCCTGGGAAAAACGTATGTGCGCTATTGTGACGAAAAGTAGCCTATTGCGCAATCCAGTGTAGTAACTATGTTTGTGGAACATTTCAGCCAAATCGGTGGAGCGGGTTTTGCGTGATTAAGGAACAAACATCCAAACGCACAAACCCACAAACATCCAAACTAACAAACTTTCAATATTAAGCATATTTATGTGCGCGCATATATGGTAGTTATATATATGCTAGATATGTGCCCGCATATTTTTGTGCGCGCATATTTATGTACGCGCATATATATGGTAGTTATATATAAGGTAGTTATATATTTGGTAGTTATGTGCGCGCAAATTTATGTGCCCGCATATTTATGGTAGTTATATATATGGTAGTTATGTGCACGCATATTTATGTGCGCGCATATATATGGTAGTTATATATATGGTAGTTATGTGCACGCATATTTATGGTAGTTATATATATGGTAGTTATATATATGGTAGTTATGTGCCCGCATATTTTTGTGCGCGCATATTTATGGTAGTTATACATATATATGGTAATTATATATATATATTATATATATATATATATATATATTATATATATATATATATATATGGTAGTATATTTATGCGCACATATATATGATAGTTATATATTTAAGGTAGTTATATATTTGGTAGTTATGTGCGCGCATATTTATGTGCCCGCATATTTATGGTAGTTATGTGCGTGCATATTTATATGCGCGCATATATATGGTAGTTATATATGGTAGTTATGTGCACGCATATTTATGTGCACGCATACTTATGGTAGTTATGGTAGTTATATATATATGTGGTAGTTATGTGCGCGCATATTTATGTGCGCGCATATATATGGTAGTTATATATGGTATTTATGTGCGCGCATATTTATGTGCGCGCATATTTATGTGCGCGCATATTTATGGTAGTTATATATATGGTAGTTATGTGCGCGCATATTTATGGTAGTTATGTGCGCGCATATTTTGTGCACGCATATTTCTGGTAGTTATATATATATATGGTAGTTATATATATATAGTAGTTATGTGCGCGCATATTTATGTGCGCGCATATATATGGTAGTCATATATATGGTATTTATGTGCACGCATATTTATGGTAGTTATATATGGTAGTTATATATATATGGTAGTTATGTGCGCGCATATTTATGTGCGCGCATATATATGGTAGTTATATATATGGTATTTATGTGCGCGCATATATATGGTAGTTATATATATGGTATTTATGTGCGCGCATATATATGGTAGTAATATATATGGTATTTATGTGCACACATTTATGTGCGCGCATATTTATGTGCGCACATATATATGGTAGTTATATGGTAGTTATGTGCGCGCATATTTATGTGCACGCATATTTCTGTTAGTTATATATATGGTAGATATATATATATATATATATATATATCTACCATATATATAACTAACAGAAATATGCGTGCACATAAATATGCGCGCACATAACTACCATATATATAACTACCATATATATGCGCGCACATAAATACGCGCGCACATAAATACCATATATATATATATATATATATATATATATATATATATATATATATATATATATATATCTACCATATATAACTACCATAAATATGCGTGCACATAAATATGCGTGCACATAACTACCATATATATAACCATAAATATGCGTGCACATAAATATGCGCGCACATAACTACCATATATATGCGTGCACATAAATATGCGCGCACATAAATACCATATATATAACTACCATATATATGCGCGCACATAAATATGCGTGCACATAACTACCACATATAACTACCATATATATGCGCGCATATAAATATGCACGCACATAACTACCATAAATATGCGGGCACATAAATATGCGCGCACATAACTACCAAATATATAACTACCTTAAATATATAACTATCATATATATGTGCGCATAAATATACTACCATATATATATATATATATATATATATATATATATATATATATATATATATATATATATAATTACCATATATATATATATAACTACCATAAATATGCGCGCACATAAATATGCGCGCACATAAATACCATATATATAACTACCATAAATATGCGCGCACATAAATATGCGAGCACATAAATACCATATATATATAACTACCATAAATATGCGCGCGCACAAATATGCGCGCGCACAAATATGCGCGCGCACAAATATGCGCGCGCACAAATATGCGCGCGCACAAATATGCGCGCGCACAAATATGCGCGCGCACAAATATGCGCGCGCACAAATATGCGCGCGCACAAATATGCGCGCGCACAAATATGCGCGCGCACAAATATGCGCGCGCACAAATGCGCGCGCACAAATGCGCGCGCACAAATGCGCGCGCACAAATGCGCGCGCACAAATGCGCGCGCACAAATGCGCGCGCACAAATGCGCGCGCACAAATGCGCGCGCACAAATGCGCGCGCACAAATGCGCGCGCACAAATGCGCGCGCACAAATGCGCGCGCACAAATGCGCGCGCACAAATGCGCGCGCACAAATGCGCGCGCACAAATGCGCGCGCACAAATACGCGCGCACAAATACGCGCGCACAAATACGCGCGCACAAATACGCGCGCACAAATACGCGCGCACAAATACGCGCGCACAAATACGCGCGCACAAATACGCGCGCACAAATACGCGCGCACAAATACGCGCGCACAAATACGCGCGCACAAATACGCGCGCACAAATACGCGCGCACAAATACGCGCGCACAAATACGCGCGCACAAATACGCGCGCACAAATACGCGCGCACATAAATACGCGCGCACATAAATACGCGCGCACATAAATACCATATATATAACTATGTGCGCGCATATTTATGGTAGTTATGTGCGCGCATATTTATGGTAGTTATGTGCGCGCATATTTATGGTAGTTATGTGCGCGCATATTTATGGTAGTTATGTGCGCGCATATTTATGGTAGTTATGTGCGCGCATATTTATGGTAGTTATGTGCGCGCATATTTATGGTAGTTATGTGCGCGCATATTTATGGTAGTTATGTGCGCGCATATTTATGGTAGTTATGTGCGCGCATATTTATGGTAGTTATGTGCGCGCATATTTATGGTAGTTATGTGCGTGCATAGTTATGTGCGCGCATATTTATGTGCGCGCATATAAATACCATATATATAACTACCATAAATATGCGCGCATATAAATATGCGCGCACATAACTACCATATATATAACTACCATATATATGCGCGCACATAAATATGCGTGCACATAACTACCATATATAACTACCATATATATGCGCGCATATAAATATGCACGCACATAACTACCATAAATATGCGGGCACATAAATATGCGCGCACATAACTACCAAATATATAACTACCTTAAATATATAACTATCATATATATGTGCGCATAAATATACTACTATATACCATATATATATATATATATATAACTACCATAAATATGCGCGCACATAAATATGCGAGCACATAAATACCATATATATAACTACCATAAATATGCGCGCGCATAAATACCATATATATAACTACCATAAATATGCGCGCGCATAAATACCATATATATAACTACCATAAATATGCGCGCACATAAATATGCGCGCACATAAATATGCGCGCACATAAATATGCGCGCACATAAATATGCGCGCACATAAATATGCGCGCACAAATATGAGCGCCGCATATTTATGTGCGCGCATATTTATGGTAGTTATATATGGTATTTATGTGCGCGCATATTTATGTGCGCGCATATTTATGGTAGTTATATATATGGTATTTATATGCGCGCATATTTATGGTAGTTATATATATGGTATTTATATGCGCGCATATTTATGGTAGTTATATATATGGTATTTATATGCGCGCACATAAATATGCGCGCACATAAATATGCGCGCACATAAATATGCGCGCACATAAATATGCGCGCACATAAATATGCGCGCACATAAATATGCGCGCACATAAATATGCGCGCACATAAATATGCGCGCACATAAATATGCGCGCACATAAATATGCGCGCACATAAATATGCGCGCACATAAATATGCGCGCACATAAATATGCGCGCACATAAATATGCGCGCACATAAATATGCGCGCACATAAATATGCGCGCACATAAATATGCGCGCACATAAATATGCGCGCACATAAATATGCGCGCACATAAATATGCGCGCACATAAATATGCGCGCACATAAATATGCGCGCACATAAATATGCGCGCACATAAATATGCGCGCACATAAATATGCGCGCAAATAACTACCATAAATATGCGCGCACATAACTACCATAAATATGCGCGCACATAGTTATATATATGGTATTTATGTGCGCACATATTTATGTGCGCGCATATTTATGTGCGCGCATATTTAGTAGATATATATATGGTATTTATGTGCGCGCGTATTTATGTGCGCGCATATTTATGTGCGCGCATATTTATGTGCGCGCATATTTATGTGCGCGCATATTTATGTGCGCGCATATTTATGTGCGCGCATATTTATGTGCGCGCATATTTATGTGCGCGCATATTTATGTGCGCGCATATTTATGTGCGCGCATATTTATGTGCGCGCATATTTATGTGCGCGCATATTTATGTGCGCGCATATTTATGTGCGCGCATATTTATGTGCGCGCATATTTATGTGCGCGCATATTTATGTGCGCGCATATTTATGTGCGCGCATATTTATGTGCGCGCATATATATGGTAGTTATATATGGTATTTATGTGCGCGCATATTTATGTGCGCGCATATTTATGGTAGTTATATATATGGTATTTATATGCGCGCATATTTATGGTAGTTATATATATGGTATTTATATGCGCGCATATTTATGGTAGTTATATATATGGTATTTATATGCGCGCACATAACTATGCGCGCACATAACTATGCGCGCACATAACTATGCGCGCACATAACTATGCGCGCACATAACTATGCGCGCACATAACTATGCGCGCACATAACTATGCGCGCACATAACTATGCGCGCACATAACTATGCGCGCACATAACTATGCGCGCACATAACTATGCGCGCACATAACTATGCGCGCACATAACTATGCGCGCACATAACTATGCGCGCACATAACTATGCGCGCACATAACTATGCGCGCACATAACTATGCGCGCATATAACTATGCGCGCACATAACTATGCGCGCACATAACTATGCGCGCACATAACTACCATAACTATGCGCGCACATAACTACCATAAATATGCGCGCACATAACTACCATAAATATGCGCGCACATAACTACCATAAATATGCGCGCACATAGTTATATATATGGTATTTATGTGCGCACATATTTATGTGCGCGCATATTTATGTGCGCGCATATTTAGTAGTTATATATATGGTATTTATGTGCGCGCGTATTTATGTGCGCGCGTATTTATGTGCGCGCATATTTATGTGCGCGCATATTTATGTGCGCGCATATTTATGTGCGCGCATATTTATGTGCGCGCATATTTATGTGCGCGCATATTTATGTGCGCGCATATTTATGTGCGCGCATATTTATGTGCGCGCATATTTATGTGCGCGCATATTTATGTGCGCGCATATTTATGGTAGTTATATATATGGTATTTATGCGCGCGCATATTTATGGTAGTTATATATATGGTATTTATGCGCGCGCATATTTATGGTAGTTCTATATATGGTATTTATGTGCTCGCATATTTATGTGCGCGCATATTTATGTGCGCGCATATTTATGGTAGTTATATATATGGTATTTATGTGCGCGCATATTTATGTGCGCGCATATTTATGTGCGCGCATATTTATGTGCGCGCATATTTATGTGCGCGCATATTTATGGTAGTTATATATATATATGGTAATTATATATATATATATATATATATATATATATATATATATATGGTAGTATATTTATGCGCACATATATATGATAGTTATATATTTAAGGTAGTTATATGCGCGCATATTTATGTGCCCGCATATATATGGTAGTTATATATAGTATTTATGTGCGCGCATATTTATGTGCGCGCATATTTATGTGCGCGCATATTTATGGTAGTTATATACATATGGTATTTATGTGCGCGCATATTTATGTGCGCGCATATTTATGTGCGCGCATATTTATGTGCGCGCATAATTATGTGCGCGCATAATTATGTGCGCGCATATTTATGTGCGCGCATATTTATGTGCGCGCATAATTATGTGCGCGCATAATTATGTGCGCGCATATTTATGTGCGCGCATATTTATGTGCGCGCATATTTATGTGCGCGCATATTTATGTTCGCGCATATAAATACCATATATATAACTACCATAAATATGCGCGCACATAAATAGTTATATATATGGTAGTTATGGATATATAATAGCTAGCTATGTGCAGTTATATATATGGTATTTATGTGCGCGCATATTTATGGTAGTTATATATATGGTATTTATGTGCGCGCGTATTTATGTGCGCGCGTATTTATGTGCGCGCATATTTATGTGCGCGCATATTTATGTGCGCGCATATTTATGTGCGCGCATATTTATGTGCACGCATATTTATGTGCGCGCATATTTATGGTAGTTATATATGGTATTTATGTGCGCGCATATTTATGTGCGCGCATATTTATGGTAGTTATATATATGGTATTTATGTGCGTGCGTATTTATGTGCGCGCGTCTTTATGTGCGCGCATATTTATGTGCGCGCATATTTATGTGCGCGCATATTTATGTGCGCGCATATTTATGTGCGCGCATATTTATGTGCGCGCATATTTATGGTAGTTATATATGGTATTTATGTGCGCGCATATTTATGTTCGCGCATATTTATGTGCGCGCATATTTATGGTAGTTATATATATGGTATTTATGTGCGCGCATATTTATGGTAGTTATATATATGGTATTCATGTGCGCGCATATTCATGTGCGCGCATATTTATGTGCGCGCATATTTATGGTAGTTATATATATGGTATTTATATGCGCGCACATAACTATGCGCGCACATAACTATGCGCGCACATAACTATGCACGCACATAACTATGCACGCACATAACTACCATATATATAACTACCATATATATAACTAAAAGAAATGTGCGCGCACATAAATACGCGCGCACATATATACGCGCGCACATATATACGCGCGCACATATATACGCGCGCACATATATACGCGCGCACATAAATACGCGCGCACATAAATACGCGCGCACATAAATACGCGCGCACATAAATACGCGCGCACATAAATACGCGCGCACATAAATACGCGCGCACATAAATACGCGCGCACATAAATACGCGCGCACATAAATACGCGCGCACATAAATACCATATCTCTATATATATATATATATATATATCTACCATATATAACTACCATAAATATGCGTGCACATAAATATGCGTGCACATAACTACCATATATATATAACCATAAATATGCGTGCACATAAATATGCGCGCACATAACTACCATATATATGCGTGCACATAAATATGCGCGCACATAACTACCATATATATAACAGAAATATGCGTGCACATAAATATGCACGCACATAACTATGCACGCACATAACTACCATATATATAACTAACAGAAATATGCGTGCACATAAATATGCACGCATATAACTATGCACGCACATAACTACCATATATATAACTACCATATATATAACGAACAGAAATATGCGTGCACATAAATATGCACGCACATAACTATGCACGCACATAACTACCATATATATAACTACCATATATATAACTAAAAGAAATGTGCGCGCACATAAATATGCGCGCACATAAATATGCGCGCACATAAATATGCGCGCACATAAATATGCGCGCACATAAATATGCGCGCACATAAATATGCGCGCACATAAATATGCGCGCACATAAATATGCGCGCACATAAATATGCGCGCACATAAATACCATATATATAACTACCATAAATATGCGCGCACATAAATATGCGCGCACATAAATATGCGCGCACATAAATATGCGCGCACATAAATATGCGCGCACATAAATATGCGCGCACATAAATATGCGCGCACATAACTACCATATATATAACTACCATATATATGCGCGCACATAAATATGCGTGCACATAACTACCATATATAACTACCATATATATGCGCGCATATAAATATGCACGCACATAACTACCATAAATATGCGGGCACATAAATATGCGCGCACATAACTACCAAATATATAACTACCTTAAATATATAACTATCATATATATGTGCGCATAAATATACTACCATATATATATATATATATATATATATATAATTACCATATATATATATAACTACCATAAATATGCGCGCACATAAATATGCGCGCACATAAATATGCGCGCACATAAATACCATATATATAACTACCATAAATATGCGCGCACATAAATATGCGCGCACATAAATATGCGAGCACATAAATACCATATATATAACTACCATAAATATGCGCGCGCATAAATACCATATATATAACTACCATAAATATGCGCGCGCATAAATACCATATATATAACTACCATAAATATGCGCGCACATAAATATGCGCGCACATAAATATGCGCGCACACAAATATGCGCGCACACAAATATGCGCGCACACAAATATGCGCGCACAAATATGCGCGCACAAATATGCGCGCACAAATATGCGCGCACAAATATGCGCGCACAAATATGCGCGCACAAATATGCGCGCACAAATATGCGCGCACAAATATGCGCGCACAAATATGCGCGCACAAATATGATAGTGATATATATGGTATTTATATGCGCGCATATTTATGGTAGTTATATATATGGTATTTATATGCGCGCACATAAATATGCGCGCACATAAATATGCGCGCACATAAATATGCGCGCACATAACTACCATAAATATGCGCGCACATAGTTATATATATGGTATTTATGTGCGCACATATTTATGTGCGCGCATATTTATGTGCGCGCATATTTATGTGCGCGCATATTTAGTAGTTATATATATGGTATTTATGTGCGCGCATATTTATGTGCGCGCATATTTATGTGCGCGCATATTTATGTGCGCGCATATTTATGTGCGCGCATATTTATGTGCGCGCATATTTATGTGCGCGCATATTTATGTGCGCGCATATTTATGTGCGCGCATATTTATGTGCGCGCATATTTATGTGCGCGCATATTTATGTGCGCGCATATTTATGTGCGCGCATATTTATGTGCGCGCATATTTATGTGCGCGCATATTTATGTGCGCGCATATTTATGTGCGCGCATATTTATGTGCGCGCATATAAATACCATATATATAACTACCATAAATATGCGCGCACATAAATACGCGCGCACATAAATACGCGCGCACATAAATACGCGCGCACATAAATACGCGCGCACATAAATACGCGCGCACATAAATACGCGCGCACATAAATACGCGCGCACATAAATACGCGCGCACATAAATACGCGCGCACATAAATACCATATATATAACTACCATAAATATGCGCGCACATAAATACCATATATAACTACCATAAATATGCGCGCACATAAATATGCGCGCACATAAATATGCGCGCACATAAATATGCGCGCACATAAATATGCGCGCACATAAATATGCGCGCACATAAATATGCGCGCACATAAATATGCGCGCACATAAATATGCGCGCACATAAATATGCGCGCACATAAATATGCGCGCACATAAATATGCGCGCACATAAATATGCGCGCACATAAATATGCGCGCACATAAATATGCGCGCACATAAATATGCGCGCACATAAATATGCGCGCACATAAATACCATATATAACTACCATAAATATGCGCGCACATAAATATGCGCGCACATAACTATGCGCGCACATAAATACCATATATAACTACCATAAATATGCGCGCACATAAATACGCGCGCACATAAATACGCGCGCACATAAATACCAGCGCACATAAATACCATATATATAACTACCATATATATGCGCGCACATAAATATGCGCGCACATAACTACCATATAACTACCATATATATAACTACCATAAATATGCGCGCACATAAATACCATATATATAACTGCACATAGCTATGCTATTATATATCCATAACTACCATATATATATAACTATTTATGTGCGCGCATATTTATGGTAGTTATATATATGGTATTTATATGCGCGCACATAAATATGCGCGCACATAAATACCATATATATAACTACCATAAATATGCGCGCACATAAATAGTTATATATATATGGTAGTTATGGATATATAATAGCATAGCTATGTGCAGTTATATATATGGTATTTATGTGCGCGCATATTTATGTGCGCGCATATTTATATATATATAAATATATAGTAGATATATATATATATATATATATATATATATATATATATATATATATATATATATATATATATATATATATATATCTACTATATATTTATATATATAACTACCAGAAATATGCGTGCACATAACTACCATAAATATGCGCGCACATAAATATGCGCGCACATAACTACCATATATATATATATAACTACCATATATATAACTAACAGAAATATGCGTGCACATAAATATGCGCGCACATAACTACCATATATATAACTACCATATATATGCGTGCACATAAATATGCGCGCACATAAATACCATATATAACTACCATAAATATGCGCGCACATAAATACCATATATATAACTACCATATATATGCGCGCACATAAATATGCGCGCACATAACTACCATATATATATATATATATATATATATATATATATATATATACCATATATAACTACATAAATATGCGTGCACATAAATATGCGTGCACATAACTACCATATATATATATATATATATATATATATATATATATATATATATATGGTATTTATGTGCACGCATATTTATGGTAGTTATATATATGGTAGCTATGTGCGCGCATAGCTATGTGCAGTTATATATATATGGTATTTATGTGCGCGCATATTTATGTGAGCGCATATTTAAGGTAGTTATATATATGGTAGTTATATGGTAGTTATGTGCGCGCATATTTATGTGCGCGCATATATATGGTAGTTATATATATGGTATTTATGTGCGCGCATATTTATGTGCGCGCATATTTATGGTAGTTATATATATGGTATTTATGTGCACGCATATTTATGTGCACGCATATTTATGTGCACGCATATATATGGTAGTTATATATATGGTAGTTATGTGCGCGCATATTTATGTGCACGCATATTTCTGTTAGTTATATATATGGTAGTTATATATATATATGGTAGTTATGTGCGCGCATATTTATGTGCGCGCATATTTATGGTAGTTATGTGCGCGCATATTTTGTGCACGCATATTTCTGGTAGTTATATATATAAATATATATATATATATATATATATATATAGTAGTTATATGCGCGCATATTTATGGTAGTCATATATATGGTATTTATGTGCACGCATATTTATGTGCACGCATATTTATGGTAGTTATATATGGTAGTTATATATATGGTAGTTATGTGCGCGCATATATATGGTAGTTATATCTATATGGTATTTATGTGCGCGCATATTTATGTGCGCGCATATTTATGTGCGCGCATATTTATGGTAGTTATATATGGTATTTATGTGCGCGCATATTTATGGTAGTTATATATATGGTAGTTATGTGCGCGCATATTTATGGTAGTTATATATATATATGGTAGTTATGTGCACGCATATATATGTGCGCGCATATTTATGTGTGCGCATATATATGGTAGTAATATATAAAGAAGAATAAAGGCTTTTACTTCAAAGTGCTCTTTTATGGAGATGCCGCCGACGGGTGGACGGACTTTGCTGTACAGTCTCAGCGCTAGTTGTCTGCCTGACTGAGCAGGACTCTGAGGTCGCAGCGCCACCTGTGGAAGGAAAGGACATGCAGGTAACAATATGGTGCCATTTAGACTGCAAGGCAATAAAAACACCAAAAACTATTGCTGAGCTGAATGCATGGACTAAAGCTTTGCTATCCTTACCTTGTAAACGGCATTAGGCAGCAGATTGTTCATGGTGAACCAGCCCAGTTCTAGCAGATGCTCTGCAGTGTCATCAGACTTATTAACCTATGTTATATAAAGTGTTATATAAAGAGGAAAGTTCTTAGTGCTTATTGATATATTTTATTACTTATAAAGCAGCAACATATTCTGCAGACACTGTCACATGTAGGGCTCACAATCTACTGGACTACACAGAGGAAACTCGTGCAAACTCGGGGAGAATATACAAACTCCTTGCAGATGTTGTCTATGGCTGGAGTAATGATCCTATTAAAGGGGATGTCTAAATCTGCTCCCCTTCTAATCATTTTACTTGGCCATACATTTCTTCTGTAGTGGCCACTGAAGGAATGTGATATTATAAGTCTATCTATAACGGGGGGCAACACTGCAACCTTGCAGTTCTGGAGTCCTGGGTTTGAATCCCACCAGGAATAACATCTGCAAGGAGTTTGTATGTTCTCCCCGTGTTTGTGAGGAAAAAAAAAGTCAATCCATAACTGGGCCACAATATAACACACGGATAAACCAGGTCCACAAAGATCTCAACACCCTTCCCTTCCTAGAACTCTTCCTACCTTGCTATACAGGAACCTCTGTAATTCTAACTCTGCAATGCCCAATTGTCCATCCTGCTCAGTGAGTCTCCATCGTGCCTGCGCAAAGTAAAATTCCGTACGGCGAGCCACGCTGACGTCTTCCGGCGGTTTGCGCAATTCCATCTTATTTGCTCTTTGCAGCTGGAAGTCTTTGAAACATCTGTAATAAAACGGTCAACATGAAATGGTCATTGCAGAGGAGCAGTCAGCTCTTAGTAAATACTTGAATTTCCGATGAAATTTTGTGTTATGCCTCAGTTATTCCTCCTGGAAATGTTGATAATTTGGTGTTAGCATTGTCTTTGGCATAGGGGGAAGTATTACAAAGTCTGGTACTGTCACAATGGCACAATGAATAGCCATATCCCAAACTTGTAACACTCTGCTGTCAAGTTATTCATACATTTCAAGGAGGAATAATAGAGGAACCGTACAATATAGCCATTTACTTAGACACGCAGGAGAATCGAGATGTCCTCTTAGAACAATTTGGGTTGTACATTGACATGTTTGGGAGGTACCTGATGAGGATGTTCAGTTCTTCGCTCTTTTGCTGCAGGTCCATCTTCTCCTGGAAGAGTTGTCCTTGTAGTTTAAGATGTTGATCATTTAAAGACTCGTTCTTGCTCTCGTCATGAAGCAACTGGAAGACAAAGTAAAGGTTTTACTTGACACAAGACAGGAGATGCTGTCACGGTATGATTTAGTCCTTGTTTTCCATTTTTAAAGGGGTGGTACCACAAACGACACTTATCCCCATAACCCCATAGTCATACAACTGAGGTGCGCAGACGTGTGCTCTCTGGGATCTAGGAGGTGAATGGGTTTGTGAATACAATGAAATGTCCCATGGATCTGGGACAGAGATGGAGCGACACATGATCAGGGTCAGACTGCTGGCTGTCCACCACTGAAACCCTGGAAAATGGAGACCAGAACGTTTCCATGTGTGGTCCATATGACAGCACATACATGATGTGTCCAGTGCTGCATCACAAGAACCATTCCAGCCCCTGTTCTGCTGATCACTCAGGGTCCCGACACTTCTAACCTATAACACGACTCCATACATTCTCAACAGATTTCTTTCATGGACAGTACAAGGCTGAGCAACACAATCGTGTGAATACAGCTTATATTTGTATCAGGACCCCTTTAACAGAGCCAGGATCGTTTTGCCAGATCCATTTTGAAGACGTCCATATCAAATCGCACTGACCTATATCGGTAGTATTGGTATCAGTATTTCTATTGTATTTCATCTTTTGATGGCAAAAATATCATGTACGCTACACGGATATCCCTACACGGATCACGGATGACTTCCAGCATCATCTATGATCACTGCACCATGGCTGTCTAATGGGAATTGAAGGAGGCCATCATTCCCTTCCTATCTCAGCAGTAGCTCTGGTTGCAGTCCGCTCCCTCACTTAGACAGTGGTTATGGCTGGTTACAAAATCACGCCATATATATCGACCAGGAGGTCATTGCATGGAGAAGAGATGTCCATTACTGAAAGGCCAGAAATATTGCAAACTACAATGAGATTACCAGGCAGCCACCTCAAAAATCAAGTCTTAGGCCATACACCTTACATAGTAGTAAGCTAAACGCTCAGCTATTCGTCCCCCTTTACTCAAGCGTGCTCAACTGAGCGTGCGTGTGTGATCAATGGGCAGAAAGGCACAACCAGACACCTCTGGGGGTAAATTTCTCTTTTCAAGAACAAAAATACAAAGTTATCTACCACATCTAAACATTACATGGATGGCTGGTCCTGCCAAAACTGAGGGATAAGGCCAACATTCATGCCCAGACGTATTATGTAGCGTAAAACCTATTGCTAAGGATCACCCTAAGTCTCAAAATTATAAAGGAAGTCTACAAGATGATCTCACCTTCACCACAGAATACATTTGTTTCTCCATCAGTCGTATTTGTAACACATGCTGGCGGACGGCTTCTTGGAGATGTAGGATGCTGCTTCGCTGCTCCTCAGGGTTACTGGAGATCTCCAACTGGAATCGCACGCGCTGCTTTTTCTCGCTGTGTTCCTAGTGATATCACAAGAGATAAAATTATTACACATCAGATGTTGCCAAACACTATGTATATGTATATACAATAATGTGTATATGTTACAGTAAGCAGCAGATCACATATAGAGATGAGAGAGTACTGTTCGGATCAGCCGATCCGAACAGCACGCTCGCATAGAAATGAATGGACGTAGCCGGCACGCGGGGGGTTAAGCGGCCGGCCGCCATCAAGGCGGAAGTACCAGGTGCATCCATTCATTTCTATGGAGCGTGCTGTTCGGATCGGCTGATCCGAACAGTACTCGCTCATCTCTAATCACATACCTTTCGCTTTGGCTCCACATGCAGCAGTAAGTTATTGACGATGTCCAATATCATGGCGTACTGTGCGGGGTTGGTGGAGATTTCCAGGTGCTGGTGTTTCAAAGTAAAGGTATCAGCAGCAGCTGCAATAAACAAGAGGATTCTTCACGCATTCAAGTACATGTCCTATAAGACTAGGGCTCAACAGGGATTTTTGGATGAATGACATTAAGGTAAAAAAATGTCATGCTGTCGCAACGTATGATTGTGGATACGGTCTTGTACAAATCCAGCAAGGTATTATTTCTGACAATTGCTGAGCAACGCCTTACAAGCTAGAACACAACCATTTCACCATTATTAGGTTTCATGTACAGTAGTAATACACATTGCGATTTGAAGTTGCAATGCTAAGTTGTCCATGAGTGACAACACCCGTAAAGTTTTGCAGAATATGTTAGCACTATACAAGCAAGAGCAATTAAAGGGGTTGTGCCGTTATGGACAATTATCCCTTTGTCCACAGGACTGGGCTCGATCACCGGCCACCCATTGATCAGGAGGACAAGGGACCAAAAATCCCTTAAATGAAACTCTAGTGCCCTTGTGTGACCATCGCTCCATACACTTCCATGGGGCTGCCAAGGATTACATTAGCAGTGAATGAAGCGACAGAAGTGCAAACGGCATACCTTCTTGTCCTTTCAACAGGTCTTCCTTCTCTGGGTGTACTGGTGTTGGCGGAGGTTTAATCTGCAGAGCCAGCTCAGGGTCTATATCGTGACTGTAGCTGATGTAGTACATGTGGCAATTACAGCGGGAGATTATTCTCTGCACTTGTTGGTTTTGTTGCGCCTCTGCTGGCTGACTCCAGTCTGTAAGAGAAAAAAAACCCAAAAAAACGCTAGAAATATGAGCAAATCCCCCAAAATATTGCCATCTTTTTATTAGGCTATACAGCTAAGGGCAGGTTCACACCTGAGCCCGGTCTCCGCTTTGTGGGTTTCCGTCTTCTGCCCGAGAAAACCTGACAGGAGACGTAAACCCAGAAGTCAATGTCTGCCCCTGAGTGTCTTCTGGTTTCGGCAGCGACATAGGTTTTTCTTTAACCGGACCCAAAGTCCTGCATGTCCGACTGTCTCCAATTTTAAAAAAAACTGCTGCGGAGAGGCAGAAGACGCTCCCGGGTAAATGAATGGGTTTGAAAAATGACTTCCGGTTTCCGTCTCCTGTCCAGTTTCTCGGGCAGAAGACGGAAACCTTCAAAGCGGAGACCAGGCACAGTTGTGAACCCGCCCATAAAATCATAACACATCCTCACCTGTGGTGGTGCTGACCATGCCGCCGACTGCTTGGCCACTCTCCATGAGCTCCTGCACAGAGTCCAGGTTCCTGTGACGATGCTCCTCGATGTTCTTAACCTATTTGACAAGTGAAGCATCAGATATCTATCCATTAAATCTCCATACACAATCATTAGGATATCTGGTATAAACTGCAAAATACTATAAAACGCCAAATACATATATATGAGTGGGGCTAGACCAACCTCCAGCCACCGTTGGCCATCCTCTCCATCGCTTGGACTACTCTCAGTGGTGGCAAAGTACTGCATGCTGTCCAGCTGGCAGGTCCATGAAGTCTTCTGCTTTAGGGTGTCTCCATACCAGGATGGGTGGTGTTGGCACTGTAAGAGCTGGGCTTTTGCAGCAGAAACAATCACGCAGCCTTCAGTCTCTGCTCCTCGAAGCACCATCTGCCGAGACAAGGCCAAGACGTATAAACACACATACGACCAGATAAATAAGACCTTTGTTCATGTATATTTAGAACACGTGACTCAGTGGCTTGGATTTGCTGCCGCTTTTTACTTCTACAGTCATTTCACAGCATCTTCTTCACCTACTACTAGAGATGAGCGAGTACTGTTCGGATCGGCCGATCCAAACAGCATGCACGCATTGAAATGAATGGAAGCACCTGGTAGTTCCGCTTTGACGCCGGCCGCTTAACCCCCCGCGTGCCGGCTACGTCCATTCATTTCAATGCGTGCGTGCTGTTTGGATCGGCTGATCCGAACAGTACTCGCTCATCTCTACCTACTACCTTAAAGGGGTTTTTACCAAAGAACGACGCCACATCTTTCCCCACGTTGTGTATGCCATTGCAGCTCTGCCTTATTCACTTTAAACGGGTTTTCCAGGTTTATCGAATGATGACTTACTCTGCAGCCACTTCACACTAAACCATACATTTTACAGCAACAGTACTTGGTATTGCAGTTCAGCCCCAATAACTTGAATGGGACTGAGTTGCATACAGGCCATATGACCTATGAATGTGACATCACATGGCCTGTGAAGCAGAAGTGGAGCCAAATCACTTTGCGCCCCATGGCCTACCTGGCAATTTACCAGCTCAATGAGCCAGTTGTGGTTATAGATGTCATTATCCTGACACGCGGCTTTGCCACACAACTGCTCGCTCACTCCTGACTCTTCTTCAGTGAACACCACAAACTTATCAGTCTCTTCGATCAGCTTCTGCAGCATGTCCGCTCCTAGAGTAAACCACAGCGACAAAAGAGAATCAATGGGTGCGACAAATACCGAAATACCAGCAAATGGAAGAAGCAATAGTAACCAGGTCATAAAGATAACATGTCGCACCTCCTGATGGAGATCGCTCGGTCCGTCCAGTGACAACAGGTGGTGCTACTTTTTTAGGTGGCGGGAAGCTGCGCATGGAGCCACGTTTTAGTTTCTTAGCTTGAAGCTGAGTGTCAATTTTTAGTCCTTTTAAGGCCTCTGTGGAAAGATTGCGCTTCAATATAGCTGCCTTCTTGTAACCATCATACAGTCCAAACGCTATATCTCTGTTCAACGTGGTCCACGATGCACGAAGATCGACCAGATGGAGGCGATGGGTGTAGGTAGGGTTCTCCTCGCCAGTGGCAGACAATTCCTGTCAGGTAGAAAAAGTCATCTTAGAAAAATGGTGGGGGAAAGAAATAAGCAATTGTACAATGTAAAAAAAATTGTATTATATAAATTAAATTAATTAATATATATATATATATATATATATATATATATATATTTATTTTAAATTATAATTTATTGGGCCTGGACAACCTCTTTAACCTTTGAGTGACTGCTGTATTACCCAAGTTTGCATTCGACTCAATGTCCTCCTTAGGACTACAGCTATACTAGTCCTACTGCTGTTGTGGATGATCCGCCTGCTCCCGCGTCTCGGCTCTGCTACATCGCCACATATGCGCAACATACTCAGTTGTATGTACATCTCTGCATATGGAGAGTGTACTCAGCTGTGCTACAACGCTGCCTAAGCTCTGCTACATCTGGCCATTTGAATTAGAGGGGTGTTCTTATGTCAGTGTCTGAGCAGCTTCTGTGTTGGAAATGGCTGAACGGATGTTTCAGAAATTTGCCACAGTTCGATCAGCCTGCTCCCGTATCTCGGCTCTGCTACATCAATGCATATGCATAGGATACCCAGCTGTATGTACATGTTTGCATATGTAGAGCCTATAGAGGTGTGCTACAGCGCTGCCTAAACTCTGCTACATCGGGCAATTGTGATTACAGGGGTTTTGTTATGTGACTGTGTGAGCAGCTTCTGTGTTACAAAGGGCTGAACAGATGTTGCTGAAATGTGCCAAAGTTCTCCCCCCTCCCCCATCAGAGGCAGAACAACACATTCCCTTTAGTACTACTGAAACTCTACACCCGATATACTCCTCTTGCCCTCACACAGCCTGCATGTTCTGTAGTCTCCTGATCTTCTATGAGACTCCATTTTCTTCAGCTTTCACACGGTCCAGCTTCATCCTATATAGCTCCGCCCACTGCCTAGCACGATCCTATCTGAGAATGGCTCAAGGACCTGTGATGACGTCATCTCAGGTCCTTTAGTGTAGTGTGAACCTAAATTCCTTCACTGCGGTCATGTAGTGACGTCATTTACCGGGATAAAAAGTAGCTTATGTTTTAATCGGGGTTCCTATCTATGTATGTGGCAAATTTCATGCAAATCCGTTCAGCTATTTTTGCGTGATTGAGGAACAAACATCCAATTAGTAGGAAGGATAATATTAGTAGGATAGGATTGGTGGACAAAGTAAAGGGGAAACACGTGAAATAAAATAAAAACAATAAAATCCTGAGCGTACCACAGAAAGAAAATAAACTCATTGCTATACATTACAATAACCTTCCCATGGCAGATGCAGTTCAATTCCTACAGAAGCAGCTTTGGTAATGTCTGCGCTGCCCTTCTCTGTTTTCTTACCTGTCTTTCATAACTCAAGGATGACAGGCTGAGCAGATGGGTTTTCTGTACGAGATTGTCAATCTGGTGGTCGGCGTTCTCATCACAAGCCGACGCCATGAGATGGACGGTTACGAGATTTAATTTGCTGGTCATCTGCGGCACGCTCCATTCGGAGATTAAGCGACGCATTACTGTGCCAGCTGTCAGGGAGAGGTTACATAAAAGTATGGTTAGAGACATAGTACATGGACTATTGATGTGCATTTGTTATAAGTATATAAGGACATTGAGCATAGCAGATAAAAATGGCTAGTTTGTAGATTTTTGGGAGGTTTCAAACCAAGCAGTGAAAACAAGGCTCAGCATGGTAACGCTTCATATGAGTATTCAGTATGTACCATAAGGAGGAGAGGTCTTACCCTGGGGAATAGTTTATAGGATCTGCCACAACTACGAACATGTCTGTTTTAGTAAATACTTGTATTCCTAATAAAACAACAATTCTGGACTATTTGTCCTTTAAATAAAGGAGTAAGGTGCAAACCAGTTGTTAGTATTCTCCAAAAGAAGTGTCCCTGCAAAGTGTAATCCTGACCGCAATGAATGGACTGTGTGAGACTGTGCAGTGACAAACCGCAACACCAAGCTGTCAGATTAGGGGGCGTTCACACTACCGTCGGTGTACGACATGTAGTGTCCGCTCCTAGTGTCCGCTCAAAATCTGTCACGGACACTAGGAGCGGACACTAGATGTGTCCGTGACACCTGTCATTCACTTGAATGGGCATCGGGTGCGTTCTTTTGCACTCCGTGCCCGTCCTTCCCTGTCCGCAAGAGAAGATGCCCGACTTCTCAAGTCGGACATCTTCACTTGCGGACAGGGAAGGACGGGCACGGAGTGCAAAAGAACGCACCCGATGCCCATTCAAGTGAATGACAGGTGTCACGGACACAGCTAGTGTCCGCGACAGATTTTGAGCGGACACTAGGAGCGGACACTACATGTCGGACACCGACGGTAGTGTGAACGCTCCCTTATTCATAAATTTCTAGTACGAATAACAGAGGAATAGTACAGTGTAGTATCCTAGGGTAAGGGACATCAGAATCGCGACAACCCGCTTAAGTCCAAACCACTAAGTCATCCTGTTCTTGTTACAGTAAAGTAACACTCTCATGCCTTTATTATAGTTAAGGCTGACCTGAAGGGTTAATGCCCCTGCTCCCACTTACCTTGCGGGATAAGCCTCTGCACTCCGCGGGTGAAGATCTCCCCCTGGTTGCATTCAACCTGAATTCCACGCTGCTGTGCAAAGGATGCCCAGTAGTGGATCTGGAAATATAATGGGATACATCAGGCTTCGTATATTTCAATGATTATTTTAGTACTTTAAAGGGATTCAGTCATTAAAATGACATTTTTTCTCGAAAACATGTAGGAATAGCCTTAAGGCTATTCTTCTCCTTCCTTTAGATGTCTTCTCCGTGCCGCCGTTCGGTAGAAATCTGGGTTTTTGGTATGCAAAAGAGTTCTCTGGCAGCACTGGGGGCGGTCCTCAGCACTCAAACAGCACTGAGGACGTCCCCAATACTGCTAGAAAAATCTCCAGCGCCGCCTCCATCTTCTTCAGCCATTTTGTTGTGGCTGCTCACACAGTAAGCTGGAGTAAGCGGCCACAAGAAAATGGCCGTGGGCATGCGTAGTCGGCTTTGCCCGAGGCCTTACGGCATCGCCGACTACACATGCCTAGAAGTGTGAAGCCAGCACCGTAAGATGACACAGGGAGCCGTTCCAGGCAAAGATAGAGGTGGCGCTGGAGATTTCTCTCGCAGCATTGGGCACGCCCTCGGTGCTGCGAGAGAACTCATTTGCATACCGAAGAAACCAGGATTTCTACCGAACGGTGGCGCAGAGAAGACATCTAAAATTATGAGAAGAATAGCCTTTCTTTACGCTATTCTTATGTGTTATTGAGAAAAAAAAAAGTCATTTTAATGATAGAATCCCATTAAATAGGGGATAACTTGGTTGACTCACCTGTAATTGTGGAAATAAGGCGGTGTAGGAAAGCTGCTTGTAGTGCTGCCCCAGCTTCTTCTTCCCTGGCTTCAAGTTATTGAAAAGCTTTCCACGACAGATAGGGCGACTGACACTGCTCCATGTCGCCCAGAAATTCTGCATCCAGCGTAAGGTACTGCTGTAAACCAAGATGCGGGGCTGGCAGACTTCTAAGCAGAAAACAAGAGTTGTGTCAAAGGTGCCAGAACCCTGTTCCGTACTGAGGAGCTCAGACACCCAAAGTGCACAGACTATACATAAGGATCTCTGATATTCCTAGTCATTTTAAGGATCTAGGCGTCAAACATTGACTTGCTGGTTAGTTACCTATAGGGGGCACTAGAGACCTTTTACTTCCTTTTGGAAAACAGCCAGTTTGCATCACTTATAAATAAAGTCAGAGATATTCTGGTCACAACAAGCTGCCATGTCCATGACACATTTGCAAGAAATCCAGACCTGATGGTGTCAGGGTTGCAGCAACTTGTAAGTCCCAACCCAAGCACCTACACTGTGTGCATGACACTCCAATCTATGCATGCCTTGCCCAAGATACCAAGTAATAGTTTTACTGTCAGAATGAAATCTTGAGAAAGCAGATAGATATAGGTTACTTACCAGTATGGGACTGGGTTAAGTCCATTTTGATGGAGAGTATGAGGTTCTCAGAGCGGAAGGCACGATAAGAGTCATGAGGCTGAATGGCAGAGAATTCTGCAATAACATCAGGGGAGCGAAGTGCTACACTATGGTGATCGTGAGGGTTTCCATGGCACAACCACTGCATATCGAAGGTCATACAGAGATCGGGCAAGTGAAGGAAGCAGCAGTCATCATACCTGTAGATGATAAAACATACTTTATGGAAAATACTGACACATAGCGAGACGGAATGAGTGTAGCTCAGTGTAAATGGTCAATTTATTCTCCCATCATACAACTTCAGCTCACAAGGAGTCTTTCACAAGCCTGTATGGACTGTAATGTGCGAATAAAAGGACGACCTAAACCGAGTGCTGCTTCTATCTCCATCCCTTGTCCTAAATTTAAAATCTTTGGATCATGTATCAGAGGTGCACCCAATAACCACCCGTGCCGCTGTGTATACGTATTCACACAGTGAAATGGTCCCAGAATATAAACATCTGTACCCCAAGCCTTCTATAGGACAAGCGTATGCCAGCTTTCTTACTTCCGTGTACAGGGATGTATAGGGCGTCTTTTTTTGCAGGGCCGGGTGTACTTCTCAGTTCTACCATTTTGGGGAATCGTTATTGCTTTGGTCACTTTTTATTCAAATTTTTATCAGAGGAAAACAGTGAAAAAATGGCGGTTTGGCACTTTTGACTTTTTTTTTCCTGCTACGGCAATTACCATATGGGAAAAATATTTTTTATAGATTTGTAAAGCAGGCACAGGGATACCTAATGTGTAGGTGTTTCACAGTATTTAAGTACTTTTATATGTGTTCTAGGGAAAGGGGGGTGATTTGAACTTCGCCGAAGGGTGTTGAACCCCAGGGGGTCTGATCACTAATGCAATACATTACAATGCTAATGCATTGCAAAAAAAAAAAACCCCTGCAAATAGACTCCATTGAATGACAGGCCAGGGAGCCTGCACCTGGATCCATGCTGTCATAGCAACTCGATCTCAGCCCCAGAGCTTGCTCCGGGTACTGGTGATGAAAATGGCAGCACTCACACATCGCTGGGAGAATGGCACCTCAGTCAGCTTTAACCGAGGCGCCAGAGGGGTTAACACTCGTGATCAGTGCAGGCACCCATTGCGAGCATTAGCACTGGGTGTCTGCTGTATAAAACAGCAGACACCCAGCGGCTATGGCAGCTGCCCGGCTCCTGAGTGTCCGCCATGTTTAAAAGGGATTCTACCATTAAAACCCCTTTTTTTGGGGGGGATAAGACGCCGGAATAGCCTTTAGAAAGGATATACCCGTCTCTTACCTTTAGATGTGATCTCCGCCGCGCCGTTCCTTAGAAATACCGGTTTTTAGCGGTATGCAAATTAGTTCTCTTGCAGCGATGGGGTCGGGCCCTAGTGCTGGAAATGCGATGGGGGCGTCCCCACTGCTGCTCGAGAACAGGCTGGATCCTCCCCTTCTTTCGTCGTTTTTCTTCAATGTCACCTCCGACGCCTGCGCAGTTGGCTCTGCCAGTGAGACACTAGTAGAGCCGACTGCGCATTCCAGCCGGCGGCCATAGTTCCAAGGCCGCAATTGCGCGCATGCACAGTCGGCTCTACTAGTGTCTCACCAGCCGAAGATAGAGGCGTCGTTGGAGCCTGTGCTCGGGCAGCGGTGGGGACGCCCTCATCGCATTTCCAGTACTGGGGCCGCCCCCCATGGCTGCGAGAGAACTAATTTGCATACCGGTAAAAACCGGTATTTCTAAGGAACGGCGCGGTGGATATCACTTCTAAAGGTAAGAGACGAATAGCCTTTCTAAAGGCTATTCCGACGTCTTATCCAAAAAAAAAAAAAAAAAAAAAAGGGTTTTAATGGTAGAATCCCTTTAAACACCCGGCATGTCGGAAGGGGTTAATGACTTTTTTTAACAATGGGAGTGAATGGCAGACTATGCAGCTGGCATACAACAGCACGCATCCAGGGTATACGTTTGGTAAATCTATGGACCACGCGACCACGCACTGTGAATACGGCACTCTACAACAGTTGTGATAGAAGTAAAAAACCTCTGGTGACATGTAGCTAGTCAAGGAGGATACATAATGATGTATTACTTAGTTTGGCGCACTCACTTGGAAGCTGTGCGGACATTGACATCTAAGTCCCCTTTGAAGACGAACTGCCCGGGATTCCAGGTAAACTTCAGCCGGTTCCACTCCCAGTGCATGTTCTCAGTGGTGTTATACGGGTCCTAAGGTGGAAAAAAAACACAAATTACATTTGTATAACTTTCTCTCTATAAAAACACTCTACACATGGCTGAAGGCTTTACCTCGGTCGCCAGCTGATGAAGGTTCGCTTGTTCAATGTCCATGCTGAAATGTCCATGAAGCAGCAGCCGGCTCTTGTCCCACCACGGTAATGGAGCACTGGGATCCACAGATGGTTTGGTAAGAAGGTCAACATATTGCCCTATCAAAGTCCAGGCTGGGTCCCAACATGGCCCCCACACAATGGTATATAGATGAATTTCAGCTGCAAAATAAACCCACAGTCACACAATCTCACACTGAAAGAAATAAAATCCCCTATGGCGAAAACAGTGAAGGAAACGAATGAGAATAAAAGCAGATACAAGCGTTAGCCATAGATTGGGACTTGTAGATTTTTAAGAACACCATCGGAGATCTGCTTTAAGATGGAAAAGTAATAAAATTACTCGGAGTACTTACAGTGAAAATCATGGAAAAATTTGAGTGGTGGCATGTTCCTTTCCACCGTAGAATCGCCCCACGGAGCCCCCAAATGCACAACTTGCTTTCTGCGTGCACTGGCTTGTCCCGTTTGTTCAGCGCCAAGCAGACGCCCTGATAGATGCCAGTCCCGGATCTCAAAGAGATATCTAGGATAGTCACGGATGCGCACTGAAATGGAAGGAGATGAGAAATGGCGACCATCAAAGCTAAAAGTACGAAAGCACAAAACAGTTCCAGACTGTAAGTCGTATGAGTACAAAATAAAAAATGGAGGCCAAACTGCTTCTTCCTCAATTTCTCAGACTCGCCCCATGGAAATATAAATATATGATCTCTTATATGATACCAGTCCATATTCTCCACACACTTCCACAGACAGTGGGTGAAAGTTGGCTGAACCAATTAACCGTCTAATGTGTATAGAGAAGTCCAACGTTCCCTCAATAGCAGATTCTGGAGGCTCAGCTTGCTCGATCCTTTGGTCTTAAAGGGGCTCTATCACTGGGAAAAGTCATTTTTAACTAATCACATCCTTGCATAGGCTTTAGAAAGTCTATTCCAGACCTAACTTTAGTATGTAGATTGCCTCAGTGGTTTCTGAATAAGTCAGTTTTTATTCATATGCTAATTAGACTGGTGCACGATACATCGTCAACCTCTTTGCTATTGTTTCCTATGGGAGGCGGCTGCTGCCTCAGCTTCCTGTTTGCACAAACATATAGGAGACTAGCAATACCCACGACTTTTTCCGCGACACACCTGCAGCGCAGCCCCAGCTAGTGGGAAAAAAAAGCGAGCGGCTCCCATTGAAGTCATTGACGGATTTTGACGCCTGCAAAAAACGCAGTGCGAACCTACCCTAAAAAGCAGATACACGTTTTCTGCCAGGTTCCGCTGGTTTTAGAACTGAAACTGATGAAGAGAGAAGTCCTCCTTACCGGACTTTTCTATCCACCGATTTTAGGCAGATTTTCCAACAGAGACTCCAATGTAGGTGCAAATCCAGCCTTAAAAAGGTTGTCCAGCTATAGTGGTCAGTGGGGGTCTAACACTTATGACCCCCGCTGATCAGCTGTTTGAAGGGGCCGCAGCATTCATGCAAATACTGGGATTCTTTCACTGTTTACGTCGCACGTCGTTTAGCACCGTGTGATGTCATTACAGCCTTGTGACATTAATAAACAAAGAGATGGACAACTAGAGATGAGCGAACACTGTTCGGATCAGCCGATCCGAACAGCACGCTCCCATAGAAATGAATGGAAGCACCTGTGACGCTGACTTTGCCGGTGGCCAGCCGGCGCCACAGGTACTTCCATTCATTTCTATGGGTGCGTGCTGTTCGGATCGGCTGATCCGAACAGTGTTCGCTCATCTCTATGGACAACCCATATAATGTATAAGGCGCAAATCACACAAGGCTGTTACATATGGTAGTCTTGGTGAACTGCCTGCTGGTGTGAATCCAGGCTAAGGGTGTATTCACACAATGTAACGCGGCGCTGATTCTTGCACGATAACTCATGTAAGAATCAGCGCTGCAAAACAGAATCCCATTGACTTCAATGGGTTCTGTTTAACACGCGTAACACATTGAAATCAATGGATTAAAAAGCCTCCCATTGATTTCAATAAGTTATGCGCGTTAAACGGAACCCACTGAAGTCAATGGGATTCTGTTTTGCAGCGCTGATTCTTACGCGAGTTATCGTGCCAGAATCAGCGCCGCGTTACATCGTGTGCATGCCCCCCAAGATAAGCCACCACTAGAGGTTTTTGGCAGAGCCTTATTCACCTCACCCCATTAAGAACATGAGCCAAGCAGGTGTATGGAGTGTTTGGAGTGATAACTTTCAGCTAAACAAGCCGAAATCTTTAAACACAGCCTTAAAGGTCCACTCACCATAAAATGTTTTCAGCGAGCACTTCATCATGCGGCACCACTGGATAACAAGTGGTAACCCTTCGGAGGGGAATGGACTGATATTATCAATGTCCTTCATATTCTCCAACACTTTGTCCAGCCCGTGCAAAGACTCGTCCGCTAAGGCCACTACTTCAAGATCTGACATAGTCCAGGTTAAGAGAGACTTCCGCATGGGGGTATTGCTATATAGGCGACGGGATCGCTGGATGTAAATTTCAATGTTCTTCTTTTCCAAGGATGTGTAAAGTTCTTCAATTTTTCGGGCTGGCAGTAGCTCCCCGTGTTGTTTGCGCAGGGCGGCCACCTTGTCATCGAGCAGCCGTAACCTTTTGGCGCTCTCTTTACTCTCATCTTTCATGAGCTCATAGTTATCTCGGAGTTTCACTTCAAAGATATCATCCAAGAAGGCAAAAGAAAATTGTTTAACTCTTAGTACCAAGTCTGGAGGGAGAGGCTCTGGCTGAGTCCGCGGAGAGCGATGGAGACCTTTCAGCCACTTCTGCACCCCTATGGCCTCGTCAAGTATACAGGAGAAGTCATAGCGGTGAGGAAACTCAATGGAGACACTATTAATATCCAGGACCCACGCACGGTTCCTCTCCGTGACAAGAGAGTTAAAGTGACTTCGATGTAACAACATTTCTTCCAGTTCAGGCATTCGCTGCGCCTCTACGTCCTTAAACAAGAAGATATTGTGACCATCAGCGTTGACGGTTACCTCAGGTGTTCGCAGCTGAAGAGCGCCCCCATGCTGACTGAGCCAGATTCTCTGGGCTCTGAATAGGAAATAATTCTCCTTGCACACAGCAGTATGTAGCTTCACAGAACCAAACTCCACTGTGATCTGCATCCCCTTACGATGAACGCCTGGACTTTCTGCGAGCGGAGTTTGTGACTGTGCAGGTGAATGAGGTGAAGAATCCCCTGACACATGTCTGTCTGACTCTGACAGCTGGGAACTTCTGTCTAGGGCCGTCACCAGCAGATCCTTGCTCTGCAGGGTAGACAACGTGTGCTGGTACAAATACATGTGATTCCAGGGGCTCCAGTGTAGGACCAGCTCTTCCTGACATTGCACCTGTGAACAGTAGTGAACATTTATCAGTACGTGTGACCAACGTGTGCGATTCCACCTATACAACCATGAGGGACCCCTGCTGATCAGCTATTTACGAGTTTACTTCAAAATGGCCTTGTCATGTAATTACAGCCTCAAGATTTTTACTTCTACAGGAAGAGGATGTAGCTACATCGCAAGACCGCTATAGAAATAACACAAAGCTATGAGAAGACGCCGTACACAATGAAAATATCATAGGAAGCTGCAGAGTATAAACTCATCAGGGGACATTTCAGCTTTACAGCCCCATCTTATACAATTACCAAGATTTTATTTAGGGAGGTCTCGAGGAAGTATAAATGAAATAGAAACGTCCAATCCTACCTCTAAAGCGTGAATAGTGGTGTAGTAAGACAAGGACAATATGGAGAAGTAGAGCAATGGTTCATCATGGTCCAGAGCTTTACAACAAGGCTCCATTTTCTCAGTGATTGACTTCAACAGCGAGACGGCCACACCGTGCAGGCTCAGACTGCAGCTCTCTGCGCTTCCTACAAGGGTAAGAAGGTCTATCCTCATCTGAGCCGCACCTTAACATAAGAGAAAAACATCAATGAAAATTACATTGTATACATTTTTGGGAAGAAAAGATTAAGTAGGAACCAAATCTCACTATAGTCTGTGATAGGTGTCCAATAATAATAATTATACTAGAAATTATGAGAATATTCCTGCATCATTGCAAAGCATCAATCCAATGCAGTAGTTGACCACAGGAAGTCTGTATATCTCTGAATTTCCCTAAAGCCGGACATATGTAACTGGCAACCAATACGCAAAGACACCCATGCCTAGAATAGAAGTCTATTGTGCTATCGCAGGGGTAGGGGACCTTCGGCTCTCCAGCTGCTGTGAAACTACAACTCCCAGCATGCTCCATTCACTTCCATGGGTGTTCCAAGAACAGCAGAGCAAGTATGCATGCTGGGAGTTGTAGTTTTGCAACAGCTGGAGAGCTGTACGTTCCCTACCCCTGTGCTATCGTATGGAACAACAGCCAAAACACAGACACCAAAAAACAAACAAAAAAAACAGCACTGTATCATCTTTGCCTTTGACCTACATCTGAGGCATCCTAATATATATATATATATATATATATATATATATATATATATATATATATATAATTTTTTTTTTCTAGCCACATGTCCTTATAACTACTGGCATCATGACATATGGTTCCCAAACCTATGCAATCTGACAGAAAAAATGGCCTGTCATGAATTTTCTTCTAAAAACCAAAATGGAGTCATTGGGGTGAGAAGTTTAAGTGTATAAACAACCCTTACCCACTACAGCGGACAATGTAAACAAGTTGACGTCTTCCACCCGGGCGTCCACTTTCCAGAGAAGAGCCAACTTGCTGCTGTGATCTCCACTCGGGGAGGCCGGGGATAGCGGGTCTGGTGAGGCCGGCAGCAGAGGAGGTTTAGATGCTACAGGCAGCAGACTCAGGACACGCGAGAGGCAATCTGTGCAGGTGTCCGAAAACTCTACCTGTAGACCTTGCACAATGGATTCTATGAAGAGGGTGTCAGCCTGCATAATACCGACACCCAGAGATTGGTTGTAGCTGCCCTGAAAGCAAAGAGTCATCCGTGTTAGAAAACAACATCTAGTACAAGAAAAACCGCAATAGAAGATATTTCATACTAAGTTCATGTTCAGACATAATTTTATTGTCATTGCAACTGGGGCAGGGCGATTATGACCTAAATAAAAATTGTGATTAATTGGGGATTTTACCTTGATTATAATTAATGGAGTATTATTTAGGCCACGCCCTAGGGACAGATTATAATGAGGTCAATGGTGAGTACAAATCTCGCCCAGGCTCTGTATACTGTATACTGCAGGAACCAATCCTTTGTTCTCAGGGGAGAGCAGCAAGACTTAGGGAAATCTGGCAGTGGCTTTCTTCCTTCTCCAGATATCTAAATGATGATGTTTGTTTCCGTTATTTTTCTATTAATTTCCCAGCCCTATTACCAACATGCAAAATAGCATATACATATAATTACGGTGTATTTATCCGGGCACATCTTGTTATTCATCCTACTTTTGTTCTTACCTGTAAGCTAAAGGAATCAAGCACAAAGGCTTCGCCCCATACATGTGTATTTGGTGGGTGCAGGGCTTGCTGGATATGGGAATCTTTGCCGACTCTCCAACACAGATTGCTAACAGCGAGTAGCGCCCTCTGGTGGAGATTCTGGGTGCGCAGGTGCTTGAACTCTGCAGGAGAGACAGAGTAACATCCCGCTCATTATCAATCATGCTTATGAATCGGTTGCACTACAATTCCCAGCATTTCTTATTTGTGCTTTAAAAATATGAAGGAAACCCAGACAAGCGTCTACTACATGAAGAAAGCCAACAGCCAATAAAAAAAAAAATGACGTACCCAGTGAAACGGAGGAAAATCCTACAGCAAAGGGCTGTGCTTCATCGAGCTGGACAGACACGTTGACATTAGAGATGCTGGAGTGGAACACTATCGGGGCTAAGATCACAGGGAGTGGTCTAGAATAAAATACAACATTAAATATATAGAATATACAACCTGATTATAAGGATTTATAGGACTCAGACAAAATAGGTAAACACTCAACCCCTTTAATGGGGTCCGAAAGGTTCTGGTGGTATCCAGCTCGTAATGGATGCAATACCGCACTGTGTTAATAATGAAAACCACCGCATAGATGTGACACACAATCACTGTTCTGGATTTAATTATGAAGTTGACATTAAAATATTCAAGTTGTGCCAAGAATGAAGGAAATGAAACAAAGTACACAATAATATATAAACCACATGTAAACCACAGATAACTATACAAAGCCACAGATACATTCTACTAACGTAACACAAACAATAGTCAAGTATTTGCTGTCACTTCTAAACCTACCGATTATTTTTGGTTGAGGCTTTAGAGACCCTCTGCATTTGGCGATCCAGCGCCAGCAAGCTGAACCAATGTGAGAACTCCTGATGGCGGTAGTGAACGATACAAGTATTCAGCGCCACGTTGCTCTGGACATCTATAGAGGTGACCTAGTTAGGTATAAAGAAAGTCAGTCAAACAACTAATGTCAGATTATAATAATGAATATGGGTACTGAATCGGGCGTCTCAGAGCAGCAGATGTTTCCATTAAAGTCTACAGTAAAGCCAACCTAAGACGATTTCATGGCAAGCATCCATCCTGTGACATCGAGTACAGTCCCTTACCTGTACTCCGGCCTTCAAATGATTTAGGCAGAGGATCCTTTGTCGGCTCTGTGACAGTAATAAACCATCTGAAGACAAAAAACAGAGACAACACAACATTATCTTCCATTATTACAAGCAGCTATACCCTTCAATTTTAACTCTATAGGGCCAACATATTGCACTTGACAATGGTCATAGATCTGGCAATGTCCACAGAGTCGATGTGTAAACAGTGGCCACTATGACCGTAGGAATAAAGATTGCGGTGGTCACAAGAGTTACTCATGTGATGGTCTCTCTGAAAGTAATCAGTACGTAGCCAATACCGGGCGCAGAATGAAGCCAGGGAAGTAGTCATGGGCATATCACATGATGGCTGCCATTGCGATTGCTGTGGATGCAATGTCCACACAGAATACATGGGCAGCAGGGCCTGCAGAAGGAGGTTATGGTCACTATGACAGTACCCAACAGTTTATGACTAGAGATGAGCGAGTACTGTTTGGATCAGCCGATCCGAACAGCATGCTCCATAGAAATGAAAGGATGCACCTGGTACTTCCGCTTTGACGGCGGCTGGCCGCTTAACCCCCCGCGTGCCGGCTACGTCCATTCATTTCTATGCGAGCGTGCTGTTCGGATCGGCTGATCCGAACAGTACTCGCTCATCTCTATTTATGACATTTTAGAGATTTCTTAAGAAAGTGCTGCGAATGTATTATACATACTAGTCACCATCATAGACAGGATTCCTCTGCAATCCTTCAGTTACCACTTGGAAGTAGAGAACTTACCTTCTATTAGGAGCTCGGCGCTCATCTGTGCCAGTTCTGAGGTGCCAATGAACTTCCGCATGGGCAGCTGATCCTCCTCCCTCACGTAAGAAAACTTTAGGAGTTTCAGAGTCCAGTTTAAGTGTCTGAGGAAGAAAAGGGAATCTAAATCATCACCCTGAACTGAAGGCAACGCTCTCATATCTGCTGCTTTCACCATCACGTGCAGGGATTACCTTTGCTGACTGTTCATGGACAGGACAATGGTGCTGCTCTCAAACCCCACATCTAGCCTGCAAGGTAATCGCTCTACTAGCTGCAGCCACTTGGGAGCGGAGATGTCTTCTGGGAGGAAGAAAGGAAAAGGTAAGAAGATCGGGTAATACAAAGAGAAGAGAAAATATAGATGGCTTGTAACTTTTTTTCTGTATGGTGATCGACTTTCCTACCGTAAGGGAATATTGTAACATTAAAAGGGTTCTCTGGTTAAAGATATCAACAACCAATCCTTAGGAGAGGTTATCAATATCTGATCAAAGGGCGTGCGACACAGCCCATGGAAAGTAAAAGAGGTGCCTAATTTATGGCATATGCCATTCAACCCCCGGTATTTTAGGAGACTGCATAAGGAACCTACCTACTAAATCCCAGCCCTTAGACCTTATGACAAAGTAAACATTTTGGGATTTGTTCATATGGAGCTGTTCACTTTTTTAGACTTTGCTGAGAAGCACAGATCACTCTATAATACTTATACTAGGATCACACTAGCATTCGGGTTTCCGATCATGAGGTCAGCTTGGGGACCTGAAAACAGAAACCCAATCTGCCGAACAAAAGCGGTTACTCGCAGAAACCCACAGACCCCATAGTCTATAATGGGGTGCACCCAGTTTCCGCCAATTTTTCAAGCAGAATTGGGAGTGGAATCCCTGAATGGAGACCGAGCACTAGTGTAAACCTAGCCTTAGATGTGCGGTCCATGGTGAATTTGCGCAAATGCTTAACAACATCTTCATTAACTATTTAAAGGGGATTCTACCATTAAACTACCTTTTTTTCTATTTACCACGTCGGAATAGCCTTAAGAAAGGCTATTCGTCTCCTACCTTAAGACGTGGTCTCCGCTGCGCCGTTCCGTAGAAATACCGGTTTTAACCGGTATGCAAATGAGCTCTCCGCAGCAATGAGGGCGGGCCCCAGCGCTGACAGGCCGATGAGCGCGTCCCAATTGCTGCCCAGAGCTCTTTCCTGCGCCGCCTCCTTCTTCTGCAGCAACTCCTCCTCTTCTGGCTTCTCTTGCTCTTGTAGTTCGATACAGGAGCATAGAGAGGCCACCCCAAAATGGCCGCCGGCCGGCTCCTGTATTGAACTGCAAGAGCGGCTACCCAAAAATGGCCGCCAACCATTTTTGGGTAGCCGCTCTTGCAGTTCAATACAGGAGCTGGCCGGTGGCCATTTTTGGGTGGCCTCTCTATGCTCCTGTATAGAACTACAAGAGCAAGAGAAGCCAGAAGAGGCGGCGCAGGAAAGAACTCTGGGCAGCAATGGGGACGCACTCATCGGTGTTTCAGCTCTGGGGCCCGCCCTCATTGCTGCGGAGAGCTCATTTGCATACCGGTTAAAACCGGTATTTCTACAGAACGGCGCGGCGGAGACCACGTCTAAAGGTAGGAGACGAATAGCCTTTCTTAAGGCTATTCCGACGTGTTCATTAGAAAAAAAGGTAGTTTAATGGTAGAATCCCTTTAAGACACTTTTTGCACCTCGTTCAACAAAGTAGCATGGCATAGCATGAAAGAGTAGGGGCTTAAGATGTGACAATGTGGTCCAAAAAGTGCACCAAATGTAAACTAAGTCACCAGATAAGTGGTGTGAAGCTAGTCATTTTAAAGGTGCATCAAATATATCATCCTCCATCAACCACGGTGGTAAAGCTGGAGCATTTTAAAGGAAACATATCAAGTGTTTTTTACACTGGTTTCACCGTGTGCAGCATCAAGTACGGTAACTTTCTCTCTTATGGTGCCCTTATCTAGGCTTCCTGCTGCTGAAAAGGCAAGTTATAAACTTTTAAAACCTCAGATCGACCATAAAAAAAATTTAAATTTTTTTTAAAAAAACACGACAAGCCCTTTAAGTTAATTTTGCATATGTCAATCTAAGGTTTTAGAAGTTTATTAACTTATTAACAACAGAAATCTTGGTGAGGGGCACCAAAGGAAAGGTCACTACTTGGTGTTACACATGCTGGGGCCAGTTTAACCGACAGGTTCCCTGTAAAACTATTTAGTCTACGTTTACACACAGGAAAGAGTAGATGTAAGTGCAGTGAAGCTAGAGACACTGTCAGGGTGCCGTCACACCACATTTGCAATGTACAGGTGGTGTAATTGTACCAGCATACAGTCACATATATGGTAACGTATACCTTTAGCGTAGACTGTGAATGCAGAGATTGCACCCCAAATATAGAGGCCTTGGCTGGTCTGCTAAAGGTCTGCTCATACATTGTAATGCGTGAACATAAAGGTAAGGATGGATGAGTCCCTGTTACAGTCTTTCTAAAGCAGTTGTGACACAAACATTTCATTCTGACAACTCTTATACCCATATAAGACATTGATAGTCTTTGATATGGAGTTCTAGCTCTGTCAACATTTAACAAGCGATGCCCTTGGTGCTGACCTGTGTCCGCCGGTTCCTCTGCACTGCTGCCTTCTTCAGTCTCAGGCTGCACTACTGACACCAGTCGTTTCTGCAGCAAGTCACTGTTGAACAGACTCTCGTGCACCTCTGCATGCAGACTCCTCACCCTCATGCCGACCACTTGTAAGCTCTTCTCATTGATGCTGCACTCCAGAGTAAGAGCGAGGGAGAGCTCCGCCAGACAGGCTTCATCCTGCAATCGTAGATGGGAAATGGTCACCGGGTTACATCTCTCCCCATATATTAGATGTATGCCATTAATGTCTGGTACTATATATGCAATCCCGCAACTTGTGTACATGTCCTGCATTAGGTTTGGTAGAAGGTATTGGAAAACCGTAATTAAAGGGGATGTTTCATGAAGGCAACCTCTATCCATAACTCTTATGAAGCATGTAGACATGGTAAGGGGAAGAAAGTGGGACCGCCCCCTACAGGCCAGAACATAGAATCACTCAGACTAGTGCGCCCTTGCGTTACATTTCCCCGCAGCAGCCGCTTCACAGACCCAAAGGGATGTCGGGAGAAAGACTCGGCTTTAACCCAATACTCACCTGCTGGCTGCTCTTTAGTAACTTGCTAGTAAGCTGGTTAAGGCTCAGCGTGCAGTCCATTCTGTAAGAATCAGACAATTAATTAAGCATTTTTATACATTTTTGGCATTTTAAAGCTAAAGGCATGAAAACATCATAAATGTTCAACAAAGAACATACAGATTAGCTTATACAGGGCTCTTAGGTTATGTTCACACTTCAGCTTAACTCCCCTTCATTGCTGAGACCACAATGCCGTGCTGGATCAGTCATATCAATGATACTAAAGAACCCAACACACCACAAACAACTAATAAAGACTTTGGGTTCTGGAGACTTCATGGTAGGAATAGCCCTGTAAGCCGCAGTGAAATAAAACAGATTGAAGGCCCTTAAGGGGGAGTTCACACGGAGTTACGTGCCGCGTGATGTGGCACGTAGATGCCGCGGGACCCTTTGCGGGCCGTACACGCTCCCATTGATTTCAATGGGAGCGGGGATCGTATGCGCCGTGCTAGTTTGCGGCCGTGAATAAATGCACAGCTGCAAACTAGCGCGGTGCATACGATCCCCGCTCCCATTGAAATCAATGGGAGCGTGTATGGCCCGCAAAGGGTCCCGCGGCGTCTACGTGCCACATCACGCGGCACGTAACTCCGTGTGAACTCCCCCTAAAGGGGTTGTCCTGGGGTATTCATTTTTGGTTTATTATTGACTTATTTTAATGCAGAATTGTGTTTAGAACATGTTTTATTACTGAATAAAATCATACAATTCTAGTAAATCTCCTCACCCTGCAGGCCGGTGACTACAAGGCGTACAGCTAGTGATGTGACCGATGTACCTAATAAATCTGAAGATTTGGTCATGTGAGAACAATGCAAAAGGTCGCCGCTCAATATAAAGGGTAAAACCTGAAATTCCAGTGGTGATCTGGAATAAGTCCTGTGTCACAGGTCATATGCGTCCAGGTAGTACAGAAGATGTGCCCGCACCATGTATCCTTACAATAAGGCGCCGTCTGTGGCTAAGCCTTGGATGTCGTAACAGACGCCACAATTCTACGAAACTTTAAAATCGGAGCCAACCCTTTCATGAGAAAGGCATCTCACCTTCCCAAAAGATGTATGAAAAGCGACTCATCTTTATAATGTTTACACCAAGGACTCATTTTTAGTGACAGAACCTCCTACTGAGGACAGTGAATGGTTACCTTTTCCCATCGCTGTCCAGTACAATGGCCGTCTTTGTTAAGGTCATATGCCATAGAGATTCGGAGGCAGCCACATTGAGAACCATGATATTCACAGAGTCCAAGTGTACAGACAGCAGCTGCAAAGCAAACAAAGCCGTATTACTTGGCAGGACAGGATAAATCCTGAAGAACGTGCGGTCACATGCTGGGTGGTGGGCAGAAGCCCCTTTACCGTACTCTATAATATTATAAATACGGCAGAAAACCTTAGCGTTTAGTACATTGTCACCCCAATTGTCATGTGATTCAGTTTCTTGATGATACAGCACATTTACGGCCACTTTACAGAGTGCTCCAATGGTAGAGAGACCCCAAATAGATGGAAAACAGTGGCTGGACATGTCGTCCTGTGTGTGGCAGGTTACTAAGAGGAGGGGAGCAAAGCTGTGTGGGCCATAATCCAACACAAAGGTTGCCATTTTGGAACAAAGTAGATTTTTTTCCCAAATAGGAAGGGGTGCATGTGATTTATACATATATCGGATATCAAAAGCCCGTAAGCAAATCCCTTGAAGAAACAAAATTAGAAGAAAACTGCTAAATGGGTTTTGGAACAGAAGACACCTACTTGAGACAAGATTCTCAATATGGATGGGTTAAAGGCGGTTTTCTCAACATGTTCTGAAGTAACATCGGATGAAGCGTCAGGAACCTGTGGCTGCGGTGGTGGCGACAACCCTTGTAGGTCTGTCCGAATGCGCACTTCTCCAAAACACAGCGCAAAGTAGTGACTGCAAGCAAATGAAAGAAAAACCAGGTCAAGGTCAGAGAAACTTACCGTCCCCTGACAAATTATATAGCTATATCATATAGTATAGAAAATTTACTGAAATAAAGCATGTTGGAGGAAATATTTAGTGGCTGACAGGGAACAAACCAACAACCGAAACTCTAACCTGATGCAGGATAAAGGGACGGCCTTCGAAATTTGACCAAATCACATCTTATGTAAGGTTAATCAGTCATGTCATAGAACCTCAAGAACAGGACTTACGGTAATTTACAGTTCAAAAGCAGTACTTACGGTAATTCGTGATTCAAGGGCACCATTTACGGTAATTCGTGATTCAAGGGAACTACTTACAGGAACTCATATTCAAGGGCACTACTTACGGTCATTTGTGATTCAAGGGCAGTACTTACGGTAATTCATGATTCAGCAGCTTGCTAGATATCCAGATACTGTCAATTTCCTGAAATAGGGAAATAAATATTGATTTAACACAATTACATTACAAGGTAGGACTGGGAAATTAATCGAATAAATTGCATATCAAAGAAGCCAAATTCAGATTTTTCATCAGAATCGTGAGAGCAATGTTAGCCCCCATCCCAGGGTCTGATAGATTTCAACAATTCCTTCACAATAGTCAATAGTGGGGTGGTAGGATGAGTAAGGCCTCGTTCACATCTGTGTTGGTATCCGGATGAGGACCCCCCCCGAACAGAATACCGAACGCAACTATAATCTATAATGGGGTCCATGTGCTTGCCGCCAGATCTCTGCACGGATCATGCAGACAGGAAAGTAATTCACAATCTACTTTCCTGTCCGCATGATTCGTGCGGGCAGCGCGCAGCAAGCACACAGACCCCATTATAGATTCTATTTTTTTTTTAGGCCAAATCAACAAGCCCTACTAAATAGAGATGAGCGAACACTGTTCGGATCAGACGATTCGAACAGCACGCTCCCATAGAAATTAATGGAAGCAACTGTTACGCTGACTTGGCCGGCGGCCGGCGTCACAGGTGCTTCCATTCATTTCTATGGGAGCGTGCTGTTCGGATCGGCTGATCCAAACAGAGTTCGCTCATCTCTACTACTAAACCATTAAAAACTAATGCAGACATTCAGGATTTGCTCAAGTCAAAACCTGACTTGTATTATACAAAAAATATGTGACAGAGGCGTACGCTGAGATTTCTGCCATGGGTGTTTGGAGGAATCCACAGCACAATTGGCCCCATTGTCATTCAGTCGGGATAATCTGTGACACTTCTGTGCGGAGTACAGAATTTACTGCCCATATTCCACACAGATTATTCTTTCCTTTGTTTGTGAATAAGGTATTTTATGCCCCATTTACTTGCACCAGCTGTGGAACGTCAGCAGATTTCATAGGAATTGATGCATAGAATCCGCACTTAAAGGGGTTCCCTAAGCATTTCTCATATTGTACACAGGATAGGTCATCGGCATCTGATTGGTGGGGGTCCGACATCTGAACCAGCTGCTGGAATCCGCACCGATGGACAGATCTGGAAGCAGCAGGTAAGTACTGTAGCACCTCCTATATACAGTGTACAGTGCTGGAAGAAGACAGGACCGCCATGTGCAGTGAGCACCTAAAAAATATGGGCGTGCAGATGCCCCGCACTTCTCTGACAGTATCAAACTGGTAATCACATATAGAAGGAAAACTGAATTTCTCAGCAGCAACATTGCACTTTGACACAAAAAAGGTCTGTGCGCTATGATAATAACCCCCTACAACAGGAGATAAGTAGTAGAAGTCTAAGGCCCAACAATATGGAAACGCAGCGTTTTTTCCTGCAGATTTTGCTGCGTTTTTTTGAGCCAAAGTCAGGAGTGGCTTGGAAAAAATGGAAAATATAAAGGGAGCTCTTACCACCGCTTACCACCGCTGTCCACCCGGGGGAAACTGGACAGGGGACGGCTTGCCGACAGTCAGCTTTAAAACCCATTCATTTTAAATGTTTGTTTTAAAGGTGACTGCCGATGTCCGTATGCGGCCTCTCCGCCTGGAAACTGTTTTTCTTTTCACGGACACAAAGTCCTGCATGTATGACTTTGCATCCATGCATAAAAAAATCAGTTTCCAGGCGGAGAGGCCGCATACGGACATCGGCGGTTACCTTTAAAAATCCATTCAATGAATGGGTTTAAAGCTGACCGCCGGCAAGCCGTCCCCTGTCCAGTTTCCCCGGGGCGGACAGCGGTGATAGTGTGAACGTCCCCTTAGATGTTTCCCTTCTGTTAACTCCACTCCTAACTTTGCCTCAAAAACCAGCAACAAATAACCACAGCGTTTCGGCAGCTGCCCTTTATCTTGTCTGCTCCCCCATTCAGCCATTATTGGCAGGGATCACTATGGCAGGTATAGCTAGTTTGCCAGTGTAGTTCTCCCCATAAGTTCAATACATACGAGAGGACACGTGATACATATAGGATACAACCGTGCTAACACATGGTAAAGTGAACACGGCCTGACAAAGAAAATATGTCAAAAATTCAGCAAATCCGATACACATGCCTTTGAAATCTTCTCCATAACATTTGTCCTCCTATACGGCGGGGACACTGTGCCCCATTGTTAGTATTCACAGCAACTATTGTTTCTAAGCTGCAATACAGCAGTACAGCTAATATCTGCAAGTCAATGTTTCTTTAACCCTTGCATTGGCAGCCACATTTCCGTACACGGGTCCGGTGCCCGGCTTACACAAAGCCAGCGGACAGAAAACAAGAACAATCAGGAACGCCAACGACAGGAAAAGAGGAAACATCGAGCCAAGTTCATGAGTGATTTTCCTTATCTACCTAACATCCTACAAGTGTGAAGGAAAATGTACTGAGGAAGTAGAATCCCTGTTGTCCCCATATCTCCGGATACAAGCACGTCCTCACCAGGGTCTGCTGCTGCTTCCCAAACTTCAAACTGATGTTTTGGAACCAAAAGAATCCGAGGCTTCCAATCTTCAGCTCCGCTCCAAGTTTCCTCTGACACCAGTTACTGGCCAGGCGATAGAGCAGCCATCTATAGGGGGGATACAAGTGTTTGTTACGCGGTATTTACACTGTACAAGTGACTTTGTGTCAACTACCAAAAATAAAGGAATACAGAAATAACTCGTTATATAAATACACTGTATCTGAGAAAGCTGGGTGGCGACTGTCACGGCTCCAAAAGTAATTGTCACACAGCGACAGGGAAAAATCAATACATAATGCATTTTCCACTAGGGGACGCTCACACTACCTTTTGTCTATTTTTTTTGCGTGGTTTTCCTCCCATTCTACAAACTCCTTGCAGATGTTCCTAGCGGGATTTGAACCCAGGACTCCAGCGCTGCAAGGCTGCCGTGCTAACCACTGAGCCACCGTGTTGTCCTTGTTTTTTTGTGAAGAGGCTGCAGAGCTCCTATAAACGCTGCAGACAGACCCCGACAATCTTCAATGGATGACTTATTCTAGGACCAGAAATCCAAAAGATGTCCCACAATCTATCCTATGATCCGATCACTGAGACCGTCACAGCTCGTGGAACCAGGGGTCTTGTGTCCCCCCCCCCCCCCCCAATTGAATAGAGTTATGGTTCTGCATATGTACAACTGCTCTACTCATTCCCTATGAGACTGATGAAGACCGCCATATACCTCGCTCACCATTTTCATCTGTCCCATAGACTTTGAATGAAGTGTTAGAGTGCCTGCTCCTCCATTTGAGAAGGGGGAGATAAGACACCTCTTGTCCTGATCTGTGGGGGGGCACAGTGGTGGTTCTCCCAGAGATTAGACTCTTATCACTCATCCACCCTTCAAAGGGATTACCCCAACCAAAAAAAATGGTAACATCAGATTAGTGGGTGTCTTATTGCAGTGACCCCCGACCTCCAGAAAAAGTCCCATAGAGCTGACAGAGAAGCAAAGATATATGAGTGCTGATGCCATGTCCTTCTAGGAGCTGCAGGGCGTCACAGAGGCCCCCAGGACTGGGCGTTTGATATGGCATCAATTCTTTTTCATGATAACCTTATTAAGATTGACCATCTAATTTAATGTCATAGGAAACGTTAACTGGATATAAAAGGCAAAAAAAAAACAAAAACAAACCTCAGCGCATTCATCTACAGTGGAAATGAGCAAGTAATGAGGTAACAAGTATATATGTGAGGAGCGCCGGGTGTCAGGAGGATGTACAACGTGTTACTATAGAAGAGGAAGTGTGAGGACTGCTCATATACCGCACACCGTTGTGCCTGGCAAGTCAGAGACTAATGTAATGGCTGCTTAGTCAATTCCTCAGTACAGCCGAAACAGAAGAGCAATGGCCAGGACAGGGCGGTACAGGTCATAATGGCCGAAAAACAGCCCTGGCAACTGGGGATGATCCTGGTTTGGCAGAGAAGTTTGGGAGAGTCCTACTGTGTCTACTAGGAAAATAAGGAGATGGGAGAAATAAAGGCCGAGGCTGTGACTTCTGGGGATGTAGAAGGGGCCGCTGGGGAAGAGGGAAAGGACAGCTACGCCCTCTGAGGAAGAGGGAAAGGGACACCGGGGAAGAGGGAAAGGGACACCGGGGAAGAGGGAAAGGGACACCGGGGAAGAGGGAAAGGGACACCGGGGAAGAGGGAAAGGGACACCGGGGAAGAGGGAAAGGGACAACGGGGAAGAGGGAAAGGGACAACGGGGAAGAGGGAAAGGGACAACGGGGAAGAGGGAAAGGGACAACGGGGAAGAGGGAAAGGGACAACGGGGAAGAGGGAAAGGGACAACGGGGAAGAGGGAAAGGGACAACGGGGAAGAGGGAAAGGGACAACGGGGAAGAGGGAAAGGGACAACGGGGAAGAGGGAAAGGAACAACGGGGAAGAGGGAAAGGGACAACGGGGAAGAGGGAAAGGGACACCGGGGAAGAGGGAAAGGGACACCGGGGAAGAGGGAAAGGGACACCGGGGAAGAGGGAAAGGGACACCGGGGAAGAGGGAAAGGGACACCGGGGAAGAGGGAAAGGAACACCGGGGAAGAGGGAAAGGAACAACGGGGAAGAGGGAAAGGAACAACGGGGAAGAGGGAAAGGAACAACGGGGAAGAGGGAAAGGAACAACGGGGAAGAGGGAAAGGAACAACGGGGAAGAGGGAAAGGAACAACGGGGAAGAGGGAAAGGAACAACGGGGAAGAGGGAAAGGAACAACGGGGAAGAGGGAAAGGAACAACGGGGAAGAGGGAAAGGAACAACGGGGAAGAGGGAAAGGAACAACGGGGAAGAGGGAAAGGGACATCGGGGAAGAGGGAAAGGGACATCGGGGAAGAGGGAAAGGGACATCGGGGAAGAGGGAAAGGGACATCGGGGAAGAGGGAAAGGGACATCGGGGAAGAGGGAAAGGGACATCGGGGAAGAGGGAAAGGGACATCGGGGAAGAGGGAAAGGGACATCGGGGAAGAGGGAAAGGGACATCGGGGAAGAGGGAAAGGGACATCGGGGAAGAGGGAAAGGGACATCGGGGAAGAGGGAAAGGGACATCGGGGAAGAGGGAAAGGAACATCGGGGAAGAGGGAAAGGAACATCGGGGAAGAGGGAAAGGAACATCGGGGAAGAGGGAAAGGAACATCGGGGAAGAGGGAAAGGAACATCGGGGAAGAGGGAAAGGAACATCGGGGAAGAGGGAAAGGAACATCGGGAAAGAGGGAAAGGAACATCGGGGAAGAGGGAAAGGACCGCTGAGGATGTAGTAATAAAAAGTGCCATGACTGCAGAAGAAGGAAAGGACAGCCGCAACCACTGAGGAGGAAGGTAAAAGACTGCTGTGACTTCTATTGGGGAGGTGGGAAGATATTACTGTAAGTACCGGAGAAGTGGGGACAGACTGCTATTCCTACTTGTAAGTTGGAGTCGGGAACTGCTTCAAATACCAGGAAAGTGGAGAGATGTAATAATTGGGTAAGAGGAGGAGAGACTGGGGAAAACTATTTCCAATAATAGAGTAAGGGGTCATAGTAAATATTGAGGAGAGCCCTCACATAGCCAGGATTGTGTAGACCTAGTGACTGCTGATATATATTGTACAGCCATCAGGAATTATTGCCAGATGACAGGACTTATACCGTATACACACCGTAGTACAGGGAGACATTACTATAGTGCTTATTGCCACTTTATTTAGTAGGAAATTGAAGATGAAATAAAACAAATAAACCTAAAAAACAGAAATCTCCTAAATCCCATTCTGTGATCTATCTAGTACAAACATCAGACATACCATAGTAAAGCCCTGTGTCAATAAGCTGCACACAGGCCGGTATTGTGAGAGGTACAGGGTGACTCCACTGTATATACAATTACACCATATAGTGACCATAGACCAATATAGCCGTAGTCTTTCGAGATACAGAAGGGACTGGCCCTTTAAGCAGATGCCCAGGTCTAGACTTACAAATGATATGTAAATCACTGCCAGGGTGCAGTATATAGCTGTAATAAAGGAGAGGTATCGGGGAACAGAACTCTCTATGTAGGGAGTAATATATACAGTACTGTATGTGGAGAATACATTATATATACATATAGGGGGTGACAGTAGGTGAAGGGGAAAGGTAACATGTAACAAGGGGGAGATGTGATATATATGTGATGGATGGGTAATACATATGGGGGAGATTATATGGTGGACAGGCAACATATTTATGGGGACAAAAGATATATATACTACACAATGGTGTGTGTGTGTGTGTGTGTGTATGTGCGTGAGATAGGTGAAATGTATAGGTGATATGCATGAGGGATGCTATGTGAGATGCCTGGGGGTGCTGTATAGGCGATATCTATTGGTAAGGGGCGTGTGATACGTCCAGGGGTAGAGTATAGGTGATGTCTATTAAGTGGCTATGTGATATGCCTGGGGGTACCATATAGGTAATATGGATAGGGGGAGCTGTATGATATGCCTTGGGGTACTGTATAAGTGATATATATAGGGAGTGGCTGTGTTATATGCCCTGGGGTACAGTATAGGTGCTATCTATTAGGTGGCTATGTGATATGCCTGGGGGAAATGTATAGGCGATATGTATGTTGGGGGGGAGGGGGTGCTATCTATTGGGGACGGCTATGTGATATGCCTGAGGGTACTGTGTAGGTGATATGTATGTTGGGGGGAGTATGTGGGTATATGATAAGTCTGGGGGTAATGTATAGATGACATGTATTGGGTGTCTATGGGATATGCCAGGGAGTACAGTATAGGTAATATGTCTGCGGTAGCACATAGGTTATGGGGGTGAGAAGGGACAGATGATTTGGCGGGTGGGTATAGGTGGGGTGAGAAGGGACAGATGATTTGGCGGGTGGGTATAGGTGGGGTGAGAAGGGACAGATGATTTGGCGGGTGGGTATAGGTGGGGTGAGAAGGGACAGATGATTTGGCGGGTGGGTATAGGTGGGGTGAGAAGGGACAGATGATTTGGCGGGTGGGTATAGGTGGGGTGAGAAGGGACAGATGATTTGGCGGGTGGGTATAGGTGGGGTGAGAAGGGACAGATGATTTGGCGGGTGGGTATAGGTGGGGTGAGAAGGGACAGATGATTTGGCGGGTGGGTATAGGTGGGGTGAGAAGGGACAGATGATTTGGCGGGTGGGTATAGGTGGGGTGAGAAGGGACAGATGATTTGGCGGGTGGGTATAGGTGGGGTGAGAAGGGACAGATGATTTGGCGGGTGGGTATAGGTGGGGTGAGAAGGGACAGATGATTTGGCGGGTGGGTATAGGTGGGGTGAGAAGGGACAGATGATTTGGCGGGTGGGTATAGGTGGGGTGAGAAGGGACAGATGATTTGGCGGGTGGGTATAGGTGGGGTGAGAAGGGACAGATGATTTGGCGGGTGGGTATAGGTGGGGTGAGAAGGGACAGATGATTTGGCGGGTGGGTATAGGTGAGGTGCATCGGTATATAGGGGGCCGGTGGGTATAGGTGAGGTGCATCGGTATATAGGGGGCCGGTGGGTATAGGTGAGGTGCATCGGTATATAGGGGGCCGGTGGGTATAGGTGAGGTGCATCGGTATATAGGGGGCCGGTGGGTATAGGTGAGGTGCATCGGTATATAGGGGGCCGGTGGGTATAGGTGAGGTGCATCGGTATATAGGGGGCCGGTGGGTATAGGTGAGGTGCATCGGTATATAGGGGGCCGGTGGGTATAGGTGAGGTGCATCGGTATATAGGGGGCCGGTGGGTATAGGTGAGGTGCATCGGTATATAGGGGGCCGGTGGGTATAGGTGAGGTGCATCGGTATATAGGGGGCCGGTGGGTATAGGTGAGGTGCATCGGTATATAGGGGGCCGGTGGGTATAGGTGAGGTGCATCGGTATATAGGGGGCCGGTGGGTATAGGTGAGGTGCATCGGTATATAGGGGGCCGGTGGGTATAGGTGAGGTGCATCGGTATATAGGGGGCCGGTGGGTATAGGTGAGGTGCATCGGTATATAGGGGGCCGGTGGGTATAGGTGAGGTGCATCGGTATATAGGGGGCCGGTGGGTATAGGTGAGGTGCATCGGTATATAGGGGGCCGGTGGGTATAGGTGAGGTGCATCGGTATATAGGGGGCCGGTGGGTATAGGTGAGGTGCATCGGTATATAGGGGGCCGGTGGGTATAGGTGAGGTGCATCGGTATATAGGGGGCCGGTGGGTATAGGTGAGGTGCATCGGTATATAGGGGGCCGGTGGGTATAGGTGAGGTGCATCGGTATATAGGGGGCCGGTGGGTATAGGTGAGGTGCATCGGTATATAGGGGGCCGGTGGGTATAGGTGAGGTGCATCGGTATATAGGGGGCCGGTGGGTATAGGTGAGGTGCATCGGTATATAGGGGGCCGGTGGGTATAGGTGAGGTGCATCGGTATATAGGGGGCCGGTGGGTATAGGTGAGGTGCATCGGTATATAGGGGGCCGGTGGGTATAGGTGAGGTGCATCGGTATATAGGGGGCCGGTGGGTATAGGTGAGGTGCATCGGTATATAGGGGGCCGGTGGGTATAGGTGAGGTGCATCGGTATATAGGGGGCCGGTGGGTATAGGTGAGGTGCATCGGTATATAGGGGGCCGGTGGGTATAGGTGAGGTGCATCGGTATATAGGGGGCCGGTGGGTATAGGTGAGGTGCATCGGTATATAGGGGGCCGGTGGGTATAGGTGAGGTGCATCGGTATATAGGGGGCCGGTGGGTATAGGTGAGGTGCATCGGTATATAGGGGGCCGGTGGGTATAGGTGAGGTGCATCGGTATATAGGGGGCCGGTGGGTATAGGTGAGGTGCATCGGTATATAGGGGGCCGGTGGGTATAGGTGAGGTGCATCGGTATATAGGGGGCCGGTGGGTATAGGTGAGGTGCATCGGTATATAGGGGGCCGGTGGGTATAGGTGAGGTGCATCGGTATATAGGGGGCCGGTGGGTATAGGTGAGGTGCATCGGTATATAGGGGGCCGGTGGGTATAGGTGAGGTGCATCGGTATATAGGGGGCCGGTGGGTATAGGTGAGGTGCATCGGTATATAGGGGGCCGGTGGGTATAGGTGAGGTGCATCGGTATATAGGGGGCCGGTGGGTATAGGTGAGGTGCATCGGTATATAGGGGGCCGGTGGGTATAGGTGAGGTGCATCGGTATATAGGGGGCCGGTGGGTATAGGTGAGGTGCATCGGTATATAGGGGGCCGGTGGGTATAGGTGAGGTGCATCGGTATATAGGGGGCCGGTGGGTATAGGTGAGGTGCATCGGTATATAGGGGGCCGGTGGGTATAGGTGAGGTGCATCGGTATATAGGGGGCCGGTGGGTATAGGTGAGGTGCATCGGTATATAGGGGGCCGGTGGGTATAGGTGAGGTGCATCGGTATATAGGGGGCCGGTGGGTATAGGTGAGGTGCATCGGTATATAGGGGGCCGGTGGGTATAGGTGAGGTGCATCGGTATATAGGGGGCCGGTGGGTATAGGTGAGGTGCATCGGTATATAGGGGGCCGGTGGGTATAGGTGAGGTGCATCGGTATATAGGGGGCCGGTGGGTATAGGTGAGGTGCATCGGTATATAGGGGGCCGGTGGGTATAGGTGAGGTGCATCGGTATATAGGGGGCCGGTGGGTATAGGTGAGGTGCATCGGTATATAGGGGGCCGGTGGGTATAGGTGAGGTGCATCGGTATATAGGGGGCCGGTGGGTATAGGTGAGGTGCATCGGTATATAGGGGGCCGGTGGGTATAGGTGAGGTGCATCGGTATATAGGGGGCCGGTGGGTATAGGTGAGGTGCATCGGTATATAGGGGGCCGGTGGGTATAGGTGAGGTGCATCGGTATATAGGGGGCCGGTGGGTATAGGTGAGGTGCATCGGTATATAGGGGGCCGGTGGGTATAGGTGAGGTGCATCGGTATATAGGGGGCCGGTGGGTATAGGTGAGGTGCATCGGTATATAGGGGGCCGGTGGGTATAGGTGAGGTGCATCGGTATATAGGGGGCCGGTGGGTATAGGTGAGGTGCATCGGTATATAGGGGGCCGGTGGGTATAGGTGAGGTGCATCGGTATATAGGGGGCCGGTGGGTATAGGTGAGGTGCATCGGTATATAGGGGGCCGGTGGGTATAGGTGAGGTGCATCGGTATATAGGGGGCCGGTGGGTATAGGTGAGGTGTATCGGTATATAGGGGGCCGGTGGGTATAGGTGAGGTGTATCGGTATATAGGGGGCCGGTGGGTATAGGTGAGGTGTATCGGTATATAGGGGGCCGGTGGGTATAGGTGAGGTGTATCGGTATATAGGGGGCCGGTGGGTATAGGTGAGGTGTATCGGTATATAGGGGGCCGGTGGGTATAGGTGAGGTGTATCGGTATATAGGGGGCCGGTGGGTATAGGTGAGGTGTATCGGTATATAGGGGGCCGGTGGGTATAGGTGAGGTGTATGAGTATATAGGTGAGGTGTATCGGTATATAGGTGTGTATCAGTATATAGGTGAGGTGTATCGGTATATACAGTAGGTGAGGTGTATCAGTATATAGGGGGCTGGTGGGTATAGGTGAGGTGTATCGGTATATAGGTGAGGTGTATCGGTATATAGGTGAGGTGTATCGGTATATAGGTGAGGTGTATCGGTATATAGGTGAGGTGTATCGGTATATAGGTGAGGTGTATCGGTATATACAGTAGGTGAGGTGTATCAGTATATAGGGGGCTGGTGGGTATAGGTGAGGTGTATCGGTATACAGGTGAGGTGTATCGGTATACAGGTGAGGTGTATCGGTATACAGGTGAGGTGTATCGGTATACAGGTGAGGTGTATCGGTATACAGGTGAGGTGTATCGGTATACAGGTGAGGTGTATGGGTATACAGGTGAGGTGTATGGGTATACAGGTGAGGTGTATGGGTATACAGGTGAGGTGTATGGGTATACAGGTGAGGTGTATGGGTATACAGGTGAGGTGTATGGGTATACAGGTGAGGTGTATGGGTATACAGGTGAGGTGTATGGGTATACAGGTGAGGTGTATGGGTATACAGGTGAGGTGTATGGGTATACAGGTGAGGTGTATGGGTATACAGGTGAGGTGTATGGGTATACAGGTGAGGTGTATGGGTATACAGGTGAGGTGTATGGGTATACAGGTGAGGTGTATGGGTATACAGGTGAGGTGTATGGGTATACAGGTGAGGTGTATGGGTATACAGGTGAGGTGTATCGGTATACAGGTGAGGTGTAGGAGTATATAGGTGAGGTGTATCAGTATATAGGTGAGGTGTATCAGTATATAGGTGAGGTGTAGGAGTATATAGGTGAGGTGTATCGGTATATAGGTGAGGTGTATCGGTATATAGGTGAGGTGTATCGGTATATAGGTGAGGTGTATCGGTATATAGGTGAGGTGTAGGAGTATATAGGTGAGGTGTAGGAGTATATAGGTGAGGTGTATCAGTATATAGGTGAGGTGTATCAGTATATAGGTGAGGTGTAGGAGTATATAGGTGAGGTGTAGGAGTATATAGGTGAGGTGTATCAGTATATAGGTGAGGTGTATCAGTATATAGGTGAGGTGTATCAGTATATAGGTGAGGTGTATCAGTATATAGGTGAGGTGTATGAGTATATAGGTGAGGTGTATGAGTATATAGGTGAGGTGTAGGAGTATATAGGTGAGGTGTAGGAGTATATAGGTGAGGTGTAGGAGTATATAGGTGAGGTGTAGGAGTATATAGGTGAGGTGTAGGAGTATATAGGTGAGGTGTAGGAGTATATAGGTGAGGTGTAGGAGTATATAGGTGAGGTGTAGGAGTATATAGGTGAGGTGTAGGAGTATATAGGTGAGGTATATCAGTATATAGGTGAGGTGTAGGAGTATATAGGTGAGGTGTATGAGTATATAGGTGAGGTGTATGAGTATATAGGTGAGGTGTATGAGTATATAGGTGAGGTGTAGGAGTATATAGGTGAGGTGTAGGAGTATATAGGTGAGGTGTATGAGTATATAGGTGAGGTGTATGAGTATATAGGTGAGGTATATCAGTATATAGGTGAGGTGTAGGAGTATATAGGTGAGGTGTATGAGTATATAGGTGAGGTATATCAGTATATAGGTGAGGTGTAGGAGTATATAGGTGAGGTATATCAGTATATAGGTGAGGTGTAGGAGTATATAGGTGAGGTATATCAGTATATAGGTGAGGTGTATGAGTATATAGGTGAGGTGTATGAGTATATAGGTGAGGTATATCAGTATATAGGTGAGGTGTAGGAGTATATAGGTGAGGTGTAGGAGTATATAGGTGAGGTATATCAGTATATAGGTGAGGTGTAGGAGTATATAGGGGGCTGCAGGCACGTAGTACCGCGGCACAGATGTCACCGGCCTTGGGCCTGACAGCACCAGTGACAGCTCAGCGCCACGTCTGACAGCTCCACCCGACAGCCCAGGCGTCCGCTCCCCAGGCCCCGCTCACTCTCCCCCGGGGTACCCACCGTCCGAGCAGCAGGGCACAGACCGCCAGCAGCAGCAGCGCCAGGAGCACCACGGAGAGGATGGGCATGGCGCCTACCCGGGAACCCCGGCCACCGACACCGGCCGACCGGCGCCTGAAGCTGTCACACCGATCCGGGAGAGCATGGAGGTCCCTCCTCCTCCGGGTGGGAGGGAGGGAGAGGCCGCTACTATCCCGGGAACAGGAAGTGAGAGGGGGCCGAGCACAGCGGCATCATGTGAGGCGGAGGAGGCTTGTGTGCGCCCTCCTGTGTGTGTGCCGGGTAATGCAGCCTGACAGCCGGAGCTCTTGTATGGAAACCAAGACTCACATTGTCATATTGTTTTTGTACCGGTCGATAATCGATATGATCGTCCGTCCATACCAACCTTAGGGACCGATCCACGATATTAGCAGGCAGATGGCGTCCCATTCTCCAGATAGCAATGGTGGATCCCCATATTGTAGGGCAGTTATGGCTTATCCTGTGGCTATACCCATAAATCCCAATACCGCTTTGGGCTATGTTCACAAATGTGTTGGAGTCTGTCTGAAATTGTGGATGAAATATTCGGTGAGAAGAGAACGGACACCCGACATACCACATTAGGGTCAATGAGGTCCCTTGGGATCCGTTGTCGTCCATCAGTAGACGGATTGGTTGCATTGTAATCCATTCTTCTGGTTTTATGACCATAAAGAGATTGGGCAATCATGTGATTACATCGTTGAAATCCGTCCACAAGAACAATGAATAGGTGAACCCCAAAAAAACAGCAGTTATACACGTCCAATAAACCCCATTGGCCATAATAATGGGGCCCATCCTTTAAAAACTGAAACCGGCCCTGCTCCCTTACTGGACTCAGGTTCAGGACCTTTTGTGCCGGGTTCTCAGCATTTGCCTCCCTCTATCCCCTAAAACCTATCTCCTTAATCTCCCTCCACTGAAACTGCGCAAGCCGGCCCTGCGACTTTTTCTATTTCTTCTCACTTCTGCCCGGTGTTTGATTGCTAAATATTGGCGTCAGTCAGCACCCCCATCCCTGGAGGAGTTATACTGCAGGATCAGGAATGCACGCTCCCTGGAATACCTAACAGCCGTGCTTAACGATGAGGAGGAGCGGTTTCACGCCGTTTGGGACCTGTGGGACTCGTTCTGGGCCACCCAGCCTCTGTAATTCCACCGCCTTCTGGAACTTCTGGTTTTTTCTCCCTCCCTTTCCCCAGCCTTGTCTTGTCTGGTTTGTGTTTGTCTTCCCTGTCTCCCCTTTTCTTTTTGTTTCTACCTAGTTTACCATTTGTAATTTCGTCATTTTCTATTGTACTGTTCTTTGTGATCTCCTCTGGCTTGGTAGACATGTTGTGTTTCTTTATTGTTACAAATTTTCATAAATAAACAATTTAAAAAAAAAACAACTGAAACCGGTAGACGAAAAAGTCCAATTTTTGGGCAGAAACTGGGACAGAGTCTCCAATGGAGTCTCTGGTACAGATGTGAACATAGCCCTAGCAAGTGCAGACACTGGTGACACGGCCCGGTGTGCGGCCACCGCCATATTAGGTGTCTTAATCCTGAAGGATACGATAAACAAGTGTTGGCTGATCAGCTGTGTGTAGTGTAATGCCACTGACTAACCTACTGACAGCTAAGTTATGTGCTCTCCTCCAGAGCACCGACCTCCTGCCTATGATCCAAAGGAAGTCAAACTCAATATGGGTCAGTGTGCTATCCAGGAAAAACCCAGAGCACACTGAACCACGCCATGGTCATCTACATGGGGCCTTAGTCCAACAGTCTCCAAAGCTCCTATAGGAGTGGTTTCACATCTGCGTTCCATATTCCTTTCGGGGAGTCCACATGGGAGTCCTTGAATGGAAACCTATACGCATTAAAAAGTGGTTAGCTAAGAAACCACATGGACCCCATAGACTATAATGGGGTTCGTGTGGTTTCCGCACGAAACATGCAGAAAGAAAAGTGCTGCTTGGCTTTTAACCCATAGTAGAAAGGATGAAAGCTATAGGGAACTGGCAGAGAAAGCTGGAGGTGAAGTTGTTTGTACTGCTGCTTGCAGCACTTTTCTCTCCGCATGATTCGTGTGGAAACCACATGGACCCCAGTATAGTCTATGGGGTCCATGTGGTTTCTTAGCGAACCACTTTTTAATGCATATAGGTTTCCGTTTAGGGGGTCCCCAAGCAATTTATAGCATGTTTCATTCACAATCCCCAATCGATGTGAAGCAGCAGTCCGCTGATCCTGCACGCATGCTTGGCTTTTCCTATAGCTTCCATAGAATAGGATTCATGCATGGCCACGCTTCCAGTTGGAATTGGAGAAACTGCTCCCTGCTAGGTGAATTTTGGAAGTTGTGACCTTTGCTATCTGTTTCACCCATGGGGATCCGGCAGAGAACGCTGGAGGTGAAGTTGTTTATTTTGGCTGCTGTGGTTTGCAGAAGAAGACGACAGAATCTCCCAGATGGAAGTTCTGCATGGTGTTTGTCCCATGTGACCCCTGCGTAATGAAGCCCATAGAGGATGGTGCCCTCCAGAGAGCTGTTAGTGACTCTTATACGACTATTTTGCCCATAATAAGTTATGTTAAAAGACAGTGAAGGGCGGGATCACACCTGCGCCCGGTCTCCGCTTTGTGGGTTTCCGTCTTCTGCCTGAGAAACTAGACAGGAGACAGAAACCCGGCAGTCAGTGTCCGCCCGTGAGCATCTTCCGGTCTCTGCGGCGAAACAGTTTTTTCTTTTACCCAGACACAAAGTCCCGCATGTCCGACTTTGTATCCAGTTTAAAAAACCCGGTTTTGCTGCAGAAGACGCTCACGGGCGGACACTTTACAAACCCATTCAAGTGAATGGGTTTGAAAACTGACTGCCGGTTTCTGTCTTTTGTCCAGTTTCTCAGGCAGAAGATGGCAACCTGCAAAGCGGAGACTGGGCTCAGGTGTGAACCCGCCCTCAGCTTACCACTATGTTTGGGGCCACTACATTACCGCCATGTCTTCTACAGCTGGCATTTAGCTTCTTCAACATAGACATCTCGTATCTGTCCATTTCTGCATTTGACTATTAAAAGGTTAATCCCATTTTAGCAAATTGCTGCCAAGATGGAAATAAATGTTCTTAAGTCCAGACTGTTAGGGCCAGAAGCTGCTCGACTTTGTTCCCCTAACCCCATGGAGGTGAATGGGAGCTATGAAAACAGTGGAGCACAGCGAAGCTAAAGTGTTTCTGTGGCTCCCATTCGTCTCTATGGAAGTTACGGGAACAGAGTCGAACAGCAATGCTTGGCCTTTCCCATAAATTGCGCCCCAGGACTTATGCACAGTGAAAAACCCTTTAGAGAACATATACTATACCAGAGAAGAGTCCAATAATATCAGGGACATGCAGATGAAGCGGAGCATAGTACACGTCTCCTATAATGGAGACCACATTTTTGGACAATTGTAGGAAACTATTTGTAGGATTCAATATTTACCTCTTAAAGGAAACCTGTCGTATAAACCTGGGACAAGTTCTTATAGACACCTTCGCTTGAAAAAGGCATGACTTGGACTTGTACTCCAGACGAGCGAGTACTGTTCGGATCAGCCGATCCGAACAGCAGGCTCCATAGAAATGAATGGATGCACCTGGTACTTCCGCTTTGACGCGTGCCGGCTACGTCCATTCATTTCTATGCGAGCGTGCTGTTCGGATCGGCTGATCGGCTCATCTCTACTCCAGACACCCATATTTTAGACATTTATGGCGTCTGCACAGGACCACCTTTGGGACCACCCTATAAATGATATCAGTCTATCCATAACCATGCATTGTGCTGCATTACTTACAAGCAGAGCTTGAGTCAATCCAAGCAGCCCATAGAGGAGAAGAATACGCCTCACATGTAGATTACTAATCCAAAATTAAAGATCAACTGTATTAGTTAGGATTTTATTGCCTAAGAAGGAAACCGTTGTATAAGAGGGATTAATGCCTTATACACAGCTGTATTACAGCATTATTCTAGGGAACAATAGAGGTTGTAGGGCCTTAGTGCACCTCTGCACGTCTCCAATGTCATATGTGGCATGCGCTACTGGTTGTTATATTACTATAGATGCACTGCCTCAATAATAATCTGTATAGAGGACCCATGCATACTTCCATATATGCCAATTTGTTACTGTATTTCCAAACCCGGCCAATTGCATCAATTCTTTGTTAAAAAAAAAAAAAAAAATCTATCGATCCACAGTATCTATCTCATATCTATCTATCTATCTATCTATCTATCTATCTATCTATCTATCTATCTATCTATCTATCTATCTAATGTATCCATCTACCATATATACTCAAGTATAAGCAGAATTTTTCAGCACAGTTTTTGTGCTGAAAAAGCCCGCCTCGGCTTATACTCGAGTCAAGCAAAAAAAAAATTTTTTTATTTTTTTTGGGGTGTGTGTGTGGGGGGGTGTCTGTGACCAGCCGCAATAGTAATGTATAGAATCTCCCATATAATAGTGAAAAAATAAAAAAGCAGCTTTAAAAAATATAATAAAAAAATAAAGTAAATAAGAGTTCTAAATCCCTCCTTTCCCTAGAATACATATAAAAGTAGAGAATGACTGTGATACACAAACACATTAGGTATCCCTGTGTGTGACAGTGCCCGGTCTACTGAATATAGGGGATCTGCAGTGCTCCTGTTCCATCGGGAAGGGGTTAATAGGAGCACTGCAGATACCCTATATTCAGCCAGACTGAATTCCAAGTGGGGGGAAAAAAACAGTCCTCAAGCTCAGGGAAGGGACAGACAGACAACCAAAACACCCCCTCCCCTTCCCCAGCAACTACTGCACCCAAAAACTCCGACCATTTTAATTTTGGTCATTTTCCAGTAGCTGCTGCATTTCCCCCCTCGGCTTATACTCGAGTCAATAAGTTTTCCCAGTTTTTTGTGATAAAATTGGGGGCCTCGGCTTATATTCGGCTCGGCTTATACTCGAGTATATACGATATCTATCTATACTATCTCATCTCTCCCCCATGGATATGCAGGGGTCACCACCATGTTACACAGCACATCGCAGTGATATACAACATAGCTTTGCTATGGAGATCACTTTTGTAGATTTAAAGAAAACTATTTTGAAGTCTTCTATAAATGAGGCAGTGGGTGCACTGGGGGCAGGCCTTCAGCCCTGGGAGTACTGCTCACGTAGCATGGGTGATGTCATAGCAAGGGGAGGCCCCGTCCCCAGTGCACCAACCGCTTCACTTACATAAGAATGCCAAGTTGTTTTTCTCTAATCCAAAATACAGTGACAAACAACACTATGTACGGTAGGTAACGTACGTCACTGTAATGTGCTCTGTAACATGGTGAGGACCATTGAATATACTTGGGCAGGTGATAAGGCTTACTTTAACAAATTTACAATGAATGGAGGTAAAAAGCGCTCGTCATCTACCTATACCTCTCATATCAGTCAACTCAAGCCATGTATGAGATCTTTCTCCAGAAGAAAGAAAACTGTGTCTCTACTGCCCCCTGTAGGTTGTCACCCTGTCCCAGATGTAGTATAGCAGGTTACAGTCATATATCTGGAGGTCAACAAATAAAAATTCCAGTAATTGCAAAGTGTAACAGCAATAAGGCATCATGTGCATGAATGGATAATGGGTGCAAGTTGGATAAGACTGTAATGCAGGGCCCACAGACTTCTAGGAGGGCCTATATTGTATGTGCGTTTCAGTACCTTAAAGGTTTTTCTCCACATCCAAGAAATAAGTAACATAAGGCTAGGATTGCTGTGCTCCATCTTCCTGTGCCCCACTGATCCAAGAAGTAGGTCGCTGAGGCCTGGCACGAAGTCGGCGTTCCAAAACATCCCAAAGGTGTTCTATAGGATTCAAGTCAGACTCTGTGCAGGCCGGTCCATTACAGAGATGTTATTGTGGTGTAACCCCTCCGCCACAGGCCGTGCAGTATGAACAGGTGCTCCATCGTGTTGTAAGATACAATCGCCATCCCCGAATTGCTCTTCAACAGTGGGAAGCAAGAAGGTGTTTAAAACATCAATGTAGGCCTGTGCTGTGATAGTGCCACGCAAAACAACAGGGGGTGCAAGCCCCCTCCATGAAAAACACCACCACACCATAACACCACCGCCTCCGAATTTTACTGTTGGCACTACACACGCTGGAGATGATGTTCACCGGGCATTCGCCATACCCACACCCTGCCATCGGATCGCCACATTGTGTACCGTGATTCGTCACTCCACACAACGTTTTTCCACCATTCAATCGTCCAATGTTTACGCTCCCTACACCAAGCGAGGCGTCATTTAGCATTGACCTGTGTGATGTGTGGCACCCAATCACCTAACCACGTTCAAAGTCTGTGAGTTCCGCGGAGCGCCCCATTCTGCTCTCTCACGATGTCTAATGTCTACTGAGGTCGCTGATATGGAGTACCTGGCAGTAGGTGGCAGCACAATGCACATAATATGAAAAATGTATGTTTTTGGGGGTGTCTGGATACTTTTGATCACATAGTGTATTACAGATGTCACGAGAGTAATGGACATTCAATAACGGGAGTGTGAACCTACCCTTACTTAGGATTTTGTCAGGGGTGAGTAACGATTTTACATATATAAAGGACATGTGAAAGCAAAGTCCTACTGGAGTTTATAATGCTGCAACAGGAATATTTTACAGGTTTTTCTCTATCCCTATGGCTATGATTAAGGATTCTTCCGAAACACATCAGTCTGGCTGTGTTACAGCACCTTGTCCATGTGAACACACTTTTCACGATGCATTAGAAGAATAAAGGCTACGTTTTCTACATCTACGTTCCGGCTGGATCTACTTTATTGCTGGGAGTATCTGTTTGCCTCAAGCCGGAGAGGCTGGAATCCGTGCCAAGCACTGCAGATTTGGGAGTGGAACCTGGACATTTGAGGAATTTCTCCTGGAGGGCTGAGTATACTTTTTCCTTCTCCGTTGATATCACCATATGTAAGAACAGGGGTGGTCAGAGGAAGACAACCTCTTAAAGGGATTCTACCATTAAACTACTTTTTTTCTAATTACCACGTTGGAATAACCTTAAGAAAGGCTATTCATCTCCTACCTTTAGATGTGGTCTCCGACCGCGCCGTTCCGTAGAAATACCGGTTTTAACCGGTATGCAAATGAGCTCTCCGCAGCAATGAGGGCGGGCCCCAGCACTAAAAGGCCAATGAGCGCATCCCCATTGCTGCCCGAGAGCGCTTTCCTGCGCCGTGTCCTTCTTCTGCAGCAACTCCGCCTCTTCTGGCTTCTCTTGCTCTTGTAGTTCTATACAGGAGCATAGAGAGGCCACCCCAAAATGGGCGCCGGCTCCTGTATTGAACTGCAAGAGCGGCTACCCAAAAATGGGCGCCGGCCTGCAGCCATTTTGGGTGGCCTCGCTATGCTCCTGTATAGAACTACAAGAGCAAGAGAAGCCAGAAGAGGCGGAGTTGCTGCAGAAGAAGGCGGCGGAGCAGGAAAGAGCTCTGTGCAGCAACGGGGACGCGCTCATCGGTGTTTCAGCGCTGGGGCCCGCCCTCATTGCTTCGGAGAGCTCATTTGCATACTGGTTAAAACCGGTATTTCTACGGAACGGCGCAGCGGAGACCACGTCTAAAGGTAGGAGACGAATAGCCTTTCTTAAGGCTATTCCAACGTGTTCATTAGAAAAAAAGGGTAGTTTAATGGTAGAATCCCTTTAATGACACGGATCTTTGTTATTTAAAGGGGGTTATCCAGTTTCTAACATTGATGGCCTGTCCTTAGGATAGGTCATGAATATTAGATCTGTGGGGGTCTGACACTGATACACAGACGGTGCAGTTAGTGGTATTGTATACATACCGTGAGCCACGCTGCTCAGCCGGTGATAGGCATTTCCTATGTATCGAGACAGGGTACACAAGTAGAGACCAGACGGGAGTTGTGGTATGAGCATCTCTTCTTTTAAGCAAATGAGCCATTTGGCAAAGATTTCCCCTCCATAGAGAACGGTTATTATTTTTTTCAACTGGCCCTCTGTTATACCAAGTTACATTACAGGGGTCATCCAGCTTTTAAAAAAAGATGTGCTCTGCATATTTTTACATAGGCAAGGGTCTAACTGCCGGGATCCCCACAGATCAGCTGTTTCCCAATGCAGAGCTCACACTTGTATTAGCAGCCATAGTGAGTGCTACAACAGTTCTCCAATTCAAGTCTATAGGACAACCGCTGCAGCTCGCACCTGCACAAGGAACCAGCTGATCTGCAGGGTCCAGCCAGTCTGATCCCCTCAAATTTAAAATCAAAATCCTTTCTTCAATTTTAAAAAGCTGGATAGCTTCTTTAAAGGGATTCTACCATTAAAATCATATTTTTTCTGACATACGTAGGAAGAGCCTTAAGAAAGGCTATTCTTCTCCTACCTTTAGAAGTCTTCTCCGCGTCACCGTTCGGTAGAAATCCCGGTTTTCGTCTGTATGCAAATTAGTTCTCTCACAGAACTGGGGGCGGGGCCCTAGCGCTCAAGAAGTACTGGGGGCGTCTCCAATGCTGCGAGAGAACTCTCCAGTGCCGCCTCCATCTTCTGGAGCTGGGTTTCAATCTTCTAGGCCTCGGACCGAGCCGACTGCACATGCTCGGGCCACAAGAAAATGGCTGCTTACACAGTAAGCTGGTGCAAGCGGCCATTTTCTCGTGGCCTGGGCATGTGGAGTCGGCTCTGCCCAAGGCCCGAGGCCTTGAAGATTGAAACCCAGCTCTGGAAGAAGACACGAACAGAGGCCGCTCCTGAAGAAGGTGGAGGCGGCGCTGGAGAGTTCTCTTGCAGCATTGGGGACGCCCCCAGTGCTGTTTGAGTGCTGTGGACCGCCCCCAGTGCTGTGAGAGAACTCATTTCCATACAGACGAAAACCGGGATTTCTACCGAATGGTGGCACGGAGAAGACATCTAGAGGTAGGAGAAGAATAACCTTTCTTAAGGCTATTCCTATGTGTTAGTGAGAAAAAAAAGTGATTTTAATAGTAGAATCCCTTTCAAAAAGAACACACAAGTGACATGAGATAAGGACAGATCTAAAAATGAGACAACAATTGAGAACCACAATATGAGAAATTTTTTTCAGTTTAAAAACCATTTGCTGCAGAGAACATAATACAATGATTTTTTTTTTGTCATGCGCAGGAATCAATCCGGCTCTTTGCTGCCATAACATAAAAATATGGACTAATAATAATAATAATAATACCGACACAAGGTGCAACATACAAACTGTGTCCCATTGTTCACAGCTCTTCAAAGTGAACTTTGTAGGATCCTAGAGAAATCCTCAGGGAGGTCAACACTGTACGGTTAGGAAAAGAAGACTTTAAAAATAGTCTGTGGTCTGACTATCATAACTCGGTGTGAGTGAAGTCAGTCCGTGGAGGTTCACTAGGTTTCATGAAGATGCCTTCCATTACTTTCCAGTAGTTATGTGGACTTGCGTAGGTCATGCCATGCACTTCTCTCTGTCCATTTATAGGACGCCCGTATTGTTCTCCTGTGACAGACAGCAGTACGTTTGTTGACACGTGCTTGAACCTCACCTCCTCGTCCCGCTGCCAGAATTCGCCATTGCAGAGCACAGTCCAGTCATCTAAGATATCTCCTTCACCATCGTCTCCAAATGCACTGACCTCCTGCCAATGGAGATAGAAATATGGCAGTCATTATGTACCGTACTATACAAACCTGTATGCCAGATGATAACATATGGTGGAAACACAAGTGCCAGCACAGTAGCCAAACTTTGTGGAGGGGACCAATATTGGATGTCAGAAAAAAGATACCTACTGCAGCTTCAAAATAATAGGATTATTTTAATTTATATTATCCAATTATTAATATTGTATAAATAATAGTATATATAGATTCTTACATATTTACTACCATAGATAGGATCCCTTTAAGAACCTAGGGACTGACTATCATTGGATACCCTTTTTTAGTCCCCAACACGTAGGAATAGCCTTAAGAAAGGCTATTCTTCTCCTACCTTTAGATGTCTTCTCCGCGCCGCCGTTTGGTAGAAATCCCTGTCTTCTTTGGTATGCAAATGAGTTATCCCGCAGCACTGGGGGCGGTCCTCAGCGCTCAAACAGCACTGGGGGCGTCCCCAATGCTGCGAGAGAACTCTCCAGCGCCGCCTCCATCTTCTTCTGGAACAGCCTCTCCCTGTGTCTTCTTTCGCCCTGGGTTTCAATCCTCTAGGCCTCGAGCAGAGCCAACTGCGCATGCCAAGAAGATTGAAACCCAGCACAGAAGAAGACGCAAGAAGAGGCCATTCAAGCAGAAGATGGAAGCGGCGCTGGAGAGTTCTCTCACAGCATTGAGGACGCCCCCAGTGCTGCGAGAAACTCATTTGCATACCGAAGAAAACCCGGATTTCTACCGAACGGCGACGCAGAGAAGACATCTTAAGGTAGGAGAAGAATAGCCTTTCTTAAGGCTATTCCTTCATGTTAGTCAGAAAAAAGGGTATCCAATGATCAGATCCCTTTAATGAATTAGAAGATCATTACTGCTTCAGACTGACCATGACTGGCAGCCATTTATGAAGGAGATCGGAGCAGAAGTCAGTGGTTTGGCCTACCAACTCCCACAGCCCAGGACAGCACCAAAGAGCCTTGAAACAACAGAGACTTGCTGCTAAGAATACAGTGTCTGAAAATCAGTCTCTTTAAGACAGTTGTCGGTGCAACCAGATTACTGAAGGCACAGGAGTGACGAGAAAAAGCTCAGTTAAGACCTAAAGGACACTTCACTTCTCTGCCAACCATATTTTGTAAAACATTAGCTGGACTAGGCCTTCACACTCACCTGGTTTCCTGACAATGGAGATGTGAAGTGATGGCTGTGTAGATTTCGTCCAGTATTGACGTGTGTAAGACGAATAGATTGTCCACATTTAACCAATGTTCCCCTTTCACAAACTGTCAATGTCTTTCCGCGGATTCGCCAGTAACTGTTGCCGTCATCTGCTGCCGTAACGCCGGTCACTGACTGCTGCCCACTGCCTGCGAGGAGAAGATATCGGACAATCACGTCAGACATTTATATCAAAGAAAAGCCATATACACATTACAAATAAAGCTGAAGCTTCGGCTACAGAGACAACAGAGGGTCTCCTCTACTTCGTTGTATCCTAGGGGGTCAAAATGAAACTCTATTCACTTATATTACTGCAATTATAGGGGTTGTCCAGGATAAATATATATATATATATATATATATATATATATATATATATATATATATATATATTTCTTTTAATTAGGCCGGCATAGGTGAAAAACTCACCCCCAAAAAACACCATTCACCTGTCCTCACTGCCTATCCTGAGAAGAGGCGCTTCTCTACTGCAATGTGAATTGAGTCCGACCACCGCCAAGCGAGCCCTTGCTGGACAGAAAAAGAAAAATCTGTTCACTTCAATGGAAGCTCCAGAGGTAGACGGGTGCTGAACTTTGGCTATATTTGGCACTCTAATCGAAATGAATGGGAGCTTGTAAGCATCTCATCCAGCACCAGCGCGCCTACATCATGCCTGGCTGTGGTTGAGCTGAATTCACACCAGAATGTGCTCCATTTCTACAAGCTGCATTGTGTGCGATCCGAAAGTGAATGGTCTACGCCAAACAACCAGACCCGACCTGACTTGCTACTTTGAACTACTCTTTCATTTGCTCCAGCTCTGAAAAATCTCCGCCGTTGCGTATGCCAGCCAAAAAGGGTCCAGGTATACCGGATTCAGGTATATTCTAACCACCTCTAAGGGCTCGTTCACACGGGGCAAGAGGGGGCAGATTCTGACGCCGAATCCACCCCCTCACAATAGAGGTCTATGTAGACCATGAGCTGCCCTTTCTTCAGGCGGATTCCGCAGCTGAGTCTGCCACGGCGTCCGCCTTGCGACAGCACCCTCAGGACTAGGCCTATTCACTTGGGCCTACTCCGGAGCGGGAGGCTGCGACTGTCGCCATTTTGTCCTATTCTGACACGGCATCCCACATCAAAATCAAGACCAAAATACGCGTTCCCGTGCCCCGTGTGAACTAGCCCTAAGGCCAGCCACAGGCAGACATGTTCTGGTCAGGAATAACAATGGGTGTGTCGGCCACATTCACTGGCTGGACAGCGGCTCAGCCATACAGACATGCAGAGTCCATTCCGCTGCCCTGACGCCAGTAAACGCCCAAACACGACCTTCTGAAACGGCCCTCAGGCTCTCTCTTCACATCCCAATGTATGGCCTATACATTGGAGATATAGGAATGCAGGGCTGGGCAATTCATTTAATTAAATTAACCCTTTCTCGACGCAGCCATAACTTGTTAACTTTTCCCTTCACACATCTGTATGTGGATTTAATTTGTGCGGGACAAACTGCACTTCGTAATGGCGCCATTTACTATTCGGTATGATTTACTGGGAACCATGAAAAGAAATGAAATTGGAGTGGAATTGGAGAAAAGCTGCGTCCATGCGACTTTCTTACAGGCTTTATTTTTATGGCATTCAGAGCCAAAAATGATGTGGCATTCTCTATATGGGAAAATGATTGGTATGTGTTTGTAGACTGGGACGTTTTCAGACGCAAGGATGTATAATTTATGTTTTTTTGTTTGTTTTTTATTGCAAATCTAGGGAAGATTAGAAATTTTAGGGGTTTTTTTTGTGTTTTTAAAAACTTCTTGAACATGCAATCTTTTGAATGCATTTCCTTTAGACTTCTATACGAATCTACTGCAGCCTATTGGGTATGTGCTCCGACAATGACTGGCGCTATGCTGGCTACAACATCCATGTACATCATTGCCCAGAGGTAATTCCTGCACGACACTGTATCCGTTTACTACATGTCTGTCATAATACTGGGGACTGAATACTAAGATTGGTCCTATATATAGTATATTGTCAGTCCTTGCAGATTCGGTCCCAAATGATAGATATTCACTGATATCTCCTAGGATGTTAGAGGGCAGGGGATTTTTTTTGGGGGGGGACAAAAGATTTACCAATAATAAGATGGCCAGATACTTCCGCTACCACCTGCTGTGCCAGCGATTGCCTGGTGTGAAGCCGTAAACCACAAGTGTAAGTTCATATGAATGACATTACTATTAATAACATGAAAGATTTCCTGTTTGCAACAACAACTTCTATTTCACTTTCCACCAGACAATCTACAGAAACAATCTATGGGGGATAAAACAAACCATGGCTGTGCTGCGGGCCTGTCACTATGTAATGTGCTTACTTTCCATATTAAGCATCTACACCTTACACCCCTCTGTCTCATGTCCCTAAACCTTGGAAATAGATGATCCAGGTATTGAGCTGTCCTATCATAGACAATGCAGCTCATACTCTGGGAAGTTGCCAATAAGAGGTTCTCTCATCAAAATAACCCCTATACATATGCCCTATTAAGGTACATGTATGTAAAAGGGTCCAATCGGTCCATATGCCATATTAAAAAGTGCATATAGATGGGACCTGTATCTATCTGACATTTATGGTATATCCTGTGGCTACGCCAAGGCCCCATGCACAAGACCAAGTGTCCTGTCTCATACGGGGTTGAGTTTGCACTTGAATACACTCAGATGACTCCTGAAGTGACATCCGAGCAGATTCTGTGATGTACCTACCTCTATGGGGGCTTCCAATAGGACCTGCTCTATGTTCATCAGATTGGAACGGACCACTGGATGCCCCTCGGACAAGCATCGGTCTGCACTTGCGGGTCAGGCAAGTTGGATTTCCTATAGATATCCCAAACATGTCCCAGATGGGAATACCCCTTCAGATTTCTGACACGGTTTATAGATATGTCCTCTGAAGTACATACAAACATGGAGTCACGTGACCCACGTCTTTCAGTTAGCAACAAGGTTATAGGACATAGGACACATGCCAGGAAAATACACAACTCCTATCTATTAACTGACTGAATAGGACTTGCTGGAATAAATCGTATTACTATGGTTTGTGCTGTGGCTAATACTCTCTATATATCAGGGGTCCTCAAACTTTTTAAACAGTGGGCCGGAGGCAGAGCAGGTCGCACAGACATCAGTAGCGGTGCCCTCCAATAGGTAAAGTGAAGTGCGCTCCATGGCCTGGCCCGAGCTCCCCAGGAGCTTCATTATAAATGCACGCCTGCCAGAGTTGCTGGCGGGGCCAGACAGAAGTGCTTGGTGGGCCACATGTGGCCCACGGGCCGCAGTTTGTATATTGTAGTGCTGGCCCCAGGAACTGCATCTCTTCTGATATATGGCTTCCAGTGGCCGAAAAAGCCAATTGGTGCAGGGTGGCCTAAACCAGGGAAGTGGAGCTTTTCTGGAAAAAAAAAAAAAAAGCTGCCATATTTCCCAACCCTGGATAACCCCTTTAAAGGGGCTCTATCAGCAAAATCATGCTGATCGAGCCCCACATATGCGTGCATAGCCTTTAAAAAGGCTATTCAGGCACCCCAAACGTTATATTAAACAAATCCCCTCCCCCCCCGTTTTAAAATTCCCTAAAAAAGAATGTTATCTACTTATGGATCGTGCACGCTGGGCGGGCATTCAGGGTGTGTCTTCTTCCTCCAATGTCCTCCGGTGCTCGCGAGCGGACACGGATATAAAAAAATGGCCTGGGCGCATGCGCAGTAGCATGCGGCTTCTACTACGGCTACTGCGCAGGCGCCCAGGCCATTTTTTTTTATATCAGTGTCCGCTCGCGAGCGCCGGAGGAGGACGTCGGAGGAAGAAGAGGCGTGGATGAAGACGACGGCGCACCCTGAATGCCCGCCCAGCGTGCACGATCCGTAAGTAGATAACATTCTGTTTTAGGGTATTATTTTAAAACGGGGGGTAGTTTAATATAACATTTAAGGTGCCTGAATAGCCTTTTTAAAGGCTATTCACGCATATGTGGGGCTCTATCAGCATGATTTTGCTGATAGAGCCCCTTTAAAGCCTCCTGCTCATAAGGGATTACAGTCTAGAAAATCCATTTCATATATCAGCCAGATTTCTTGAACCAAGTCCAGAGACCCAGACTCCAAGAATCAAAGTGCTCTATGATGCTAAGTGTCCCTGCCTCCCCACAGCTCTACCGAAATGTGCAAATTAGCTCTTTGATGTAATGAGGATGTTGCCATTTACCTTCTTTAGAGCAACAGCAACGCCCTCATTGCACCAAAGAGCTCAATTACACATTTACAAAAACAGCGATATCTCAGCAGTGTAGGCGCCGATTCTAAGGAAAAAAAAAAACATTCAGTGATCTCTCAGCAGTGTAGGCACCGATTCAGATGGCCCTAAACCTATAATTGCAAGGACTGGTCTGTGCTGTATCATACAGCGGAGACCTGGTGGTAATTCCCAAACTGATCAACGTCATTATCCCGAATGCCTTGGTCAAGAACGAAGACAGAGCAGGAGGGGAAAAAAAAAGTCAAAAGAGACAAACCACTATTTTTCCACTATTTAGCCTTCCCCCAAAAAAAGTTGGATAAAGAGCGACTAAAAAAAATGAGACATTAAAGGGGTATTCCCACGTCGCATACTCACCAGTCTTTGTGCTGTAAACTCTTCTTTCTTCCGGCTTTGTTGCGTCATTGGTGGGCGGGGTTACATATGCAAAGCCAGCGGCGAGATGCCGCCGGCCCTGCGTGCGCGCTCATAGACCAGTCTAGCCTTCACAATGCGAATACAGACCCGACATCCAAAACAAAAATGGTAATGGCAGGAAGGGGAACCGTATGGCACTGGGTCTCTATATGGCGGACATACTGGCACAGGATTCAGCGACATCCACCTGTCTTATGGCACAACTACGCGCATGCGCGACCACTTCTCCATTGAGACATGGGACCCCCATTCTCATGATGAGTGGAGATCCGAATGGTGACACCCCTGTAACCAGATAGGGGGCGCTCCTCCATGGTATCTGTATCTAACTTCATTCCCAATAAGATCTGCCACCTCAGACCCCGGCTCACCTGATCCGTATCTGACGTCATGGGAGTGCAGGCGGACGTTGTGCTTGGTGTTGAGCAGCTTCACCACAGAGCCGCACGTCACTACGGAGAGCTCAGAGGCAAAGCCATAAGGAAACAATAGCGGCGTGATGAAGAGGAGGAAAGAGCCCGCTCCGTCCTGAGCCTTCATCATCACTCACTCACCGGCTAAGGGGAGCTGCTAAAGCCTAGTAGGCTAAAGGACTTCCGGTGACGTCGTGACCATGTGATCAGCCTCTGGTGTGGGCGGAGCTATGCCGGACAGTGCTGAGTTACACAGGAAGAGAAGGCTGCAGTGAAGGAAGAGTCTAGAATGGAGTTGCTGGAGGGAAGACCTACCAGGAGCAACTCCAATGTAGACTGTTCAGTACTGAGGTGACTAGAATGGAGTTGCTAATAGGAGCTGCCGCCAGAAACTCCAATCTAGTCACCTCACTACAGGAGCAGCTAGAATGGAGTGTCTATAGGAAGGAGCCAGAACTGGCCAAGAGAGACATTGTATATGTATATGGTTATCAATAAGAATATAGGAAATACACATTCCTGGACACATTCTGAAATTTCCCCAATGTGGGACTATTAAAGGATTATCTTATCTTATAGATACATATGGCACTGATAGATATATATATATATATATATATATATATATATATACACACATATATATATATATATATATATATATATATATATAGGGATAGATAAATATATATATATATTACATATATATATATTTTATAAATATATAAGATATAAATATATATACATATGTACCATATGGTCTGAATAGGGCACTGATGCCGCAGCCTGATGTATTTACTATAACTCGCGTCACTTTCTTGTTGTAAGTGATAATGGAAATATATGGCAATTAATAACTGATATAGAGTTAAATTCTGACGTATCGCTGTGCACCTGATTTATCAGTATATAGTTGCTGCAGGTAGGTTCATAGTCTCAGTATATTCTGTGGTAGTTATAGGTAGGTCCTCCCTACAGCAACTCCATTCTAGCTTTCTCACTACAGAACTGGCTAGAATGGAGTTGCTGCAGGTAGGTTCATGGTCTCAGGGTATTCTGTAGTTGCTATAGGTAGGTCCTCCCTACAGCAACTCCATTCTAGCTGTCTCCCTAAGATGGAGAGAAAGACATAGCATGTGTAAGTAAGATGGGGGGATTGTGGTGTCAGGCTGTGTGAGAGCATGATAGTGGGGTTCAGGCTGTGTGGGAGCATGATAGTGGGGTTCAGGCTGTGTGGGAGCATGATAGTGGGGTTCAGGCTGTGTATGTGAGCATGATAGAGGGGTTCAGGCTGTGTGTGAGCATGATAGTGGGGTTCAGGCTGTGTGTGAGCATGATAGAGGGGTTCAGGCTGTGTGAGAGCATGATAGTGGGGTTCAGGCTGTGTGAGAGCATGATAGTGGGGTTCAGGCTGTGTGTGAGCATGATAGTGGGGTTCAGGCTGTGTGTGAGCATGATAGTGGGGTTCAGGCTGTGTGTGAGCATGATAGTGGGGTTCAGGCTGTGTGTGAGCATGATAGTGGGGTTCAGGCTGTGTGTGAGCATGATAGTGGGGTTCAGGCTGTGTGGGAGCATGATAGTGGGGTTCAGGCTGTGTGGGAGCATGATAGTGGGGTTCAGGCTGTGTGGGAGCATGATAGTGGGGTTCAGGCTGTGTATGTGAGCATGATAGTGGGGTTCAGGCTGTGTGTGAGCATGATAGAGGGGTTCAGGCTGTGTGGGAGCATGATAGAGGGGTTCAGGCTGTGTGGGAGCATGATAGAGGGGTTCAGGCTGTGTGGGAGCATGATAGTGGGGTTCAGGCTGTGTGGGAGCATGATAGTGGGGTTCAGGCTGTGTGGGAGCATGATAGTGGGGTTCAGGCTGTGTGGGAGCATGATAGTGGGGTTCAGGCTGTGTATGTGAGCATGATAGTGGGGTTCAGGCTGTGTGTGAGCATGATAGAGGGGTTCAGGCTGTGTGGGAGCATGATAGAGGGGTTCAGGCTGTGTGGGAGCATGATAGAGGGGTTCAGGCTGTGTGGGAGCATGATAGTGGGGTTCAGGCTGTGTGGGAGCATGATAGTGGGGTTCAGGCTGTGTATGTGAGCATGATAGTGGGGTTCAGGCTGTGTGTGAGCATGATAGAGGGGTTCAGGCTGTGTGTGAGCATGATAGTGGGGTTCAGGCTGTGTGGGAGCATGATAGTGGGGTTCAGGCTGTGTGGGAGCATGATAGTGGGGTTCAGGCTGTGTGGGAGCATGATAGTGGGGTTCAGGCTGTGTATGTGAGCATGATAGTGGGGTTCAGGCTGTGTGTGAGCATGATAGAGGGATTCAGGCTGTGTGTGAGCATGATAGTGGGGTTCAGGCTGTGTGTGAGCATGATAGTGGGGTTCAGGCTGTGTGTGAGCATGATAATGGGGTTCAGGCTGTGTGGGAGCATGATAGTGGGGTTCAGGCTGTGTGGGAGCATGATAGTGGGGTTCAGGCTGTGTGTGAGCATGATAGTGGGGTTCAGGCTGTGTGTGAGCATGATAGTGGGGTTTAGGCTGTGTGTGAGCATGATAGTGGGGTTCAGGCTGTGTGGGAGCATGATAGTGGGGTTCAGGCTGTGTGGGAGCATGATAGTGGGGTTCAGTTTAGGCTGTGTATGAGCATGATACAGGGGTTCAGGCTGTGTGAGAGCATGATAAGGGGTTCAGGCTGATGGGGGGATGCAGGCTGTGTGTGAGCAAAAGAGGGCGTGGGGAGCACTTTGGGTGAGAAATAGAAAGGGATGTACAGGATGCTTGAGAAATAAAGAGGAGATGGGGGTGCAGGCTGCCCAAGATGGAGAATTGGGGTTGTAGCTTGCGTGATAAAAGGGGTATATTAAGGGTATAGTTCTGTGTGAGAAAGGGAAACGGGGTTCAGGCTGTGTGAGGTGAGAGAGGGAGAGGTGCAGGATGTGTGACAAATGGGTCAGTCTCATGAAGGGAACACTTAACATATGGGGGGGGGATTATTTATTGTTTCACATGGGGCTTGTGTCTCTGCTGTCACATCAAATTCTAGAATGTCCTCTGTTTTTTTAATTTTATTTATTTGACTAAACAATGTTTATCTAGGTTTTTGTTTGTTTCTAGGTTTATGTGAGATCTCAATGGTGTGAAGACCCCACTACAAGATCATTAGGTGCCAGTGCTCTAGACCAAGCGAAGTGCCCCCTAGTGATCAAATGTCTCAACCGGGCACCTCCAAATAGCCAACACTTATAAAGTTTTAATAAATGCTGCTTTGTTTGGAGCCTTCAGTAACATTTATTGTATGGCCCCCTCAGTGCCCCCCACACACACACACACATGTGCCCACATGTAATATAATGGCCCCACAGCGATCAACATGTTATATAATGGCCCTTACTCTGCCTCTACATGTATGCAGCCTGCAGTAGAAGTGCCAATATTTTGTAATGCATTACATTAGGGCTCAGACTCCCTGGGATTCAAGGCCCCCAGGGGGTACACCTGGGTCTGCAAAAAAAAAGACCTATGCATCCCCATACACGGAATTATAAAAAAGTTATGGGTGTCATAATATGGCGACTTTAAGAAGAAAAAAAAATTGCCACAATTTTGGGTTTTGTTAAGAGGTTAAAATGTAAATAAAACCTTAGAAATTTGTTTTCCCCAGAATTGTACCAAAACATAGAATACAGGTGTCAGGTCATTTTTGGCTACAGAGTAAATGCCATTAAAACAACAATAGCCTCCCATGCCTGTGTTGTAGAGGTGGATTGCCGACTACAGAGCAAAGAGCAGCGGCGGGTCTATTGCGTGCTCCGGCAGAGCCAGAGAAGAGGGAGGAGCTGTCTCAACGGAGGAAGTAAGAGAGAGGCAAGTATGATGGGGCAGGCGCGGTGGGCTAAGTTAGTTGGGAAGGTCTAGTGGTGGGCGGGATAGCTAGAGAGATGGAGGGGGAGGTAGTGCGAGTCAGCCTACATGTACCATGATGCATTAGCTAAGGCCTGGTTCACATCTGTGTTTGGTATTCCGTTTGGGGAGTCCGCCTGGGATGCCCTCTGAACGGAATATTGAACGCATTAAAAAGCGATGAGCAATGAAACCACATGGACCCCACAGGCTATAATGGGGTCTGTGTATTTTCCGCACGAATCAGACGGAGAGAAGAGTGCTGCTTGTAGGATTTTTCTCTCTACATTTTTCAAGCAGAATAGGGGACAGAGACCCCCAATGGAAATATTGCAGGTGTGAATCCACACTACTAGATATCAATTAGAGATGAGCGAACAGTAAAATGTTCGATATTCGTTTTGAATAGCCACTCAATATTCGACTATTTGAACGAATATCGAACCTCATTATAGTCAATGGGGAAAAATGCTTTGTTTCAGGGGATCCCACCATTCGACTCAGGAGGGTCACCAAGTCCACTATCATACCCCAGGAAATAATGCCAACACCTCTGCAATGCAACTGGGACAGCAGGGGAAGCATGTCTGGGGGCATCTAACATGCCCAAGTCACTGTATTATGTCGGGATCCCTGTCAGCTTGCGATATGCGCGAGCTGACTTTTTCCCATAGGAATGCATAGGAATCCATACAGAGAACGGCATTTGGCCAATCAACGCTAGTTCTGCCGGAGGCTCGTCTGTGAGGAGGCGGAGTCTAAGAATCGGACCAGAATGGAGACTGCTCTTAGACTCCGCTTCTTAGACTCTGCCTCCACCGGCAGAACCAGTGTTGATTGGCCGAATGCTATAGCATTCGACCAATCAACGCTGGTCAATGCATTCCTATGCCGAGATGTAGCAGTGCTGCCACTGCTACACCGGAGATGAAGCAGAGCTGAGTTCAACCTGCTACACACTCAGCTCTGCTGCATCGGACTGCTACATCGGACACTGCTACATCAGCCAGCACTGCTACATTGGAGATGAAGCAGACCTGGGCGTGTGCTCTGCTTGGCTGCATCTTCGGAGTAGTTGAGCTTAGCGCATGGCCCGATGTAGCAGTGTCCGATGCAGCAGAGCTGAGTGTGTAGCAAGGAACCTGCTACACACTCAGCTCTGCTGCATCGGACTGCTACATCGGACACTGCTACATCGGCCAGCACTGCTACATTGGGCTGTGACCTGCTGCACAATCAGCTCTGCTGCATCTGATGTAGCAGTGTTGAGTGTGCGTTGAACCATGCTGCACACTCAGCTCTGCTGCATCTGATGTAGCAGTGCTGAGTGTGCACTGGCCATTCAACGCTGGTCAATGCATTCCTATGGGAAAAAGTCAGTTTGCTCATATCGCTGATCCCGACCAGATAGAGCCCCAAAGAGCTGTGTGAGTAACATTCCCACCTAAATAAAGGTAATCCCTAGCTAACCCTACCTGTACATCTATCCCTGTCTCAGTCACATAGTTCACAGTCCCAAATTAATCGAATGTTAAATCCACTATTTGTCTAAATTGGAGGTCACCTGAATTAGCCAGCCAATTACTTTTTCCGATTTTTTTTTTCACTGCCTCCGTTGTCGTAGTTTCTGTCCCACCTCCCCTGCGCAGTTGTTGGTGCAAAAAATGCACCAGGGAAGGTGGGAGGGGATACAAATTTTTAGTGCGTTGGCCTCGTGGTATTCGATTGTAATCGAATACCTCGAACAGCCTGATATTCGATCGAATATGTATTTGAGCGAACGGTGTTCGCTCATCTCTAGTAACAACCAATCCCAGTGCAGTGTAGGTGCGACTCTTCAGGATCTGACACTAACTGTTACCCCGGCCCCATCAGATGTCCATTATTAAGTATATACTATATAATCTTTTAACGTGATGTGGTCTAGAATTCCCCTCCCCCACCTCTCCCCTTCCTATTCCCATTCCTTCCTTGTTTATTTGGGTCTTCCCCTTCTCCTCTGTCTTTCTTTTGTAGGTTTTTTAATTTTTTTACCTTAAATTAAGCTGTACATTATAGGTTTTTATATGTGATCTGTATTTGTATGCCCCCTGCACGGGGTTTTCTATATTTTGTACATATATTATGTTTTCTTTGTATTTTAATGAATACCTTTTTGATACTAAATATGAAATTAAAATCGATTTTTAACTAAAAATATTCGTCCTGTTTTCATTTTCGTTTTCTCTGTAGTCTATAAAAAAAACTTTCATCAAATGGGTTTTCTGGGCTGATGGCCCCCCCTTTAGGATAGGGTCACCAATATTGGATCAGTGGGGCTCAGCACTTCCAGCCAGTCTCCAGTGCTAGAACCTAGAAGGCTCTGTAGACTGTATATAGGCGATGGTTAATACTACAGCTCTGTTCACTGTATATAGGCGGTGGTTAATACTACAGTTCTGTATATAGGCAGTGGTGAATACTACAGCTCTGTACACTGTATATAAGCGGGGTAGAATACTATAGCTCTGTACACTGTATATAGGCGGTGGTTAATACTACAGCTCTGTACACTGTATATAGGCGGTGGTTAATACTGTACCTGTGTTCCTAGTCATTGGGGGCAGGGCTGTAGTCCTCCAGCACCACCGCTATACCAGGGACACAGATGTTGGCTTCCAGCACCGGAGGCAACAAGCTATTCCCTCTAGGAATAAGAAGTAGATCACTGGGGATCTGTCTATTGTGACCCCACTGATCACATGTCCTGGTTCTGCCCTATATGATCCACAATGTGCGCTGATGATTCGTTCATCTCTTTGAGATGCCAGAGATAATTCTGATCTCTACTTCTTTACAGCAGTCCCATAGAGATGAATGGCACAGTAGTACAAATGGCGGACCCCTGTTTTGATGATGGTGGGGGTCCTAGTGGTCAGGATAGATTAGTGTCAGAGCTGTGGGGATTGGCCGCTGTAATAGATACTAAGCTTAAAATAAAACCCTGTAAATAGGATTATGCCATGAAAAGTATTTATCTGTCCACAGGATAGGCGACAAATATCTGATCGGTGTGGGTCTGACGGCTGCGTCCCCCTCAGGTCCCGAGAGTTGAGGGGGTTCTTTTCACCTGCTTTGCATTGAGCCTGATCAAAGTCAGGCTGAATGTAGGTGTATCTGGTTGTGGACGGCGTCAGATATCACTGAATGCTGGGCTTTGGCTATCTCCGGTGCACCCACTGAAGAGAATGGGGGCGCCGTCCACTACCAGTCATGCCTCAATGTGCAGGAGGGGAAAATAATCTCCTGTTCTTGGGATAAGTGGGGGTCTCAGTGTTCAGACCCCACTGATCAGGTATTTATTCTCTATACCAGGGGTAGGGAACCTTCGGCTCTCCAGCTGCTGTGAAACTACAACTCCCAGCATGCTCCATTCACTTCCATGGGAGTTCCAAGAACAGCAGAGCAAGTACAGTATGCATGCTGGGAGTTGTAGTTTTGCAACAGCTGGAGAGTCGTAAGTTCCCTACCCCTGCTCTATGCTATAGTTGGTGGCCTCTAATGGGAAACAAGGTGGGAGAGACATTCCCTTTAAGATCCTTTTAAAGAGGGTTTTGATGACCAGGCATCTTTTACTGTTCCATCATACACTTCTGATGGAAATGTTTAACGATGAACAGAAGACATTATGGTCAGTATGATCAGGCGCTCCTCGTAGATAAGGCACGATTCAGGGGAAATGTGCACCATCTTGTAGCCGCCATACGTTTCCCCCATCATTTACGCCACATTTCGGGTGTAAATGATGGTAAATCTGATGAGGCCTCCTTGGAAAAGTGGCACGGGCAGCGCAGAACCAAATTAAAAAAAAAAAAAAAAATTTTGTGCAAATTGCTTTTTAACACAATTGCTATTTTTATGCCTTGTATGCCAGAAAACTGCCACAGGCCACATGGTGTGAATGCAGCCCAGCCGACAGACACGTTACAGCAGCTCGTGCTCCCGGGGGTTTTATCTGCGGTCAGACCAGGCGGGCGATCCTTCACTCCTCACATCCATTGATGAGATTTAGGTTTGCATGACCCTGTTGCTGGTTCATTGGTTGTCCTTACTTGGAGCACTTTTGGTAGGTACTAACTAAAATATACCATGAACACCCCACAAGACCACCCATATTGGAGATGCCCCCCCCCAATAATTTGGTCACCACAGTTTGACCCACGTCAGTGTGTGTTTTTACTCTATTTTTTTTTCTTGCTTTGAACACACTGGGAAATTCATCAACCCCTTGTGCTTATGGCAAAAAAAAAGTCTGTTTTTTTATTTGCAAATAGCCTCTTACACCATTATTAGTACTTTCTGGAAAGAAGGCAGGGTGTGGATAGGTCATCAATATTATAGCAGCGGTATGACCCTGGGTTCCCTCACGTATTGGCGGTATGACACCAGGCCCCCCCCTCACATATCGACAGTATGACACCGGGCCCCCCACACATATCAGCGATATGACACCGGGCCCCAACTTACATATCAGCGGTGTGACACCGAGTCCCCACACACACACACACACATACATATCGGCGGTGTGACACCGAGCCCCCCCCCACACACACACATATATCAGCGGTATGACACCAAGCCCCCACACACACACATCGGCGGTATGACACCAGGCCCCCCACTCACATATCGGCGATATGACAGTGGGCCCCAAATCACATATCAACAGTATGACTTCAGTTCCCCCACACATATTGGCAGTATGACACCGGGTCCCCCAACATATATCGGCGATATGACATCGGGCCCCAACTTACATATCAGCGGTATGACACCAAGTTACCCCCCTCACATATCAGCAGTATGACACCGGGACCCAGCTCACATATCGGCAGTATGACATCGGTCATCACATCAATCACATGGCCTGGTTACAGTTCACTCCTATTCAAGTGGCTGAGGCTGAGCTGCAATTCGAAGACCAGCCTGGACACAGTAAGGCTAAGTTCACACGTGGGGCTGATTTTGGCACCGAGAGTGACGTGGGGAGCAGCGTCACTCTCGGGTCAAAACCTGCCTGCCATGACTTTCGCGGTCGTGGCTTTCCCCCCCGGAGTCAGCTCAAACGAATGGGCCGACTCCGGAGGTTGCTGCCGCCAGGCGGATGCCGCAGCTCACCGAGCTGCGGAATCCACCCGATTCTTTCTCCCGTGAGCGGCAGCCTGGCAGTCTACATAGACCACCACTGCCTAGGCTCAAATTGTGAGAGGAGATGCAGACACGGAGCAAGAAGAAGGAGACAAACCGAAGTAGTAGGATTTATCTTATCTATATAGGGCAGGCTAAATCCAAGAGGGCAGAGGGACCTGATCCTTCTGCTCAAAACTAGCTATCTCTAGTGGATAAAGGTACCTGCGGAATCCACCTGATTCTTTCTCCCGTGAGCGGCAGCCTGGCAGTCTACATAGACCAGTGAGGGGGCGAACTATGATGTGGATTACGTGTCATAATCTGTGCCGTGTGAACAGGCCCTAAAGAGGCGAGGTGACGGAAAAACAGCATTTCTAATAGAGAGTTTTTGCTTTTTCTATGGCAGCCATCTCATTGTATAAATAACATTACATTTACAATCTAATGGGCTAAAAGACTTGTTCAGGCGGCCACTAGAATACAACTGGTCCTGAACATAAGGATTCAGCTGCTGAGCGCACTAGGATTTATCCTGCTCTACACACTACAAGGTTGAGGTCCCACCTTACAGAAATGTAGCTTTTTTTGTTGCAGATTTTGCTGCGGTTTTCTGAGCATGTCTGTGGGGTATCCAAAAGATTGTCCAGTCTCCAGACATTCCTGGGAGAGATAACAAGTATTACTATGAGACACAACTAACCAGACTTATGTTATGTCCGTCCATGTGACATAATGATATATATTAGGGTGAGTTTTGCTCATCTGACTCATGGTCACTCAAATAAATGCAGCCAATACATCGGCCATTTTGTCCAGACCATATGTGGACATCTAAATCTGCCAATAGGCTCAAATTGTGAGAGGAGATGCAGACACGGAGCAAGAAGAAGGAGACAAACCGAAGTAGTAGGATTTATCTTATCGATATAGGGCAGGCTAAATCCAAGAGGGCAGAGGGACCTGATCCTTCTGCTCAAAACTAGCTATCTCTAGTGGATAAAGGTACCTGCTCCTTTAGCTCCCGTAGGATTTACCATTCTTAAATAGAGCAGGCTAAATCCTAGTGAGCTGAGGGACCTGGTGCCTTTACCCACTAGAGATAGCTAGATTTGAGTAGAAGGACCAGGTCCCTTAGCCCACTAGGATTTAATCTGAAAACTATCTCTAGTTGGCAAATACAGATTGACAGAAGTCCACAGCGGATCAGTGTTCACGTGCTTTCACAGCTCAGATCATTTATTTGAATGGGACTGAGCTGCGATCAAGTCATGTGACTTACGTCATAGGGCCAATAAAATGAAAACAGTTTCTGCGAACGTCACTGCAGCTTCAAACTGCTTATGGAAGCCCCATGGGATATAAAGTGATCAGATAAGGCATCAATAAAATGGACCAAGAACCTGAAAAATGTGTTGGAATACATCAGCGCTATCAAAAAATATAAATAAATCAAAATAAACCATTTTTATATTTAAATAAAAAAAACAATAAAAAAAATTAGATTTCTGTAGATATTACATGTCCTTTAGCCAAATAAGATTTAGCTTTCTTATATAAAACAGGCTAAATTCTAGTGAGCTAAAGGACCTGGTCCCTCTACTGAAAACTGTGTATCTCTAGGGGGCTGAGGGACCTGGTCCTTTAGCCCACTAGGATTTAGACTTATAAGGTAGAGTCTAAATCCTAGTGGGCTAAAGGACCTGGTCCCTCTGGTCACTTGGATTTAGCTTGTTCTATATAGAGTCGGCTATATCCTAGTGGGCAGAGGGACCAGGTCCTTTAGCCCACTAGGATTTAGCCTGTTTTATATAAGAAAGCTAATTCCTATTTGGGTAAAGGACATGTAATATGGACAGAAAACTAATTTTTTTTTAATTAAATATAAAAATATTTTATTTTCATTTATTTATATTTTTGGATAGCGCCAAAGTATTCCAACACATTTTTCAGGTTCTTTGTCCATTTTATTGATGCCTTATCTTATCTTATGGTAGAGTTGGAAGGGACCTCAAGGGCCATCGGGTCCAACCCCCCGCGAGTGCAGGTTTTCCTAAATCATCCCAGCTATATGTTTATCCAGATTCCGCTTGAAGATTTCCATTGATGGAGCGCCCACCACCTCCCGTGGCAGCCTATTCCACTCTCTCACTACCCTCACTGTCAGAAAGTTTTTCCTAATGTCTAATCTGTATCTCTTTCCCTTTAGTTTCATCCCATTGCTTCTTGTACTTCCTTGTGCTAATGAGAATAGGGTAGATCCCTCTGCACTGTGACTACCTTTCAGATATTTGTAGACTGCTATTAAATCTCCCCTCAGCCTTCTCTTCTGCAAACTAAACAATCCCAGTTCTTTTAGCCGCTCCTCATAGGACATGGTTTGCAGACCTTCCACCATTTTGGTTGCTCTTCTCTGGACTTGCTCCAATATATCGATGTCTTTCTTGAATTGAGGCGCCCAGAACTGTACACAGTATTCCAGGTGTGGTCTGACCAGGGAAGAGTACAGCGGAATAATGACCTCTCTTGATCTAGATTCAATGCTTGTCTTAATACATCCCAGAATTTTATTAGCCTTTTTTGCAGCAGCACCACACTGTTGGCTCATGTTGAATGTGTGATCTACTATTATGCCCAAGTCCTTTTCCCCTATGCTATCACTTAGTTCTATTCCTTCCATACTATATATGTTTTTTACATTTCTGTTACCCAGATGTAGAACTTTGCATTTGTCCCTGTTAAATACCATTTTGTTGGCCTCAGCCCATTGTTCCAGTGTGTCTAAGTCCTTTTGAATACACTCTCTCTCCTCTCTAGTGTTGGCTATTCCTCCTATCTTCGTATCTGATCAATTTAAATTCCATGGGGCTTTCATCAGCAGTAGAGATGAGTGAACACTATTCGGAAAAGCCGTTCCAAATAGCACGCTCCTATAGAAATGAATGGACGTAGCCGGCACGCGGGGGGTTAAGCGATTGGCCGCCGGCAAAGTCTTCGTGCCGGCCGCTTCCATTCATTTCTATGGGAGTGTGCTATTCGGAACGGCTGCTCCGAATAGTGTTCGTTCATCTCTAATCAGCAGTTTGGAGCTGCAGTGACGTTCGCGGAAACCGTTTCCAATTTATTGACCCTATAACGCATGACTTGATCGCAACTCGGTCCCAGTTCACGTGAACGCTGATCCACTTTGGACTCCTGACAATGTGTAATTTCCTCCTAGAGATACTTAGTTTTCAGTAGATGGAACAGGTCCCTTAGCCCACTAGAATTTAGCCGCCTCTATATAAGGATTCTAAATCCTAGTGGGATAAAGGACCAGGTTCCCCAGCCCCCTAGATATAGCTAGTTTTGAACAGAAGGACCAGGTCCCCTCGCCCACTAGGATTTAGCCGGCTCTATATAAGGATTCTAAATCCTAGTGAGCTAAATGACCAGGTCCCTCAGCCCCCTAGAGATACAAAGTTTTGAGTAGAAGGACTAGGTCCTTCAGCCCAATAGAATTTAGCCGGCTCTATATAAGGATGCTAAATCCTAATGGGCTAAAGGACCAGGTCCCTCAGCCTCCTAGATATAGCTAGTTTTGAGTAGAAGGACCAGGTCCCCTCGCCCACTAGAAGAGAAGAGCCGGCTAAATTCTAGTGGGCTAAAGGACCTGGTCCTTCCACTGAAAACTGTGTATCTCTAGGGGGCTGAGGGACCTGGTCCTTTAGCCAAATAAGATTTAGTTTTCTTTATATAAAACAGGCTAAATGCTGGTGGGCTAAAGGACCTGGTCCTTCCACTGAAAACTGTGTATCTCTAGGGGGCTGAGGGACCTGGTCCTTTAGCCCACTAGGATTTAGCATCCTTATATAGAGCCGGCTAAATCCTAGTGGGCTAAGGGACCTGGTCCTTCTACTCAAAACTAGCTATATCTAGGGGGTTGAGGGACCTGGTCCTTTAGCCCATTAGGATTTAGCATCCTTATATAGATCCGGCAAAATTCTAGTGGGCTAAGGGACCTGTTCCATCTACTGAAAACTAAGTATCTCTAGGAGGAAATTACAGATTGTCAGGAGTCCAAAGTGGATCAGCGTTCACGTGAACTGGGACCGAGTTGCGATCAAGTCATGCGTTATAGGGTCAATAAATTGGAAACGGTTTCCGCGAACGTCACTGCAGCTCCAAATAGCTGATTAGAGATGAACGGACACTTTTCGGAACAGCCGTTCCGAATAGCACACTCCCATAGAAATGAATGGAAGCGGCCGGCACGAAGACTTTGCCAGCGGCCAGTCGCTTAACCCCCCGCGTGCCGGCTACATCCATTCATTTCTATAGGAGCGTGCTATTTGGAACGGCTGTTCCGAATAGTGTTCGCTCATCTCTACTGCTGATGAAAGCCCCATGGAATTTAAATTGATGAGATAAGGCATCAATAAAATGGACCAAGAACCTGAAAAATGTGTTGGAATACTTTGGCGCTATCCGAAAATATAAATAAATGAAAATAAAATATTTTTATATTTAATAAAAAAAAATAAAAAAATTAGATTTCTGTACATATTACATGTCCTTTACCCAAATAGGAATTAGCTTTCTTATATAGAACAGTCTAAATCCTAGTGGGCTAAGGGAGCATTCACACGGTGTTACGTGCCGCGAGATTTGGCACGTAGACGCCGCGTGACCCTTTGCGTGCCGTACACGCTCCCATTGAGTTCAATGGGAGCGGGGAGCGTATGCGCCGCGCTAGTTTGCGGCCGTGCATTTATTCACGGCCGCAAACTAGCGCGGTGCATACGCTCCCCGCTCCCATTGAAATGAATGGGAGCGTGTACGGCACGCAAAGGGTCACGCGGCGTCTACGTGCCAAATCTCGCGGCACGTAACACCGTGTGAATGCTCCCTAAAGGAGCTGGTCCCTCTGCTCACTAGGATTTAGACCAGGGGTAGGGAACCTTCGGCTCTCCAGCTGCTGTGAAACTACAACTCCCAGCATGCTCCATTCACTTCCATGGGAGTTCCATGAACAGCAGAGCCAGTATGCATGCTGGGAGTTGTAGTTTCACAGCAGCTGGAGAGCCGTACGTTCCCTACCACTGATTTAGACTCTGCCTTCACTGCAGCCTTCTCTTCCTGTGTAACTCGGCACTGTCCTGAATAGCTCCGCCCACACCAGAGGCTGGTCACATGGTCACGACGTCACCGGAAGTCCCCGCTAGGATTTAGCAGCTAGCTTACCGTTCCGTTCCGTTCCTGTAATAGACAGGAGAGGGGCCTCCATCTTGACGCGTTGCTGTGAGGGTCCGTGGCGTAGTGTCCCTGTACACGGAGAGGAGCTACTCGGCAGCCGAGGTGAGACTTGTCTCTCTGCCCCAGGTGCTGCTGCTGCGTCCTAGGCCTGTTTACTAGGCCACGCTCTTCCCAAGTGTGGCGTAGAGAGAAGGCCATTCCCGGGCCGTACCTTCTCTAGACTGTCTAAAGGCCTGTTCACATGGGTCAGTAATGTCCTGATCTGCGGTTTATGTGCGGCTTTGCCCTATACCTTGTGTGAACACGTCCATTGCAGGGTGATTCCTGTATTCTGTCTATAGGTGATATACTGCATACTGTAATATTAGCAGGACTCCATACAGGCACAGGTGGAGATCATGGAAGGAGGTCGCCCTAATCCTTTGTGTCAGAGCCCTGGATGTGGTGATGACATCATTCGCCTCCTCACTGGCGGTCATGTATGTTAGTCCGATATGTCATCTTTGCCCCCCAGACCTCTGCAACGATAAAGTACCAAACTACTGCCAGTGATTGGCTGCAGCAGCCATGTGGGTGGGACTGATGTCATCAGAGGCAGATGCTGTGTGTAATGAGCCCTACCTGGGGGGTTGTGTCCTGTTCACCCATCTGATTTGTTGGATGTGCATATTTTCTCTCTATATATTTAGGGGAGTCGTGTCATTAAAGAATATGCAGTTGGGGTGGGGGCAACATGGGGAGTCAGTGGTCAGCACTGCAGCGCTGGAGTCCTGGGTTAGAATCCCGCCAGGAACAACATCTGCAAGGAGTTTTGTATGTTCTCCCCGTGTTTGCGTTGATTTCGCTCCCTTTCTATAAAGACATACTGATAGGAAAAAAATGTAGTGTGATCCCTATATATATATATATATATATATCCCTATAGGGGGCTCATAATCTACATAAAAAAATGAAATTGAGGGAAAAAAAAAAAAAGAATATGCAGTTGGGCTGGATTCAGACAGCAATGTTTGGTCCCAAAGACACATTGGGGGAAATTCTTCAATCCCTCTATGCAAGTTTTCTGGTGTAGAGAGACGTTATTGTGGCGCTCCGCTCCACACATTGTGCCAGGATCCCTCAGCTTGACAGATTCATTATAACTCGGGCCACTTTTCTACCCTTACAATGGAAATTTACACCTCTTCCTAAGGGGGCGTTCACACTACCGTCGGTGTCCGACAGGTAGTGTCCGCTCCAAATCTGTCACGGACATTAGGAGCGGACACTAGCTGTGTCCGTGACACCTGTCATTTATTTCAATGGGCATCGGGTGCGTTCTTTTGCACTCCGTGCCCGTCCTTCCCTGTCCGCAAGTGAAGATGTCCGACTTCTCAAGCGGACAGAAAAACCCGACATGTACCGACGGTAGTGTGAACGCCCCCTAACTGAAGTAAATATCCATTCTGAAAGGGGGACGTCCAACTAATGCTAGGTTCACACTGGCGTATGGCTTTCCGTTCTTTGGGTCCCAAAAAACCGGAAAGCTACCCACTTAAAAAGCGGTTACCCAATGGGGTCCACAGAGTTTCCGCTTGAAAAATGCAGACTTTTCTCTTTGCATTTTTAAGTGGGTTCAGGGATGAAAACCCCGGACATTGATCAAGGGCTAGTGTGAACCTATCCTGATTTATGATATGTGTTTATCTGGTGTACAATACAGCAATCTTAATAAATCGGGGGCAACTCGGTGGCTCAGTGGTTAGCACTGTAGCCCTGCAGCGCTGGAGTCCTGGGTTCGAATCCTGCCAGGAACATCTGCTAGGAGTTTATATGTTCTTCCCGTGTTTGGTGGCATTCACACGGAGTAACGCCGGGCGTGTATCACAGCCGTACACACCGGCGTTACAGCAGACTGCCGAACACTTCCCATTCACTTCAATAGGAGCGCTCATAAACGCTGCTGTTACGAGCGCTCCCATTGAAGTGAATGGGAAGTGTTCGGCAGTCTGCCGTAACACCGGCGTGTACGGCTGTGATACACGCCCGGCGTTACTCCGTGTGAATGCCCCCTTTGTGTGGATTTTCTCCCATTCTATAAGGGCCTATTCACACGGCGTAAAATGGCGTGTAATTTTTACACGTGTAAAAAATTTACACGTGTATTTTGGAGTGTTTTTTTTACACGTGGCGTTTCAGTAGCGTTTACGGAGCGTTTTTTGGAGCGTTTACGGAAGCGTTTTTTACACGCATAAATGCTCCAAAAAACGCTCCATAAACGCTACTGAAACGCCACGTGTAAAAAAAAACAAAAAAAAACAACAAAATACGTGTAAATTTTTTACACGTGTAAAAATTACACTCCAAATTACACGCCATTTTACTCCTTGTGAATAGGCCCTAAAGACATACCGATAGGAAAAAAATGTACATTGTGATCCATATATATATATATATATATATATATATATATATATATATATATATATATATATCCCTATATGGGGCTTACAATCTACATTTAAAAAAAAAAAAAAAAAAAATCTTAATAAATCTGCCCCAGTGCGTATAGGGCTGTATTTCCCGGACCGTGGCTGGGCTGAGCTGTACTTGCTGAATGATGGTATGATACCTAAGTCGTAAGGCAATATCTGTAGTATAATACTTCAGCACACCAAAATTCAATGTATGAAAAAACTTTATTCTAGAATCTTCATATAAAACAATGAAACTCGCAGCCATTCAAAAATAGCGCATCTGGGTTTTCAATATCATATAGAGCCAAAACTCTGTATTGTGTTATACCAGGGGTAGGGAACCTTCGGTTCTCCAGCTGCTGTGAAACTACAACTCCCAGCATGCTCCATTCACTTCCATGGGAGTTCCAAGAACAGCACAGCAAGTATGCATGCTGGGAGTTGTAGTTTTGCAACAGCTGGAGAGCTGTACGTTCCCTACCCCTGCGTTATATGATACACGTCATGCAGATGAAGGTCCTGGAGACCAAAATGTTCGGACTTTGACATAAAAAATCCCGATGCTCTAGTTTTGATTGGCTGGGTGTTACATTTTTTTTATGTGAAGATTATGGAATACATTGTTTCATAGCTTGAACTTCGGTGTGTATATTTGTTTTAAGGTGAAATCTGGACAGAGACAGCCAAGGAGATGCAAAGTGGGTTAACTAACTAAATCTAATCTTCAATAGATTTGGTGACATGCCAGCTCCTCCCACCCCTGCATGCCATTGAATCTCTGCCACACTGACCTCACTCCCTGCTGTGAATTCTCACCCCCAGACCAGTAATCCAGTAGTCCGTCTTCTAGCCACAGTCTGCAATACACAAATGCCCAAGTGAGAAAGGAACTCACAATGATCTCTATTACTGATCATTGCTCCTGCTCACGGCCGCCAGCGCTTCCCCTGCTGCGGAGGCGGCTGTGAGCAGGAGGGGGATTGATAAGTAAGGCCGCGGGTCCGCCAACCCCACAAACACTGCTATCATTATACTCAGGGGTCTGAAAAATATTAAAAGTTCAACTCACCCCCCCTTTCCCTAGCACACATATAAAAGTAGTTCCATACTGTGAAACACCTACACATTAGGTATCCCTGTGTCTGAATTTGCCCGCTCTACAAGTCGATAATAATATTTTTCCTGTACGGTAATCACCGTAGCGGGAGAAAAAGTCAAAAGTGCCAAACCGCCGTTTTTTCACTGTTTTGCCTCTGATGAAAATTTGAATAAAAAGTGATCAAAGCAAAAGCAATTCCCCAAAATGGTAGAACTGAAAAGTCCACCTAGTCCTGCAAAAAGGACGCCCTATACATCCCCGTACACGGAAGTATAAAAAAGTTACGGGTGTTAGAATATGGCGAACAGTTTTGGATTTTTGTGAAGGGGTTAAAATGTAAATAAAGCCCTATAAAGTTAGTATCCCCGGAATCGTACCGAAACTTAGAATACAGGCGATGTGTCATTTTGGCTGCACAATGAACAAAGTAAAAACGAAGCCTGTAAGAAAATCGCACAAATGCACTTTTTCTTCAAATCCGCCCCATTCTGAATATTTTTCCAGCTTCTCAGTACATTCTACAGAATAATTAATCATAGCTTCTTGAAGTAAAATTCGTCCCGCAAACATTAAGTCTTCATATGTCTCTGAGAGTGGAAAAATAAAAAAGTTATGGGTTTTGGAAGGAAGGGGGTTAAAAACGAAAATCAAAAAATGCCATCGGCGGGAAGGGGTTAAATACAGGACAGTACACCCTGTGGTCAGGGTGGAAACTCACTGTATTAGTGATAGTTCACACGGGGCTCCGCGTGTATATATTCTGTCGCACCTGCCGTGATGGGATGCAGTTGCAGTGCGGTGGATTAGGCCAAAATGAATGGGCCGGAGCCACGGACGCCGCGGCCGAATCAGACGCAGAATCCGCGGCGAGATAGGGCGAGAAAAGAAGCGAGCGTCTCCCATTGAAGTACACTTGACCTGTGTGGCCCCAGTCTTAGGAAAGCAGTGAGCATGTGCTGGATGAATTAAGAGTCTTTTGTTCTCTCCTCACGCTTTCCTTTGGGTACAGGACAGTAAGACCCCCATGGTCAGGCCATTGTATTAGTCCTCTGGAACGGTGTAACAAATACAGCAAACAACTAGATATTGTATATCAATACCGTTTATTACGTCGTCTCAAAATCCAGTGTTACGTGTAGTTACATAGAGAATATTAGCAGCATGGACGCCAAACAGGATCAGTTGCTTAGTCAGTGCTTCCCTTAAGTTATATATGACTACTATGGATATTGTATATGTACGGAGTTGTACTAGTTCTCTCCAATCCTTTTGCCATCCACTTATTGGAATCTCCTCCCATAACTTACACCTATGTCGAGTTTCTCTAATAACATTGAATATAGCAAGTAAGTTTAGAAGTTCCTACTGGTTGGTCATGTGATGGCCATATACTTCTATGATATATATATATATATATATATATATATATATATATATAGATCCCGGCTACCACTACATAACTAGTTCCGACAATTGTGTGACTGGGCCTTCCTATAACCTGCCATGTTTCTACGTCTTGTGGCAGACATGTTGCGCTCCATCCGTATGGCTACTACATGGACAGTTTTCTAACTCCAAGTCCAGGCCACGCCCACATTCGCATAAGATTGAATTTGGGGAGGGGTCCGGGCTTTGGCTTTAAACAGGCTGTGTTTGCCATGTGTTTTATTCTGGACAAAGACCTCTGTGTAGGACAGTGTAACATTACAGCTATGGCCAGAGACCGATCCCAGTCCAAATACAGGTGAGTGCGTCATTTTGTCTTCTCTTAGTCTACAATGCTATTCTATGTTCAGTTCAGCCATGACATGGTCTGTCGGCTGAATACAGGACAAATATGGCGTAAAATGGGACAAAAATGGCACCTGAAGGGGGATGATACCGCTTGCCTCTGTGTCTGCAGAAAAATAAGGTTTTCCTTGATGCCTGCTGCATTTATGGGGATAGAAGTTCAGGATCTTTCTGTTTTATCAGTACAGCAATCCATAAAATAATTTTTTTAGGCTAAGAACACACACGATAGGTTTACCGCAGGATATCCATAGTGGGCACACTGCAATGAGTGAGGCCGCAGCCGGCCTGGCTAGTAACTTGGTATTGCATAGACACTTTTTGGCAGGGCATGGATGGATGTTGCTGTACGTTGCTGCAGTGGGCATAGGTTTCAGTCATAACACAATCCTTAGAGGCCGCTGTAGATACAGATCGGACCCTGGTGACAAAGACTGATCGTAGGAGGAAGTGAAATCCTCCATGTCAGCTGGTGTGCTTGTGACTTCACCATGTGGATGTTGAGTGTGAATACTGATCAAGTAGAACTGAATGCAAAAAGCCCTTCATTTTTTTATTTGCCCACCATCAGGTTGTAGATTCCTTATGACGCTTCAAAACAGAATCCCATTGACTTCAATGGGTGCCATCATACGCACGCTACACATTGAAGTCAATGGGTTGCAAGGCCATATATTACATGTTTATCTTCTGTCCATGATTATGGCAGCGGCCATCTTGTCTCCAGTCATAGCTATAGTTACAATAGTCTGGAGCCAAATCATTGAGGGGTGTGGGGGAGTTTTCTAGCCGTGGACGCAGTGATGGGTTTTGTCATTCTATTTTTATGTATAACAAGGTCCTGTGTCCTGGAGTTTTCTCTCTGGTCACAGCTTAATAATAGACTGAATGTTACCAAATCTATAGGAGTCTCCTCATTGACATCACAGACTAGACCAATAACATGGCAAACAAAGGTAACGCAATCTGTTGTAATCGCATCAGCCTTGTCTGATGTAAATGAAGAAACTGCCGCCTATAGAAATGGTAATGATCAGTCTGTGTTTAGTGAACAGACGGAGGACTGAAGTATACAGCACTGTAACATACACTGTAGTTTAAAAAGTGTGTGTGTGTGTGTATATATTTATAGGTGGATCGAAATTTTATATATAGGTTAATTCATTTATAGATAGATTTATTTATAAATGCATGATAAAAATAGATTTTTACAATATACTGTATAGATGGATAGATTTCTACATGGAATATATGTGTATATATATATATATATATATATATATATATATATATATATATATATAATATATATATATCCTTACACAGCTCCATATACAGAAATACACACGTTGCAGTTATCATCTCAGTATGGCTATGCGCACATTTGTTTCTTTCATGTTTTTTTTTTGTGTGTGTATAAGAACACAACAAAGCTACCGTATATACTTGAGTATAAGCCGACCCGAGTATAAGCCAACCCCCCCTAATTTTACCACAAAAAACTGGGAAAACTTATTGACTCGAGTATAAGCCGAGGGGGGGAAATGCAGCAGCTACTGGAAAATTTCAAAAGTTAAAATGTTTTTTGGGTGCAGTAGTTGTTGGGGAAGGGGAGGGGGTGTTTTGGTTGTCTGTCGGCCCCTTCCCTGAGCTTGAGGACTGGAGGTTTTTTTTTCCCCCACTTGGAATTCAGCCTGGCTGAATATAGGGTATCTGCAGTGCTCCTATTAACCCCTTCCCGATGGAATAGGAGCACTGCAGGTCCCCTATATTCAGTAGACCGGACACTGTCAGACACAGGGATACCTAATGTGTTTGTGTATCACAGTCATTTTCTACTTTTATATGTATTCTAGGGAAAGGAGGGATTTACAACTTTTATTTATTATATTTTTTTATTATATTTTTTTTAAAGCTTCTTTTTTTTCACTATTTTATGGGAGATTCTATACATTACTATTGTGGCTGGTCATAGACACCCCCCCACACACACACACACACACTCAATTATTATTATTATTTTTTTTGCTTGACTCCAGTATAAGCCGAGGGAGGCTTTTTCAGCACAAAAACTGTGCTTAAAAATTCGGCTTCTACTCTAGTATATACGGCCATGATTGCCTATATTGGTTTGTAAAATGTGCCATTTCAGTCGCTGCATCTGAAAACACTCAGACTAGAAAATAGTGATGGCCAAACAGCTGTTATTACAATTAAAAAAATGTATTTGTCCCTAGAAGGCAGTTCTAGTAATGGATTCTCCGCATAAATAGCGACCATTTAACATTATATGCACTTACTTATTTATTTGCGTCATTGTAGATTTCGTACACGTATTATTACTCTGCCAGTAACGGGAATGTAGTGTGACCTCTATTGTAGGATAGAACTTTGGAAAGTAATAAATATATATAAATATCACAATTTGCTTGTATTTTGCGTGTACTTGTATTGATGGAACAACCTCATCAATGAGACAAATTGTGGAAAATTTTGTAGCTTAAAACTCTGGCCATAACTAACTCAAACCCGCTCTGGACTTGGACAGATTTTTCATCTACCATGAGGCTTTGTGATCAGTCTGGTACATTTCAGACTGCCTGGTATAAGTTTACACCGTCTTACTCTTGGTGAATGTGCGCCATTACTCTTTTCACAAAATTATAGTAAGACGGGTTCACATGGTAGAAAGTGAAGAGAGATTTGATGCCGTCTTCTACCTCAGATTCGTCTTTCGTTTTCGGCAACATGCATCCTGCAGTGAGGAGCTGAAGCAGAACTCTGGCCTTCCACCACGGATTGGCTCGCTGCAACTAATTCGGTGATGGGATCCGTGGGAGTCGGGGCACCTCTTTTTGCTGCTTCCATCATTGATTGGAAAAGGAGGAATATACTAATAGTTGTAGTTGGTTAAAGGGATTCTACCATTAAACTACCTTTTTTTTTCTAATGAACACGTCGGAATAGCCTTAAGAAAGGCTATTCGTCTCCTACCTTTAGATGTGGTCTCCGCCGCGCCGTTCTGTAGAAATACCGGTTTTAACCGGTATGCAAATGAGCTCTCCGCAGCAATGAGGGCGGGCCCCAGCGCTGAAACACCGATGAGCGCGTCCCCATTGCTGCCCAGAGCTCTTTCCTGCGCCGCCTCTTTCTTCTGCAGCAACTCCGCCTCTTCTGGCTTCTCTTGCTCTTGTAGTTCGATACAGGAGCATAGAGAGGCCACCCCAAAATGGCCGCCGGCCAGCTCCTGTATTGAACTGCAAGAGCGGCTACCCCAAAATGGCTGCCGGCCGGCTCCTGTATTGCCGGGCTGGGTAGCTGCTCTTGCAGTTCAATACAGGAGCCGGCCGGTGGCCATTTTGGGGTGGCCTCTCTATGCTCCTGTTTAGAACTACAAGAGCAAGAGAAGCCAGAAGAGGCGGAGTTGCTGCAGAAGAAGGAGGCGGCGCAGGAAAGAGCTCTTGGGCAGCAATGGGGATGGGCTCATCGGCCTTTCAGCGCTGGGGCCCGCCCTCATTGCTGCGGAGAGCTCATTTGCATACCGGTTAAAACCGGTATTTCTACGGAACGGCGCAGCGGAGACCACGTCTAAAGGTAGGAGACGAATAGCCTTTCTTAAGGCTATTCCGACGTGGTAATTAGAAAAAAAAGTAGTTTAATGGTAGAATCCCTTTAAGGCATTTCTGTCCTTACAAGCGGCTACAGATTCAGTCGTGTGACCATACCCCAACATGCCATGTGACCACAACTCTGCTCACGGAGATCAGAAATCCATGTCGTCCATCTTGCATGTTGCTGTGCAATAGTTTGCTGGTTCCATTTATAGTTTTGTGATGTGAAACTGAAATGTTTCGTATTGAGCTTTAGAAAACTTTTTCAGAGCAAAAACTGACACCCTGGGTAAGAGGCAGATAAATAATAGCAAAGTCACATGTTTTTATAGAAAATTTCAGCTTGTCATGACACAAGATGTGCCCGAGATGCGGATTTGGATCTCGTAATATTCCTGTTAGACTTTTTCTTAGGCTTGTGTTGAAGGGACACAACAATTGTGTGTTACAGGAAAGTCTTGTATTGTAAGAAAAAGGGACAAATATTCTAGAAGCGGCCATAACAATGACAATAACACCCTACATTGTTACCATTTTATTTTGTATGACCAGAAAAATCATGTCAGACTTTGTGGAAAGTGAAGCAGAGGAATCTGAGGAAGAGTACAACGATGATGGAGAGGTGGTGCAAAGATCCAGCAAGAAGTTTGTCGAGGATGACGATGGTAAGTAGAATAGGTGATATCATTTCTGATTCATTCAGTCCCCAAGACTGGCCATAGGCATGAGATACCTGAGGCCCGCTTCACATCTGTGCATGGTTTCCATTCGGGGTCTGTGGACCCCTGAACAAAAACCTAATCCGCATAAAAAAAGCGAAACCTGTGGGCCCCATAGACTATAAAGAGGTCCGTGTGGTTTCTGGTCGGTTTCCACACAGAAAATGCAGAGGAGAAAAGCACCAATGGCCAGACATGTTGAAGTCCAGTTGCTTCATCTTATCTCCATATCATGTGCTGTCAGGGGTCCCCCCATACACATTACATGGTAGACAATATACTCTCCACAGATGAACAACACTTCTAATCCAAAAGGTATTAAAGGGGTATTCCCACGTCGCATACTCACCAGTCTTCGCTGCTATAAAATCTTCTGTCTTCCTGCTTTGTTGCATCATTGGTGGGCGGGGTTACATATGCAAAGCCAGCGGCGAGATGACGTCGCTTCTATGCCGCTGGCCCTGTGTGTGCGCTCATAGATGGTGAGACCAGTCAGTTCCCCAGCCTTCACAATGCCAATACAGCCTCTCTATTACAGCGGATGCTGGGGAGGGTTAGACGTCGGCACAGGTGCCTGCGACGTCGCTACGCTCCTGCCCTGCATGAAGCCAGCAGCGGCAGGAGCGATGCTGCTATTCCGCCCCCCCCCCTCCGGAACCTGTGCTGGTGTCTAACCCTCCCCGGCATCCGCCTCTCTATTACAGCGGATGCCGGGTCTGTATTGGCGGCCACTTCCCTCAAAGTGTAAACTAACACCCCTCCCCCCCCCCCCCAGGCTCACTCCTGTGCACTTAGCCCCTCCCCACTGAGAGCAGCAGATACATCACTTGACTTTTGAGCAGATAAGTCAAGGGCTGTGTCAACAATGAATTGAATAAAGTAAGATAGTGGACAAACAAAGCAGTTTTGCTGAAGCAGTGTATTTAGGAAAAGTCTTACATTCACATTAACAAGCAGTATAGATAGGATCCTTGTATGGGACAACCCCTTTAAGATTCCCGATCTTGGCAGCCACCACGTATGTGCCATCTCTGATAAAGTGAATTTTAAGATGAAAGCTTTGCTACTACTTCAGCTTCTGACTCTTGGCTACGCCATACTCCAGTGCCTGCTCAGAATCTGTTTTAACTACTTGGTGTAATTTGTTTCCTTGTCTAGATGAAGAGGAGGAAGAAGAGAATCCCGATGAACAGGATGAGCAAGGAAACTTAAAAGATTTTATTAATGACGATGATGATGAGGAGGAAGAAGAGGAGGAGGAGGATGCAAGGAGTGAGTCCGGAGGCTCAGATGATGAAATTGGCCACAAAGTCAGAAAGCGCAGTAAGTGTCTATCCTCGTTCACGATGTAGTCGGTGCTTGGTGTAAGTGCAGCACTAAATCCTCCGTCTGTGCATCGGCTCATTAAGATTCCATTATTTTTTTTCTTTTCCGTAAACTTGCAGCATATGATGACCGACTGGAAGATGATGACTTTGATCTCATTGAAGAAAACTTGGGTGTCAAAGTGAAACGTGTAAGTAAATCTGTGCTTGCCTATATTTTAGTTTCCACCACGTTCCTGGTTAAGATTGCACCGCTATAAAACGGTTGACAACCCCCGTCCATATGGTTTTTTTTTTCACGGAATATGGACATCATTTGTATGGCCAGAATGTAATACTATGTAATCATCGCAGTATCCTGTAAGGTCAAGCCTTAAGGTGCTGGTAATCTCTAAAATATGGCGGCTTCCTATCAATGGCAAAGGTGAGAAGTGTCTTATAGCTGGGGGTCTAATCAACGTGATCCCACTGATTATGAGAACGGATTTCCTTGACAAAATCCCCCCCATATATAGAGTGGGGAGCGTGAGTCTCCACTGTTAGCCCGCTGGAGCGCAGCAGAGTACGGTATTTGGCTATTGATGTCCCATATTGTCTAATAGAGGTCCAGGGATTGAAATCTTAGGACAACACATTAAAAGAAATTCATACAATGAAATTAATGCGCCTATGTCCAATACAGCAAAAGTTCAGACGTGTGAAAAAAATGTCCGATGACGAAGATGAGGAGGAAGATGCCGGGAAAGAGGAGCACGAGAAAGAAGCCATTGCAGAGGAAATCTTCCAGGACGGGGAGGATGAGGATAGACTTGACACAGGTGATCAGCCGGTTATAGCTGCCGATGAAGAGGAGGAAGAAGAGGATGAGGAATCCGGTAAGCATTTATATCAGGGTTTTTTAAAATTATTTATTTTTTGTTCAGTTTTGAATATGAAATCTTAGGCCAGAATTAGAAAATGCCCTTTTGTATTTTGCAGATATTGATGATTTCATTGTTGACGACGATGGTCAGCCATTGAAAAAGCCGAAATGGAGGAAAAAGCTTCCGGGATATGCTGATGCGTAAGTAGTGGATTTGATATTGCTGGGCTGCAATAACAGGTTGCAATAAGCTCACTGTGACACATATATAGAACCTAAGAAAGCTATTCCAAGTACAGAATAATTGACTACATAGGTATCATCCCCTCCCATTGTTTTGAAATGTAAAAAACACCTAAATAGAACACAATATAGACCAATATCCCCTCCAGTGCTCTGGTGGCAAGTTCTTTACAAGGAGTCCCTTCATACTCACTCGATGCTCTCCAACTCGTCCTCTCTACTCTGAGTGACTTTCAAGCATCCACTCGAGACCACTAGAGGCGAAATGAGGGGAAGGGGAGCATACAGAGAGCCTGGGACACTACACGATGGGCCATCTCTAGGGCACCAGTATACAGAGAGCCTGAGACACTACATGATGTGGTGCCAGGGCATTACAATAAATGGCCAATTTTCTGTATAAAAATGAAATGGAAACCAATGAATGTATCCCTCGGCTAATCTCACATATCAGTTGTTGCACTCTCCTCTTTTATCTTAGACATCTTTACAACTCAGATTTTTCATGCACCGGTCCCTAAAAAAAAACAAAAACAGACATTGTTATATAGAGGAAATGAGACACACTTCTTTCTCTTGCAGGGCTTTGCAGGAAGCTCAGGAGATCTTCGGTGTTGATTTTGATTATGAAGAGTTTGAAAAGTACAATGAGGATGATGAAGAAATGGAAGAATATGAATATGAGGATGAAGAAGCAGATGGAGAAACTCGTGTCAGACCCAAGAAAACCGCTAAGAAGCGCGTGAGCCGGCGCAGCATCTTTGAAATCTATGAGCCCAGTGAACTAGAGAGCAGCCATTTAACTGACCAGGACAATGAGATCCGGACCACAGATCTGCCTGAAAGATTCCAGGTAAATTGCTCATAAAACTGCAAAGATAAGTGTAATTTAGGTAATAGTAGTCTACTAGATTCAGTATGACTGTGGCCTTAATAATATGAGCATAACAATATTTCCTTTTATGCAGCTGCGGACCATACCAGTTAAATCTGCTGAAGATGATGAACTGGAAGAGGAGGCCGACTGGATCTACAGGAATGCTTTTTCAACACCAACTATTTCCCAACAGGTAGTTTTTACATTATTAACATTGCTCCTTGTGGAGAGGACTCTTCGCCTTTCCTAAAATGCTTGTTTTAGGAAGGAATTGTATTCCCTATGATCTAAGGCCCCGTTCAAACGCAACAAGAGGGGGCGGATTTTGGCGCAGAATCCACGTCATAATCCGCCCCCTCACAATGGTGGTCTAGTAGACCGCTAGCGGCATGTTGCCACTAGCAGAAAAAAAGAACGAGCTGCCCTTACTTCACGTGGATTCCGCAGCTGTATCAGCCACAGTGTCCGCTCGCGGCAGCACGCTCCGGACTAGGCCCATTCATTTGGGCCTAATCCAGAGCAGAAAGCCGCAACGGGATGCTGTGCACGGCACCAGCAACCTGTCACAGCAGCTGCGACGGAATATGCACACTCGGAATTGAGCGTGAACTAAGCCTTACAATGCTATGACTTCTGAATAAGCTGTCATTAACTGCGTGTGGGCGGGGTAGTCAGGACTGTCACTTTCTCTCCGAGTAGGCGTGTCACGATTTACTGCTTTATATTCAAAATCCTTTTATATGTTTACGTTGTAATCATATAACCCTATATATCACAGAGCTCAGCTTCTCTCCCTCTATCATATAACCCTATATATCACAGAGCTCAGCTTCTCTCCTCTATCATATAACCCTATATATCACAGAGCTCAGCTTCTCTCCTCTATCATATATATAACCCTATATATCACAGAGCTCAGCTTCTCTCCTCTATCATATAACCCTATATATCCCAGAACTCAGCTTCTCTCCTCTACCATATAACCCTATATATCCCAGAGCTCAGCTTCTCTCCTCTATCATATAACCCTATATATCACAGAGCTCAGCTTCTCTCTTCTATCATATATATAACCCTATATATCACAGAGCTCAGCTTCTCTCCTCTATCATATAACCCTATATATCCCAGAGCTCAGCTTCTCTCCTCTACCATATAACCCTATATATCACAGAGCTCAGCTTCTCTCTTCTATCATATATATAACCCTATATATCCCAGAGCTCAGCTTCTCTCCTCTACCATATAACCCTATATATCACAGAGCTCAGCTTCTCTCTTCTATCATATATATAACCCTATATATCACAGAGCTCAGCTTCTCTCCTCTATCATATAACCCTATATATCCCAGAGCTCAGCTTCTCTCCTCTACCATATAACCCTATATATCACAGAGCTCAGCTCTCATCCAGCAGTAGAAAGAATCTGGCAGGTTCACTGAATGTAAATGTGCTGGATCAGTACCAGTCAGAAACTATTGTATACTTGTTAAACTTCATAAGTCATCGGCTTACTACCTTCCTATAACAGGAAAGCTGTGATTATTTGGAACGTGGTCAAGTTGGCAGCAGCTTCAGCCGTAAAGGACCAAGCACCATACAAAAAATCCGAGAAGCTTTGAATTTCATGAGAAATCAACACTTTGAGGTATGCGATTTATTAACAAAGACACTGTCAGGCTAAATGACCAACACGAGATTGTCACAATTGTTCTAGTTGAATGTTGATCCTTTGTTAATAGCGAGTCTGTATTGCAGGTGCCCTTCATTGCATTCTATAGAAAGGAGTATGTGGAGCCGGAGCTAAACATCAATGATTTGTGGCGAGTCTGGCAGTGGGATGAAAAGGTAAATCTTTACATAGATTAAGGGAATTTATTGTCTCTAATCTCAATTTGGAAATTTTCTTTGATTTCCCAAAATAGGAATAGCCCTTTAAATGTACGACTTGCACATCATATCAGCGAATCACAACAACATCATAAGTATAAAGTAACATTAAAAGCATCCAAGTAACGATTTTATCAGCACACAAGACTTTGGGCATGCATCCAATAGTAACCAGAGCTTAAAGGGATCCTATCGTTGGATACCCTTTTCTGCCTACCAGATAGGAATAGCCTTAAGAAAGGCTATTCCTCTCCTACCTTTAGATGTCTTCTCCGCGCCGCCATTCAGTAGAAATCTTGGTTTTCTTCAGTATTTAGATGAGTTCTCTTGCAGCACTTTGGGCAGTCCCCAGCGTACAAACAGCACTGGGGGCATCCACCAATGCTGCGAGAGAAATCTCCAGAATCCAATGATAGGATGCCTTTAACATAACATTGTAACACCATTCCATTTTAGGATGTATTCTGCCGCTCTTCACTGATATTGTCATAATGGCCAAATTTCCTTTTGTGCCTTCATAGGAGCCTGGTGCATAAAGCATTCAGAAAAGCTGCATTACGCCGCCACAGCTGTCTAAAGAGTGATTGTAATATCATCCTTGAATTAAAACAATATAATCAAAATTATTTATATTCGTTTTCCTTATTTGACCCATAGTGGACCCAGCTCAGGATGAGGAAACAAAATTTGATGCGCTTGTTTCAGAAGATGCAAGCCTATCAGTATGAGCAGATCTCTGCGGATCCTGATAAGCCACTAGCGGACGAAATCCGGCCTTTGGATACTACAGATATGGAGAGGTGACAGCTTTGATTTTTTTTCTATCTATCTATCTATCTATCTATCTATCTATCTATCTATCTATCTATCTATCTATCTATCTATCTATCTATCTATCGTTTAGTAATTGTGATAGAAGGAAACTCCCTTTACTTCTTTAGATTGAAAGACGTCCGGTCAATGGATGAACTGAGGGATGTCTACAATCACTTCTTGCTGTACTACGGAAGAGATATTCCAAAAATGCAGAACGCAGCAAAGTCTAGTCAAAAGAAACTGAAGCGAATCCCAGAGGAGGGGGAGGAAGAAGGTTTGTACTTACCTATGTACTATTACAAAAAAAGTGCTGGACACTGAGACTCATGGCACGATGATCCTTTAGGGTGTTTGTAAACAATGGGGATGCAATATTAGACTTGAGATTAATTGAAGTGGCAGATGCTGGATTCTAAATCTCACAACTATTTCTGTTCCTCATATATATTATAATTAATTTTTTATTTTTTTTTTGCATATTTTTATGGTAAAACTCTGTCCCAAATGTTTTTTTTTTTTTTTTTTTTTGCACAATTATTAATTTTTTTTCTTAATATTACTTTCTAGGAGCGGAAGCCGCAGAACAGGAAGATGAGGAGCAGAAAGGTCCGGAGCTGAAGCAGGCTTCTCGTCGAGATATGTATTCTATCTGCCAATGTGCTGGGCTGGGTAAGTTGGGTCGTTCATTTAAATACATCTTTAAAGCATTTTGACTGCTTTGAAAGGCCACTTCTGTAAGTACACTGATACGGGGAAGGCAAGGCCTTCGGCCGCTGAGTAGGACTGGGGTCTGATGTGTCTTTATGCTTTTTATAGATGGTTTAGCAAAGAAGTTTGGGTTGACACCTGAGCAGTTTGGTGAGAACTTGAGAGACAGTTACCAGCGGCACGAAACTGAGCAGTTTCCAGCTGAACCTTTAGAACTTGCTAAAGATTACGTGTGCAGGTAAGTTTGGGATTGACTTATTTGTTGTCCTCACATGTTATTCTGTCATTACTGCCGTGACTGAGTTCATCCGAGCAATCTTACATTCTAAGGGATGTTTATTGAGCACACTTTAGAGGTGTAGTTGAAAACTTTACAGTATGTTCCTCAATAGCTTTTGTATTCTTTATTTTTTTTAGTCAGTTCACCACCCCTGAGGCCGTGCTGGAAGGAGCCAGGTACATGGTCGCTCTGCAGATTGCTAGAGAACCATTGGTCAGGCAGGTTCTTCGTCAGACCTTCCAGGAAAGGGGAAAGATTAATATTGTCCCAAGCAAGAAGGGCAGAAAAGTAAGTGCTTGTTATGTTTTTTTTTTTTTCATTGTTCAACTTTATTTAAATGTAGTTCTATATTAATGTCTGTCCCTTTGGATTGGAATGAATGCAGAAAAGTGTAATAGTCTCGCATTTTAGGATGCTGTACTACTGGGGACACTGACACTTGTGCCTAAAACTATAGCCAACTACTCATTATCGGTCATCGCTGATAGGCTCCCTTGTTAAATGTATACTGTGCAGCTACATTTCATGTATACCTAAGATGCTTCACACCAAATATACTAACTCAGTGTGACTATACCCTAACAATGACTATATTAATGGTAAGCAAATAATTCTAATAATACTTTTCTGCACATGTAGGAAGTTGATGAAGCCCACTTTGCATACGCCTTCAAATATCTGAAGAACAAACCCGTTAAAGAGCTTAGGGATGACCAGTTTCTTAAGATGTGCCTTGCAGAAGATGAAGGTCTGATTACTATTGAGATCTCTATTGATATGAAGGATGTGGAAGGGTAAGTGATGGTTCACTTCTACAATCACCTCCATATTCATGATAATGTTCTGAGGAATATGCTGCCGCCATGAGCGGAGTCAGAGTTGGGTCCCATTTTGGATGGTGTTGGAGTCAGAAAATAGTTACAAACTCCCTCTGGCTTCAAAATAAAATGAGTAATTATTTTAATAATGTATAGCGCGCTACGTATTTACTACAAAGGAATTCAGACTCGAGTTAGATGATCTTTACATCTTCTGCCTGACTGTGGCTGCCGACCATTTGTAATGGAGGATTCGGTGGTTTGGTTTTTCAACTCCACACTCCTGGCCATGAGATCAAAGGATCAGGCATGTCTGAAATCCAACATGCCTGGCACTTATTTATACACCATACCATAAGGGACTGTCAGATGACCCCTTACACATTAGGTGCTCTGGCTCAATAGCAGGTTCAGCTTTCATTTATCTAATGTCTATGGCCACTTTTAGTTTCAGTGAATACAGTATACAACTTCTGCTATTTAACTTATGGGGTTTTTTTGTTTTGGTTTTAGTTATGGCAATGAGCAGACCTACTTTGAAGAAATCAAGCAGTTCTACTACAGAGATGAGTTTAGCCACCAAGTACAAGAGTGGAACAGGCAAAGAACTTTGGCTATTGAACGGGGCCTAAAACAGTTCCTCTACCCCCAAATGGGCAAAGAGTTGAAGAGTAAACTCTTACTAGAGGCTAAAGAATTTGTAGTGAAGGTGAGAACCTTGGAAAATGAAAGCTGGGATCGGGTGGCAGTGGTCAGCAATGGGGGGCTTCTTGCCTTATTTTGAGTTGTACCGTATTGTGACCTGACTCTTGGGTTGATCTGTGTGTCCCATAATAGTCCTTTGCTTTGAGGTCTTAACAAATGTAAAAGTGCAGTCAATTTGCATCAACTTTCAGAAGTTCTGGGTTATTGGTGAGAACGATGAACTGAAATACTAATGGGGACTTTGCTAAAAAGAAATGAAATAATTCATCCTTAATTTTTCTTCCTTATTTATATGTAAAGTCTTGTAGCCGTAAACTGTACAACTGGCTGAAAGTGGCGCCATACCGCCCTGATCAACAAGTAGAAGAAGACGATGACTTCATGGAGGAGAACCAAGGAAAAGGAATTCGTGTACTAGGCATGGCCTTCTCCTCTGCCAGGTGCGTTTCTTAATACCAAGCGAACAGTGCAGCGTTCTGCAAAAAAGATGAAAACTAAATTTGTAACAATATCCAGTTGTGTACCATATGCCATTGTGTAGGTGTACGTAGAAGTCCAGGGGGACATTACATTTAGTTTCCAGACATGTACACCTACCTTACAGGGCTCAAGTGAGCTGAATGGAATCAAAAACTCCCATATGTTGTCCTATCAGCACCATAGTATGAGGCTGAAAACTTACTCTTGTATAACGTAGACTTGTAATACAACCGCTTTAGATTCAGAATTGCATTTCCAAGCAACAGGGTGTTCTATAATCTGCCACATATTGGTGCTCATGGCTGTGTTTTTCTTTCTTAAGAGATCACCCTGTCTTCTGCTCCCTGATAAATGGGGAGGGTGAAGTGACAGACTTTCTGCGCTTGCCGTACTTCACCAAAAGAAAGAATGCGTGGAGGGAAGACGAAAGAGAGAGGAAGGTCAGTTCTAAGGTCACGTGCATTACAGCTTTATGTCTGTTTTTTTCTGAAGTGAAATGCTGATGTTTTCCTTGACTTTCATAGACGCAAGACTTGGAGACTCTGAAAAAGTTTTTGCTAAGCAAGAAACCTCATGTGGTTGCCATATCTGGTGAGAACAGGTATGTCCTCTAACTTTTCTACTTCTCCTAAGTGTGTGTGTTTTTTATATATATTTATATATCTTGCATTTTCCTCTGCCTTTTTTAGTTTTGCATTATTGATATCTAAGGGCTTGTTCACATAGGGGCAAGGAGGCGGATTTTGAAAGCGGATTTTGCCTCAAAATCCACCTCCATACAATGGTGGTCTATGGAGACCACTAGTGTTCTTTTTACCGCTAGCGACATGTTGCTGCTAGCGAAAAAAAAGAAGTGACGTCCGCCTGGCAGCAGCATTCATTTGAGCCAACTCCGGAGGGGGGAACCGTGACAGTCGTGGCAGGCGGTTTTGACCCGAGAGTGACGCAGCTTGAGCATCTCTTGTGTATTCCAAGCATATAAATCCTATTTCTTGACCTTATTTTCCATCATTATGTTAGTGCACGTTGTCCTGTCTGAAGCTATGCCCCCTTACCAGGCAAGGCTAGAGATTTTTAGCTTCGCCTGAAAAGGGATATGGCTTAAAATTAGAGGAATTGCACTAAATACACTTGGACTCAGAAGAAGATCAAGCAATAGGTGACATAAACTTAGACTATACAAAAAGATGTACTAGACTTATCCCCTAGCATGAGCCACTCTATTAAACCTGGTGCATTTTGACACTGCAGAATGTTGCTCTGAATTTGAGGAGAATTCCACCTCAAAATCTGCTCCAAATTCTGCCTGAAACCAGCCTCCATTGATTCTTTCCAGCTAGTGGAAAAAGTAAGCATCATGCGCAATCTTCTGGTGGATTCCGCTTGATCTCTCCAATTAAAGTGAATGGGACGTCTTAAATTCTATCCGGCAATGTAAAATTTGGCGAAGCGGAAAAAATTCAACTGCAAATTCCTAAAGCCGACCATGCTGGTGTTTTTCTTTGTTTCAGAGATGCTCAGATGATGGTGGATGACGTTAAACGCGTCGTTCATGACCTTGAGCAAGCCCAACAGATGTCGTCTATCGGAGTGGAACTGGTGGATAATGAATTAGCAGTGTTGTATATGAACAGCAAAAAATCTGAGGTAAGATGGTTACACTTTGCAGTAGTGATCAGCTCTTTGTAATATCGTCTTCCATGTTGTGTTTTAGCTGTGACATCTCTTAGACGATCCTTATTTGTTTTACAGAGTGACTTCCGAGATTACCCTCCCGTTTTACGCCAGGCAGTTTCCATTGCCCGACGCATCCAAGACCCCTTGATTGAATTCTCTCAGGTCTGCAGCACTGATGACGACATCTTGTGTCTGAAATTGCATCCATTACAAGTAAGTCGCTGTGTTGGCATTGCTTACTCTTTTTATAGAGGACCTATCACTTATTGACTTGTCTGTTTTAGTAATGGATTGTTTTCCCCAAAATCCAGGAGAATCTTCTCTTAGAACTCTGTCTCGGGTGTTCCTCCTTAAAATTGACAACTGGGTGTTACCCATACACGGTCTGATTTAGTCCTGTTATAGGTGACAGCCAGATACACACATTTCACAAGGGGGAACATCGAGTGGGAAATGTATTCCTAAATTTCCAGGATGAATAACACGAGTTCTAAGAGAAAATGTTCCAGAATTGTTCTTTTAGGAAATACAATGCACGTGTCTACATAAAACAGCATGTCAGATGTAGCCATAGATTCTTTTCAAGTCAATGTTTATGCTTCTTTTCTAATTCCTATTATCTCAGGATCACGTCGTGAAGGAAGAGCTGCTTAATGCCCTGTACTGCGAGTTTATCAACCGAGTGAATGAAGTGGGAGTGGATGTCAATAGGGCCATTGCTCATCCATACACACAGTCGCTTGTTCAGTATGTCTGTGGACTTGGACCTCGTAAAGGAACTCACCTGCTAAAGGTAAGTAGTCAAAGAGGTTTTCTTGTGCTATGGAGTTCCTCGTTTTCTTGTATTCACCAGGTAAAACTAATCTTAATGTCTTTGTGCTTTACAGATACTTAAGCAGAATAATACCCGGTTGGAGAATCGCACTCAGCTGGTCACCATGTGTCATATGGGGCCCAAAGTCTTCATCAACTGCGCTGGCTTCATTAAGATTGACACAAATTCTCTTGGTGACAGGTTAGTTTTTGGTTTAGTGAAGGATGAATCGAATCCGTGCTACAATCCTCCACACCGGTAACTCTTACCTTTGTCATTTTTACATATTTTTAGTACGGATTCCTACATTGAAGTCCTAGACGGTTCTCGAGTGCATCCAGAAACGTATGAGTGGGCTCGTAAGATGGCGGTAGATGCTTTAGAGTACGATGAGTCCGCTGAAGATGCCAATCCTGCAGGAGCGCTAGAAGAGATTCTAGAAAATCCTGAAAGGTTAAAAGATCTGGATCTGGACGCATTTGCAGAAGAACTGGAGAGACAGGTTTGTTCTATACAAAAGTTAATCATTATGTAATTTCCTAAAATGGTCTGTGCGAGATTTTGCAAATGAAGAGAAATTCTTATATCTCTTAATAAAAATGGTCAATCTGGTCGATGCTGGATTTATGTTATGTCTCATCAATTGTTTCATTTCTTCCCAGGGTTATGGAGATAAACATATTACATTATATGATATTCGGGCTGAGCTCAGCTGCAGATACAAAGACCTCAGAACTCCGTACCGATCGCCCAACCCTGAAGAAGTATTCAATATGCTGACTAGGGAAACTCCAGAGACTTTCTATATAGGTCAGTACATTGATAAAGCTGCCAAACCAGTAACATTACAGTGACTATGCATTTACAGCTATTATATTTCCACTTGTTCTGAAGCCGCCTCCTTGTGTTACTCATGACACACACCACATGTAATAGATATACAAGGTCTCATTCTATTCTGTTCTGATTTTATTTTATTTTTTTAATCAAGCTACCTTTTTTATATAGGCAAACAATGGGGCTGATTTAGGATTGGGAAAATAACCAAAACCGAACATCGTCCCAGATAACGCATGTTTTAGTTCATGTCGCTTATTTTGTTTAGGTTATTGTAATATTCCTGAGGTCCCATCTGTAGTTTAGTTCTAACTATACACACTTGAACTGCTATTATTATACTCCAAGGTCTATTTAAATCCTAGAGTATCATAGGTGATGGCCATGGGGAGGTACACAATGATAAGTGTTACTCACCTTTCCTCGGCTTCGGCACGACTCCCTCCTCCCTTACAGTCTTGTTACAGACGTTGGGGACCACTGTCAGCCGAAATAACGGCACTTGCGTCTATGCGTCCATGACGCTATATGATTTCTGAGGCCAACTTACAAGCCTCAGCAGTCCCTGACATCTGTCAGAAGATAGACCGCATGGATTGTGCCAGAGCCCAGGAGAGGTAAGTAACACTCCCCCGGCCCAACGTTTATTATATAGAGTATAATAGCAGTTTCTCGTTGGACGTGTTTGATCCAAATGAAACCACAGGGCAATCCTAATCTTGTGGTGTTTTCCCAACACACACCCATTCTTTAAAAAAGGGGTGTGAAGCTACTAATGATTAATACAGTGTTGTCATGAATTTTCCTCTTAGGTTGCTTAATCTTATTTTTGAAGTTTTTATTAAGTTGCCACTATTCTCTTCTCAGGTAAACTCATCACCTGTAATGTAACTGGAATTGCACACAGGCGACCACAAGGAGAAAGTTACGACCAGGCCATCAGGAATGACGAGACCGGGCTTTGGCAATGTCCGTTCTGTCAGCAAGATAACTTTCCAGAACTCAGTGAGGTAGATAAAGGAGATCTATAAAGCTAATATAAGCTGGTACTTAATTTATGAGCTAACCCCATGATTATATACGTTCTAGGTCTGGAATCATTTTGACAGCGGCTCCTGTCCCGGTCAAGCAATTGGTGTTAAAACCCGGCTGGACAATGGTGTAACTGGCTTTATTCCAACCAAATTCATCAGTGATAAAGTAGTGAAGCGGCCTGAAGAACGAGTTAAGGTATGATCTCCAATAAGATCTGATCTGTAACGGTTCACATAAATTATGTTTGGGATAGATTGACTAATAGGCAAATCTTTTTTTTCTGTGTTAGGTGGGCATGACTGTCCATTGTCGAATTATGAAAATCAACATAGAGAAGTTTGGCGTGGACATGACTTGTCGTACATCTGATCTAATGGACAAAAACAACGAGTGGAAGTTACCCAAGGACACTTACTACGACTTTGACACTGAGGCTGCACATCAGAAACAAGAGGAGGACCTAAAGAAGAAACAACAGCGTACAAGTAAGTTATCAGGGAGGGATTTCTGAGGGGTAATATGGAGACTTTCCAGCTGCTCTCTGCTCTGAATGGAAAGAAAGATTATGAATGATAATCTGTTTTCCCTTAGCCCAAACAGCAGCACAACTGGGGTATTCCTGCCCCTATGAGCTGTTAGGACAGGTGGAATTTTTAATTACCTAACAGCTTTTGACTTCTATAAGAGGCCGGAAGACCTGCTCCTCCCTTGTGTTAGTAACAAGTATGATATACAGAGCAATCTATGCCAAGAGCTACACACACATACACAAAATCTGTACAATAGCACCTCTTAGGGAGGGAGCCTTGTGCTGCTGTTTGGGCTAAGGGAAAACAGATTATCATTCATAATCTTTCTTTCCCCCTACGCCCAACAGCAGCACAACTGGGGATTTAGCAAGTATTATCTCCCCTAGGGCGGGACCTCCTGGCAGGCTGATGCCAAGACGGAGTGCCCAAATGCTGTAGCATCGGCCGTACGCCAGTCCAATCTGTAGTGTTTGGCAAAAAGCTGTGAGCTCCATGAGGCTGCAGCACATATCTGCTCCAAGGAGAGGAACCGTGTCTCTGCCCATGATGTCGCCACTGCTCGGGTGGCATGGGCTCGTAGGAATTCTGGAACAGGAAGATTCTGAGCCCGCAGGGAACAGCTGATAGCTTCTCTGATCCATCTCGACAGGGTTACCTTTGATGCTTTAGCGCCTCTATTGTGGCCAAACACATTAACCAGAAGATTCTCTGATCTTCGGAACGGTGCTGTACGGTCTAGGTAAATACGTAGTGCTCTTACCAGATCCAGTGCGTGTAGCTTCTCCTCCTGCTCAGTGGCAGGGGAGGGAAAGAAACCCGGTGGTGTTCTGAAGTGTGGGTACCTTCGGCAAGAATCCTGGGACGAACCTTAGCTGTACTCTGTCAGGAAAGAAAGTTATGAAAGGTTCGGAGGCTGCTAGAGCCTGCAATTCGCCAACCCTCTTGGCGGAGGTTATTGCCAACAGAAAGGTCACTTTAAATGACAGGTACTTCCAGTCCACTTCAGATAATGGTTCGAAGGGGGGCGCACATAGCCCTTGTAGAACCGCGGCCAGGTCCCACCTGGGGACAGGGGGCCGTACCTGGGGGCGGAGCCTGGCAGCCTTCCTAAGGAACTGTTTGACAAGAGGATCTTGTGATAACCGTGTCTCCAGGAGAGCAGATAGAGCTGACACTTGAACCTTGAGGGTGGCAGGTGCTAGTCCTCTCTCCAGGCCGTTCTGTAAGAACTCTAGGACTGTATCTCTGTCTGGATCGTGGTGGCTGCCTGTACACCAATCTCGGAATATCCGGGCGATCCTTTGGTAGCTCTGATTGGTTGCCTCTGCTCTTGAATGGGCTAAGGTTCTTAGCACTCCCTGGGACAATCCTCTGTCTGCGCGTATGGCGCGGTTAGCCTCCAGGCAGTGAGGTTGAATTTGTCTAGGCCCAGGCACGGCCGACTGTTCAGTGACACCAGGTTCCTGACTGGTGGAAGCCTCCAGTAGTTCCCCCGACTCATAAGGATAAGGTCGGTGAACCATGCCCTTTTTGGCCAGAACGGCATGATCACTATTGCCGAAGTCTGGTCCTGCCTGAGTTTCGCCAATACCTTCGGTATCATCGGGATGGGAGGGAACACGTATGCCAGTTCGAACCTCCATGGTATTGACAGGGCATCCACAGCCAAAGGGTTGTCTTCCCGGTACAGGGAGCAAAACCTTTCTACTTTGGCATTGTGTTGGGTGGCCATCAGATCCACCTCGGGGAGACCCCACCTCCTGGTCAGGTAGTGGAAGATGTCCTGATTCAGGGACCGTTCGCCTGCGGTCGGCCGGCCTCTGCTGAGTTGATCCGCTAGGATGTTCAGGCGGCCCTGGATATGTACCGCGACCAGCTGGGAGAGGTTTCGTTCTGCCCAGGAGAAGATCAGATTGGTGATTTGCATGAGTGAGGGGGACCTGGTTCCTCCCTGCTTGTTGATTTAGTGGACTGTCGTCAGATTGTCTGATCTTACTTTGACCGCTTTCCCTCGTAGAAGTGGTGCAAATGACAGAAGGGCTCGAACTGCGGTAAGCTCGTGCCAGTTGGATGAGTGCGTCCTCTCCCGCTGATTCCATGTACCTTGAACCGGGGTCTCCCCCAGATGAGCTCCCCAGCCTGTGAGGGAGGCATCTGTAGTCAACAGGGTCCAGGCGGGCTGGACCGAGGACTTCCCATCTCGCAGATGGGTCCACCAGGGCAAGGTTTGCCGGGTGCTGATGGTTAACTGGATTGGCTTCTGTAAACCTGAAGGACTGTGATTCCAGACTCTCAAGATCTCGTTCTGTAGAGGGCGCATATGCCATAGGGCCCAAGGAACTGCATCTAGGGCAGCGGACATCAATCCGAGGACCTTCATCGCCGTCCTGATGGTGACCTTCCGTGTGGAAGACAAATGATGTGCCGCCCGAGCAATTTTCCTTTTGCGAGGAGAGGGTAGAGAGACCGTCATGTTGAGAGAGTCTAGAATAAGTCCCAGGAACTGAACTCGTGTTGATGGCACCATCACTGACTTCTGCCAGTTTACCAGCCACCCCAGCTTGTCTAGTAGAGCTACGACGGTCTGCACCTGCGTGGTAAGAACCTCCTTTGAATGAGCCTTCAGAAGCCAGTCATCCAGGTATGGGACTATGAATATGCCTTGAAGGCGCAGGGCGGCAGCGACCGGAGCTATGACCTTTGTGAAGGTGTGGGGGGCGGAGGATATGCCGAACGGGAGGGCTGCGAACTGGAAGTGCGCCTCTTTCCCCTGTATGTCTACGGCAATCCTTAGGAACTTTCGGTGTGCCAGAAAGATGGGTACGTGGAGGTAGGCGTCCTTCAGGTCCAGAGTGACGAAGTGATCTCCAGGGTGCAGGAAAGGTAGTACTGACCTTATGGTTTCCATGCGAAACCGCAGCCTGCGGATGAAGTGATTCAGATACCAGAGATCGATGATCATACGCCACTCGCCTGATGGCTTGGGGACCAAGAAGACTGGAGAGTAGACGCCTGTGCCTTGTTCTGCGCGAGGAACCATCTCTAGCGCGGCCTTGTCCACGTACTCCTGAATCAATTTCTCCAGATGAAGTTGTTTGGGGCCCTGAAGAGGGCGGGTTCTTACCATCTTCTCTGGCGGCTGGGAAACAAAATTAATTTTATAACCTTCCTGGATCATCTGGATGACCCAGGGGTCCCGAATATTCTGCCGCCAGGCCTCCACATAGTGGGAAAGACGACCGCCCACCCCAGGGGAGGGGGGGAGTAGGAAGGGGGGAGTGTACTGAGAGGGAATTAGAAGGGGGCATTCTTACGGCCACGAGATGAGCCCCGACCTCTTCCTTTCCCAGATCGCCGCTGGCCTCTGGTGCCTCTTCGAGTGCCTCTTCCTCGAAAGGAGGTACTCCGACCTTCAAGGGGCTGTGGCAGGTTCTTGCCCTTGGAGTCGGCCCAGCCTTCCATGATGTGGTCGAGCTCCCTTCTGAACAGCCGTCCGGGCTCAAAGGGGAGACCACAGAGGCTATTTTTGGAAGTAAGGTCAGCCTTCCAGGGCTTCAGCCATAGGGGTCGGCGAGCCACAGTAGCCAGTGCCATGGATCTAGCCGCCAGACGGGTCTGAAAATGGGTAGTCTCTGTCAGGTGATCCACCAACAGCGTGATGTCGGAAACTGCCGCGAGGAGATCATCACGATCCACGCCGGAATCGATGTCCTTGGCCAGGGATGACAGTTCTGCGCGTAAGCCAGTTGCTACCTCATTCGCGACCATGCCCAAAGAGGCCTGGGCAGAGGCGGACGAATATACCCGCCTCAAAGATCCTTCGACTCGGCGATCCATGGGGTCCCTGAGGCCCGAGCCGTCCTCTGATGGAAGGATGGAGCGCCTTGATAACTTGGCCACGGCGACGTCCACCTTTGGCGGGGGACCCCACGCCTTTAGTTGACTCTCAGAGACGGGAAAAAGTGCCTTGAAGCGTGTGGATGGCGCAAAGGATCTCTCCGGGTGCCTCCATTCGCCCTCCATCAGGCGGAGCATCTCCGAAGAGGGCCTGAAGGTACGAGACCTACGGCTAGAGCCTTCCCCGCCTTCCCGGTCTCTGATTCTTAGGGTCTTGAATACTCTGGACATTTTGTCCAGGGGAAAAATCTCCTTCTCCTCCTCCGTACTAGAAGACGACTCCACATCCCTGAGGCGCAGCTTTTCCAGAGGCGGCAGGGACAATTCGCAATCCAGCCGTCGCCTCTTGGCCAGGGAGACGGCTTCCATTCTTTTCATGGAGTCCTGGACGTACCCCTTCACCCAGGACACCATCTCTCGCATGGGAGTTGTTTCAATAGAGGGGGCCCTGCACCCCTGACAGAAGCGATATTGGGAGTCATCAGGCAGCGGCACTCTACAAGAAGCGCACGCCAGATGCTTCCTTTTGGAAGTAGCCTTCCTTCTAGGCGGAACAGTGGAGGAAGAAGAAGACATTCTGAGGAGGAAGAAAGGATACACTAACTACTTACTGCACTCAGGGATGCAACTCCCCAACCTCCCTCCCCCCCCCCCCGGCCATGTCCACCAAACCTTAGTCAATGAAGACAGTTCTCCAGCACAGAAATTGACCAGGGAGCTTCACCAACTGATGTGCTTGCAACCGGAGCGACAAGCACTAACTGAAGCTCTAAGGGGACTTAAATAGGCCAGGGGGCGGGGTTTTGCCCGGAGCCCCGCCCACGGGACAGGGGCTACAACGGAGCCAGAATCTCATGAAAAAAAGGGGAGGGGAGAAGACAGGGGGAGGGGGATCTGACCCAGGTATGGTCCCCAGGACCGGGGGACCCCCCTCCCGAACTACCGTGCAATGCTCGTGTCTAGGGGTTGTTCTCTTCCCGTCCGCCACGAGACCCGCGCACTGCGCATGTGCGGCGGACCCTGTTAGACGGCGGACCGGAGGAACCTGAGAAAGGTTCCTAGGTCTAGCGTTCCTAGGGGAAAGCCCCGACCCGGCGCGCCAGCCGGACAGGAGCGTGCACGAGCCGGCAGGGTCAACGCCGGGAGAAGGGGACCTCTGCTGAAAAAAATAGGATGTCCAGAAAAAAGATCTTCTGCTGTCAGGTACCGGTGGGGGAGAGTAGTGGACCCCTATAGGAGGTCAGAACACCTGCTCACCACCTGTCCTGTCCCACAGGACAGAAAAAAACACAAGGGAGGAGCAGGTCTTCCGGCCTCTTATAGAGGTCAAAAGCTGTTAGGTAATTAAAAATTCCACCTGTCCTAACAGCTCATAGGGGCAGGAATACCCCAGTTGTGCTGCTGTTGGGCGTAGGGGGAAAGTGTATTGGGGCATATGGATAAAAGGATTTCCTGAGTTATATTGATGACGTTTCCTCAGGTCAGGTCATCAATATCAGGTCAGTAGGGTGTCCAAACACTCGGCGTCTCCAAAAATGAGCAGTTTAAAGTATACATAGGAACTGGAAGAATAGCTATATTGTCTTTTTTATGCTGATAACCTATTAACCTTATCGAAAATCCCTTTGATGGACGTCAAGCCAACCACTCCTAATAGCGATAGTAGTAAAAATTCCAGCAATTGCTTTTAGTAATATCAAACCTTTTCCCTTCCAGCTTACATCAAGCGAGTCATTGCACACCCATCGTTCCATAATATAAACTTCAAGCAAGCCGAGAAGATGATGGAGTCCATGGATCAGGGAGATGTCATCATCCGACCTAGCAGTAAAGGAGAAAATCACCTGACGGTCACCTGGAAGGTCAGCGAGGGAATCTACCAACATGTGGACGTTCGAGAGGAAGGGAAAGAAAATGCCTTCAGTTTGGGCTCCACCCTTTGGATTAATACTGAGGTACGCTAAAATAAGGAGAGAATATATATCATGGTATTGCATTGGGTATGAAGGTGCACGTTATAACATGATGTGTAGGGTATATTTATAGCATATTTGTATAGAAGTCCAGTAGATGAGGGTAAGACCACTGGGACCCTAATCTATTGGAGGAACAGGCTGTTTCTGAAACATGGAAATTAAACGTACGAGACCATTGTTTTTCCAAAAGATGGGAGGCCTAAAAGTGGGACTTGTACCTCTAAGAAGTTTATAGCGTGTCTTCGTATAGCACGTCCTCCTATAGCGTGTCCTCTTATTACACGTCCTCTTGACTGGGAAATTTAGCGACAAAATGTAGAATTGATTCAGCCTTTTGCTGCCTTTATTGTTCATAATATATCACCTTATATTGTCACTGAATTGTTTGTTTTTCTTACAATTTCCTGTAGGAATTTGAGGACCTGGATGAAATTATTGCTCGATTTGTCCAGCCAATGGCTTCTTTCGCAAGAGATCTCATCAACCACAAGTACTATCAAGACTGTAACTCTGGAGACAAAAAGGTTAGTGCGGCACCCGCTGAAATCCCCTTCGGACAGGATCTTGAAAAACCCAACCCTGACAAATAGTTGTGGTTTGAGTTAATGTTTTGTTTGTTTTCTACCTGAACAGAAACTTGAAGAACTCTTAATAAAGACAAAGAAAGAGAAACCGACGTTCATTCCATATTACATATCTGCCAGTAAAGAACTTCCTGGGAAATTTTTACTTGGATATCAACCACGAGCTAAACCAAGGTAAGAGTGGAGTGAACGGCGTTATTTTTTAGGATTGGTCACCAGGATTAGGTTGGTGGGGGACTGACCCATAGTTAAAGGGCATGGCAAGTGCTGCCCCGCCCCCCTTTATTGTATATAAAGTACGGCTCCATACTGTTGTATGGTATATTGGTATATTTCACTTCAGGTTTGTCCCATTCAAGTCAGTGGGACTGAACTATAGTACCAGACAGAGAATACTGAATATACAGTGTTATGTAAACTATGAAGCCTGGAGTGGGATAACGTCTTTAACTCGATTCTTCTAGAGAGTATAAATCATTTATTTCACAAAAAAAAAAAAATCAGCAGTTTTTAATTTTTGCATTGTATTTCTTGGTTTAGAGTGGAATATGTCACAGTGACACCTGAAGGCTTCAGGTATCGGGGCCAAGTATTCCCTACCGTCAATGGACTTTTCAGGTGGTTTAAAGACCACTACCAGGATCCTGTACCAGGTAAGTTGTGAATATCTTCATCTCGTGTTTGTAATGTACCTATTGAATGAACTAGAATATGATCTATGCATGTTCCAGGGTATTGCTTAGTATTCATTCAGTAGGGGATAAGGAACATGACTATGTTGGATTTTGTTTATCAGGTATTACCCCAAGCAGCAGCAGCAGAACAAGGACTCCGGCCTCCATGAGCGCCACCCCTGCCAATATTAATCTTGCAGGTGAGACTCGGATTTCTCTGGTTGCATTTGTTTTTTTCTTTTTAGATGAAACCAATATTTATTCTTTCTTTCTTTCTTTCCAATGTTTTCTGCAGATCTTACTCGGGCTGTCAATGCCCTGCCACAAAACATGACTTCACAAATGTTTAATGCAATTGCTGCAGTTACTGGCCAACATGGGCAAAATCCTAATGCCACACCAGCCCAATGGGCGTCCAGCCAGTATGGGTATGGCGGAGGCAGTGGAGGTGGGAGCAGCGCATATCATGTAAGTAGATTCTCAGACGAGCAAAGTAATAATAAATCATATTCTGGTTTTATGTGTATTAACCAAAAGTGTTCTTGTGCCTTAAGGTGTTCACAACCCCAGCTCAGCAACCTGTGGCTACTCCCCTGATGACACCAAGTTATTCCTATGCTACGCCTAGTCAGCCTATTGCTACACCGCAGTACCATCAGCTGCCACCAAGTGCCACCCCCACGCCAGCACCTACTCCTCAGTCCTCCCATTCCCAAAGTAGCTCCAGCTCCCGGCACAGACAACAGTCCAAGTGAGTACAGTATTTTAATCACTAATATTGACCATAAATGTACATAAGAAAGCGGTCACCCAGGCAAATGTGGACCTGAAAGTAATCCTCCTTCTCCACCCTACAAACATGCTTGTATTGGTCAAGCACCCATGATTGTTCAGTAAGAAAAGAGATAATAAGCTGATGCTTTGACAACTCTGAGATCACGCAGGGTTTTTTTGGTCCGGAATTTGACGCGGAGGATGCCTCAGATTTCGGACCAGAAAATGGTAGCTGCAACTGGATGTTGGTGCAGTGTACAGCATTCACTTACAGCACTCCACTCACAGCACTCCACTCCGGATTATGACCAGATGAATGGACCTAGTCGGGAGGGAGTGTCTTCAGGCGGACGTCTGCGGCTGAACCGGCCCTGGCAGCCACCTGAAGAATGAGCATGTTGCTTCTTTTTTCTGGGAGCCGGAACAGACCGCTCACAGAATAAAGAAATGACCGGCTCCCATTGATTTTAAGGGGAGACATTTTTTTGCTCTGGATTTTGGGGTGGATTCCACCTCAAAATCCTAAGTAAAAAAATCTCAGCAATGCACTCTTCTGATCACTTTATGTTCTGATGTGTTGTAGTGGGTTTTTTTTTGGTATTGGAAATTTGACAGGTTGCCTTTTTAGTCCCTGCTGTTGCCTCCTTGCTTTGCAAGCCTGGAAGCCATCATTAATACCCATTGCTTCTATGGCAGCTCCTCAGCACCCCCCACAGATACGTCACCTGGGAGGTCATCAGTTGGGATCTGAAAAAGAGTACACTCCCTTTCGCTAACCACTTAGATGCCGCAGTCGGCGTCGACTCATGCATCTAAAGGGTTAAACAGTAAGGGTAGGAGTCCTCCCCTGATCCTATCTATTACAGTGGGGTGCCAGTTGTATAACACAGCTGGGACCTGCAAGTGTTTGAGGTGGCACAGCTCCTTCACTACACACTAATAGTCTGGCAGCATGCTTGAACCATCATCCTTCTGCGATATTCTATAACGGAGCAAGGCAACTAGTGGTTAACCTAGTTATTTGGTTAGGAATAACTGTGCTAGTCCGATGACCTCAAAATACTACCAAACTTAACCTTGTAATCTTGAGCTACATGAAGCTGCGCTCTCGTCACTTTGCTGTACATATAACAATTCCTTTCCTTTTTTTTTTTTTTCACTACCAGACCAAGCAGTCAAACACCAATCGACTGGGGGAAAATGGCGGAGAAATGGCTGCACGAAAAAGAAGCCGAAAGGCGGAAACAGAAGCAGCGCTTAACACCTCGCCCTTCACCAAGTCCCATGATCGAAAGTACGCCCATGTCCATCGCCGGGGATGCCACACCACTACTGGATGAAATGGACCGGTGAAACCGCATACCCGAAATTGGACTTTTAATGGCCGAGTTGAACAGCCGCGCTCCCAATCTTAACAAGCATATGAAATACTCTAAACCGGCCACGTTTATGATTTGTGGGCCAATAGGCGCATAGCCGTACATGAAAAGATTGGACCCTCCTATGTGAAGCCTGTGTTTACTTGACGGGTGCTAGAGCAATCTTGTCTCTAGACCCGAGCCTCAATATCTTATTGTTTCATGTTAAAGTGTTCTTTCCCTTCTACGTGAGGAGGTAACGTTTGCCTCATTGGGGTAGAGAGAAAAAAAAATCTAAAAAAAACTACCTGTTTTTATGAGCTATGTTTTAAGCATAGAATGGGCTTCACTTTTATTTAAAGTTGCATTATTCTGCCAAAGAATGCAATCCTGAGAGATCTGAAGAAAGATCTCGCTACTGTCCTGTATGTGCTGCTGGAGGGGTCTATAGAGACACATGACAGAGGGGCTGATGGGAGACGTCTGTAGACTATCTATAAGGTAGCATTTTTGGGATTCCCGTCCTAAGGGATGCTTTGCTGTAGCAACAAGAAGTGGCTTCATACAGTAACAAACTTGTTCTTTGGTTGGAGACATTTGGGTAAATGTATTTATTATTTTTCCCCCTCTTTGCTCTGATTCTCCCCCCACCCACTGCAGTGAGCAGCTACCGGTAAGTTTGCGGCTATGTGCTTCACACTCTTTGCATACGTATGTGATGGATCATAGCGTTTTTTTTTTTGTTTTTTTTTGTTTTTTTTAACTTTGACATTGCAGTGTGGAGGTGTCTTGGAATTCTGCTGACACCTATAGATGTTTTATTTCTTTTCTTTTCTTTTTTTTCTTTTTTTTAAATTTTTTGCAGCAGACAAATAAATGGTCTGGAACAAATATAAGAAATTTGACTCTTGATTTATTGGAGTGTTTTTTTAGGGGCAACATTCAACTGGTCGTTGGTGTATGGGAGCTTAAAAAGGACCCTAAACAGAGTAAATGCTTAAAAATAAAATAAATTCTCCAACACCTCTTCCCTTCATCCCTTGTTCCGGTCTTATATTACAGTTAAGGCTCTATGCACTCAATTGTGTGCTTTGTTTCCCCTCGTTCACATTATCTGCGTTCGGTATTCCGTTCAGGGAGTCCACATGGGGGACTCCCCGAATGGAATATCGAACGCAACTGCAAGTGGTGTGCAGTAAAAGCACACAGACCCCATAGACTATAATGGGGTCCATGTGCTTTCCGCACGCTGCCCGCACGCATCATGCGGACAGGAAAGTAGATTGCGAACTACTTTCCTGTCCGCATGATCCTGCGGAGATCTGGTGGCAAGCACACGGACCCCATTATAGTCTATGGGGGTCTGTGTGCCTTCACTGGCACGACGTTTGCAGTTGCGTTTGGTATTCCGAAGGAAGGTCATGGGGATCTTGTGTTATAGCATCCACTTGCGTCTATGCATCATGATGCTATGTGATGAGGCGACCCAATCACAGGCCTCAGTGGTCCCTCACATTATGCAACACCCAGACGGAAAGGAACTTGCACCGATCATTTTACTCTATGGTCTGAAGAGCTGTTTCGATTCGACTATGTATGATCCAAATAAAACTGCCGGGCAAACTTAGTGAGAGGAATCTTGAGGTCCGCATAATACATAATCATACTGTTAAAGGGTCATGACCTAAATAATCACCTTGAATAGTAATCAATATAAAATGCCTCATTAATGCCTACACCAATTCAGGTTCTTAGCATCTATTAATAGGCGCCACTCCACTGATTCCAGCACAGTTGGAATTTTCTCTCTAGGCCTCACCGTTCCTGAGAAAAAAGTTAGTTTTGGTCCCTGATGTGCTATTTAAGCTCTGTAATGTCAGAAGGGGCGGGGTCAGGTAGGGGGTGTAACTCAGAGCTCCAATCAGAGGCAGCCAGTGTCAGAGCTCAGAATCACACCCCTCGTCTGCTCCTGCCTGACACCGCCCACCTGACAGTACTATATATAGCCTATATAGTATATCAGCCACCAAAACTAACAGCATTGTCTCCTGGGGAAAGGTGGGGGCTAGAGAAAAAATTCCAACTGTGCCAGAATCAGTGGAGTGGCACCTATTAACAAGGTCCTCTTTAAAACATATTGTGACAGAATAGTTCACTTTAATAGGGCATATGAGATCCGAAGGATTCAGCTATGACCTGCTTTCTTTTGGTGTTTTTATGCCGGACAGCATAGGATAGTTGATTTGCTGCGATGCTTGGCCACCACAGAACCTGTGTGGAGGGGCCACCATGGGACAGTCGACTGTGTGGAAGGTCCATCATGGGACAGTCTACTGTGTGGAGGGGCCACCATGGGACAGTCTACTGTGTGGAGGGGCCACCATGGGACAGTCTACTGTGTGGAGGGGCCACCATGGGACAGTCTACTGTGTGGAGGGGCCACCATGGGACAGTCTACTGTGTGGAGGGGCCACCATGGGACAGTCTACTGTGTGGAGGGAGCCACCATGGGACAGTCTACTGTGTGGAGGGGCCACCATGGCACAGTCTACTGTGTGGAGGGGCCACCATGGGACAGTCTACTGTGTGGAGGGGCCACCATGGGACAGTCTACTGTGTGGAGGGGCCACCATGGGACAGTCTACTGTGTGGAGGGGCCACCATGGCACAGTCTACTGTGTGGAGGGGCCACCATGGGACAGTCTACTGTGTGGAGGGGCCACCATGGGACAGTCTACTGTATGGTGGGGCCACTATGGCACTGTAGGGGGGTCCTTATTTTACATGTGGAGGCCATTATATTGTTTGTGGGACATTAAAATGAGAGGGCCATAGTACTACATGTGGGGGCACTGGTCGTGCCATTATCCTGAGTGTGGGGAACACTGAGGGGACCTTCACATAATTATTAACGAAAGCTCAAAAAAATGCCATATTTTATAAACATTTAGAAGTGATCTCTACTTTGAGGGTACTTGGTTGGGACTTTTTCTCACCAGAGGGTACTTCGCTTGAAAATGTTGAGAACCACTGGGCTAGTCCACATTTATGCCACCTTTTAGTTGTCTTGCTTTGAGCCAGAATTTTTAGACACTATTTTAGTGCCTTTCTGGCCCATGGTAGGACCAAGACACACCGTGCCTATAGGTGTGCCATGTTTTCGCCAATGCGTACTCATAACCACAATAGTAAATCATGTAAAAAAAAATGCCATAGACTGACAGCGTGGACAGCTATATTGATAAGACCCTTGCAGACTACCATGTGCTAGCTGGGTTCCTCCCTGGATAGCACACTGACCCATTGATTTTTGTCAGCCCACGCTCACGACTGTATTACATGGGCCGTAAGACTCAAGACAGGTCCTATTCAGGCCCTGCTTCTGCGACCTCTTTTCATTGAATGAATGGGGCAGCACACAGATGACGGGTGATTGAATGGCACGGCCAGCGGCCTACACACAATAGAGTGCCAGGGGCTTATAATGTGTCATTCACCTCTAGGCTTAGTGTACCTCTAACCACTATGACACGACTGATAGATTTCTGGCACTGCTTTCCTTGCCAGGGGGTCATGCAGATCAGCAATGCGGTGCACGTCATTCACATGTATCTCTGGCGTCGGGACGTCCTTTGTCTGGATTTCCCCCTTTATATCCGTCTCGAGGAATTTCCATAGTGAGGACAGTCGGTACTACAAGTGTTCTGAAAGAAGTGGCAGATATGCAGCAAAAGTAAAATCAAGCGTGTATTGTCACCAACTGACTAGAATGGGGACGGATGCAACGCAAGGAAATCCACAGCAATCGATTGCTTATAGTATCTTCCCATCCAGAGGATCCGCCTGTAGCCATCCCGATCTTACATGTTGGAAGAAGGTCTGTGTGACCTACTGTTTGCAGTAAGACCATGAGTATACTGTGTAAGCGGAATATCTGAGCTTCAACAGCTCCCAGTTTGGTGCACCGAATTTCATGTAAAAAAAAAAACAGTAAAAACCACTATGGTCGTGTTCCTGACTGGCATAGATTTCACTTCTGGTACAATGAAGTGCACCCACAAGCCTCTTAATAATGCAAAGTCAGCTCCAGCGAGGGTAACGGACTAAGGGTGAATTCACACTGAGTAAACGCTAGCTTATTCTGAACGTAAAACACGTTCAGAATAAGCGGCGTCTAAAGCAGCTCCATTCATTTCTATGGGAGCGGGGATACGAGCGCTCCCCATAGAAATGAATGGGCTGCTTCTTTCACTCCGTGCAGTCCCATTGAAGTGAATGGAGAGTGCCGGCGTGTACGCTCCGGCATGAGCAGAGCTTGCCGTACACGCCGGCACTCCCCATTCACTTCAATGGGACTGCACGGAGTGAAAGAAGCAGCCCATTCATTTCTATGGGGAGCGCTCGTATCCCCGCTCCCATAGAAATGAATGGAGCTGCTTTAGACGCCGCTTATTCTGAACGTGTTTTACGTTCAGAATAAGCTAGCGTTTACTCAGTGTGAATGCACCCTAAGAATTGTGTGCAGAATGCTAGGTCTTAAAAATTCCCCCCACACCCTCAATAGACGTGGACAACTATCCATTTTGATGGACGTTAAACACCGATACTGAGTATCGTAAATGGGTGTGTGAATAAGGCCTAGTAGCATTTTCCCTAGCTGCTTTGACCCCTTAGGGCCCGTGCACACGATGTAACGCAGAGCTGATTCTGACACGTAAACTCGTGTCAGAGTCAGCGCTTCAAAACAGAATCCCAGTGACTTCAATGGGTTCCGTTTAACGCAAGTAACACATTGAAATCAATGAGTTAAAAAGCCTCCCATTGAATTCATTGTGTAGCGCGCGTAAGACGGAACCCATTGAAGTGAATGGGATTCTGTTTTGAAGTGCTGACTCTGAGTTTACATGTCAGAATCAGCGCTGCGTTACATTGTGTGCATGGGCCCTTAAAGACTAGGCCAATTTTCGTTTTCCCGGCTTTTCCTCCCCACTTTCCAAAAGCCATAACTTTTTTATCTTCCATATCACAGAGCCGCGTGACGGCTTATTTTTTATGGGACAAATTGTACATAATAGCATCATTTATTATTCTGTGCAATGTACTGGGGAAAAGTTCAGAATGGGATGGTATTAGAAAAATAAGGCATTTTCGCCAATTTCTTATGGGTACAGTTTGTACGGCTTTCACTGTGTGGTTAAAAAAAGGACACATTACTCATATTCCGCAGGTCAGTACGATCATGGCGAGACCAAATTTTTATAGCATTATTTTTTTGTTTTAATTCTTTAAACTTTTGGCCATTTTGATATGTTTTCCCCTCTACTCTGTTCAACGTACAGGATTTTATATTTTAGGAATATGGTACCTAAAGTGTTTGATTATTCTTTTGTAGGTGATCTAGGGAAAGGGGGAGTCTACAATTTTTATAATTTTTGTGGTTTTGAAAAACTTTTTTAAAAAAAATTTAGAATTTTTTTGTGCTTGTATTCTTAGACCGTCCAGGGTACTTGAACCATACAGGGGGTCTGATCACCCATACTGCAAAACCCATGGGCTTCTATTATCTGCTGCTTTAGAACAATAGTAATGAGAAGGGAGCTTTCAATAGGTTTCCAGTTGTCATGGCAATTGATATTTTGCAGGGCGCTGATCCCATAGCAACTGCACTGTTTAGATGCCACTACTTGACCGCAGCATCTAAAGGGTTAACAGCCATGGTCTTTGCTGGCACTATTCATATATATTTTTGACTTAAAGCTAGTAAACTCTTTTGTAGCCAATACAATTGCTGGATATTAGAAGATCTGAAGAAATGTGTGTGCAGATAACATGAATATTTAAAGGGGCTCTATCATTAGAATTTGGCCATTTGAGATATTCGTATGCCTGAATAGTCTTTAAAAAGGCTATTCAGGTGCTGCCGGGGGGGCAGCCCAGGCGTTTTTTTTTCCCCCCCCTCACAATGCTCTCCTTGCGCTGGTTCAGACATCTACGTATCAGCGTAGGCGGCGTCATTACGCCGCCTACGCTGATACACAGAAGTCCTATGAGAGAAGAGGATGCGGCAGCAGCGGGAGCAGCAGTGGTCGGTCGGTAAGTATAATAACTGTTTTTTTGGTTTATAATAGGCCGCTGCCTGCTGGAGTATCTACCAGCAGGCAGCGGCCTATTTACCAACCCGGACCTGCTCACTGCCGCCCCCGCTTCCCCTTGTACTTTAGGCCGCGGCGGGCGGTAGTGAATAGGCCCGGGCCAGGCCACGATCCTACTGCCGCTATTATTATATTCGGGGGTCTTTTCAGACCCTGAGTATAATAATCGGAGCCCCAGGGGAGGTGAGATAACATAATAAACACTGATACTCACCTCTCCGGGATCCGGTGTTAATCCAAGCAGGCTTCGGGGCTATATGGTAATGTGTCAGACATCACGTGGTCTGAGATATTACCATATAGGCCCGAAGCCTGTGCTAGTAGTAATAGCCTGTTACTGCTAGCACAGGCTTTGGGCCTGTATGGTAACAGGCTGTTACTGCTACCACAGGCTTTGGGCCTATATGGTAATATCCCAGACCACGTGACGTCTGACACATTACCATATAGGCCCAAAGCCTGTGCTAGCAGTAACATCAGATCCCGGAGAGGTGAGTAACAGTGTTTATTATGTTCCCTCACCTCCCCTGGGGCTCCGATTATTATACTCAGGGTCTGAAAAGACCCCCGAGTGTATATATATATATATATATATATATATATATATATACACATGTGTATATATATATATATATATATATATATATATATATATATATATATGGGTTGGATGTGTGGAGAAATGGGGAGTCAAAGATGTCTGTGTTTCAAACTTTACAGAGTCAAGTCACAGCTGGAAGAAGTGGTCATGGTGGTCCAAAGGGAAGAGACAGGAAATGTGGGAAGACGTCTCCTGTGAGTATTACTGCACAAAATATCACATTGCATTGTATTTATTGTAATGTTGTAATTCATTGTAATGGTACTGCTAGCACCCCAATCCCCCCGCTGTCTGAGGCGGACGATCAAAAGATGAACAAGCCCCCCTCCCTCACGAACTCAATAGGGGGGGGGGGGTCTTTTGAGCGTCTGCCTCAGGCAGCAGAGAGGCTAGGTTCACCACTGGGTGCTGCTAATCATTTTTACAAAAAAAACCCCGTTTTTATTACATATTGGTAAAACCGATATGTAAATGAGCCAGTCCGTGCACCTTGGGCATTCCTCCAAGCCTCCGTGCACCCCGCAGCGTCATACCTTCAAACCGCCCCCTCTTTTGCTTCAGCTCCAAAAACTCCTCCTCTCTCCCTGTAAACGCCTCCAGCGTCTCTCATCTCACTCAGCTCATTTACATATCGGATTTACCGGTATGTAATAAAAATGGGAGGGGGAGGGGTTTGTAAAAACAAGTAGAAGCACCTGAATAGCCTTTTTAAAGGCTATTGAGGCATATGAATATCTCAAATGGCCAAATTCTAATGATAGAGCCCCTTTAATAAGTCTCCTTTGTATTCTGTCCCAAAAGTGGGAAGTGACCCTCACTGGAGGAAAGCGCTACAAATGTACCTGTACTAAGGAAAGGATAATGAGAGATGAGCAAATAGTATTTGAAACTTTAGTTTCGAATACCTCGCTCCATAGGAATGAATGGGAGCGGCTGGCGCGCTGCAGGCAACGGTGGCCAGCGCTTAACTCCTTCGCAACCCACTGCTCCCATTCATTCCTATGGGATAATGACCCCTTATCCTGTATATCTTATACTGAGAGTCTCCTACACACTAGAGATGAGCGAACAGTGTTCTATCGAACACATGTTCGATCGGATATCAGGGTGTTCGCCATGTTCGAATCGAATCGAACACCACGTGGTAAAGTGCGCCAAAATTCGATTCCCCTCCCACCTTCCCTGGCGCCTTTTTTGCACCAATAACAGCGCAGGGGAGGTGGGACAGGAACTACGACACCGGGGGCATTGAAAAAAATTGGAAAAAGTCATTGGCTGCCGAAATCAGGTGACCTCCATTTTAGACGAATAGTGGATTTCAAATCCGGGTCATATGAGAATGTGAACTTTGTGACTATGAGACAGGGATAGCTGTACAGGCAGGGATAGCTAGGGATAACCTTTATTTAGGGGGGAATGTTATTAAAAATAACTTTTTGGGGCTCTATCGAGTGTGTAATTGTGATTTTTGTGAGATAAACTTTTTCCCATAGGGATGCATTGGCCAGCGCTGATTGGCCGAATTCCGTACTCTGGCCAATCAGTGCTGGCCAATGCATTCTATTAGCTTGATGAAGCAGAGTGTGCACAAGGGTTCAAGCGCACCCTCGGCTCTGATGTAGCAGAGCCGAGGCTGCACAAGGGTTCAAGCGCACCCTCGGCTCTGATGTAGGAGAGCCGAGGGTGCACTTGAACCCTTGTGCACCCTCAGCTCTGCTACATCAGAGCCGAGGGTGCGCTTGAACCCTTGTGCACACTCTGCTTCATCAAGCTAATAGAATGCATTGGCCAGCGCTGATTGGCCAATGTATTCTATTAGCCTGATGAAGTAGAGCTGAATGTGTGTGCTAAGCACACACATTCAGCTCTACTTCATCGGGCTAATAGAATGCATTGGCCAGCGCTGATTGGCCAGAGTACGGAACTCGACCAATCAGCGCTGGCTCTGCTGGAGGAGGCGGAGTCTAAGATCGCTCCACACCAGTCTCCATTCAGGTCTGACCTTAGACTCCGCCTCCTCCGGCAGAGCCAGCGCTGATTGGCCGAAGGCTGGCCAATGCATTCCTATGCGAATGCAGACTTAGCAGTGCTGAGTCAGTTTTGCTCAACTACACATCTGATGCACACTCGGCACTGCTACATCAGATGTAGCAATCTGATGTAGCAGAGCCGAGGGTGCACTAGAACCCCTGTGCAAACTCGGTTCACGCTAATAGAATGCATTGGCCAGCGCTGATTGGCCAATGCATTCTATTAGCCCGATGAAGTAGAGCTGAATGTGTGTGCTAAGCACACACATTCAGCACTGCTTCATCACGCCAATACAATGCATTAGCCAGTGCTGATTGGCCAGAGTACGGAATTCGGCCAATCAGCGCTGGCTCTGCTGGAGGAGGCGGAGTCTAAGGTCGGACCTGAATGGAGACTGGTGTGGAGCGATCTTAGACTCCGCCTCCTCCAGCAGAGCCAGCGCTGATTGGTCGAGTTCCGTACTCTGGCCAATCAGCGCTGGCCAATGCATTCTATTAGCCCGATGAAGTAGAGCTGAATGTGTGTGCTTAGCACACACATTCAGCTCTACTTCATCAGGCTAATAGAATACATTGGCCAATCAGCGCTGGCCAATGCATTCTATTAGCTTGATGAAGCAGAGTGTGCACAAGGGTTCAAGCGCACCCTCGGCTCTGATGTAGCAGAGCTGAGGGTGCACAAGGGTTCAAGTGCACCCTCGGCTCTCCTACATCAGAGCCGAGGGTGCGCTTGAACCCTTGTGCAGCCTCAGCTCTGCTACATCAGAGCCGAGGGTGCGCTTGAACCCTTGTGCACACTCTGCTTCATCAAGCTAATAGAATGCATTGGCCAGCGCTGATTGGCCAGAGTACGGAATTCGGCCAATCAGCGCTGGCTCTGCTGGAGGAGGCGGAGTCTAAGATCGCTCCACACCAGTCTCCATTCAGGTCCGACCTTAGACTCCGCCTCCTCCAGCAGAGCCAGCGCTGATTGGCCGAATTCCGTACTCTGGCCAATCAGCACTGGCTAATACATTGTATTGGCGTGATGAAGCAGTGCTGAATGTGTGTGCTTAGCACACACATTCAGCTCTACTTCATCGGGCTAATAGAATGCATTGGCCAATCAGCGCTGGCCAATGCATTCTATTAGCGTGAACTGAGTTTGCACAGGGGTTCTAGTGCACCCTCGGCTCTGCTACATCAGATTGCTACATCTGATGTAGCAGTGCCGAGTGTGCATCAGATGTGTAGTTGAGCAAAACTGACTCAGCACTGCTAAGTCTGCATTCGCATAGGAATGCATTGGCCAGCCTTCGGCCAATCAGCGCTGGCTCTGCCGGAGGAGGTGGAGTCTAAGGTCGGACCTGAATGGAGACTGGTGTGGAGCGATCTTAGACTCCGCCTCCTCCAGCAGAGCCAGCGCTGATTGGCCGAATTCCGTACTCTGGCCAATCAGCACTGGCTAATGCATTGTATTGGCGTGATGAAGCAGTGCTGAATGTGTGTGCTTAGCACACACATTCAGCTCTACTTCATCGGGCTAATAGAATGCATTGGCCAGCGCTGATTGGCCGAATTCCGTACTCTGGCCAATCAGCACTGGCTAATGCATTGTATTGGCGTGATGAAGCAGTGCTGAATGAGTGTGCTTAGCACACACATTCAGCTCTACTTCATCGGGCTAATAGAATGCATTGGCCAATCAGCGCTGGCCAATGCATTCTATTAGCGTGAACTGAGTTTGCACAGGGGTTCTAGTGCACCCTCGGCTCTGCTACATCAGATTGCTACATCTGATGTAGCAGTGCCGAGTGTGCATCAGATGTGTAGTTGAGCAAAACTGACTCAGCACTGCTAAGTCTGCATTCGCATAGGAATGCATTGGCCAGCCTTCGGCCAATCAGCGCTGGCTCTGCCGGAGGAGGCGGAGTCTAAGGTCGGACCTGAATGGAGACTGGTGTGGAGCTATCTTAGACTCCGCCTCCTCCAGCAGAGCCAGCGCTGATTGGTCGAGTTCCGTACTCTGGCCAATCAGCACTGGCCAATGCATTTCTATGGGGAAAAGTTAGCTTGCGAAAATCGCAAACTGACAGGGATTTCCATGAAATAAAGTGACTTTTATGCCCCCAGACATGCTTCCCCTGCTGTCCCAGTGTCATTCCAGGGTGTTGGTATCATTTCCTGGGGTGTCATAGTGGACTTGGTGACCCTCCAGACACGAATTTGGGTTTCCCCCTTAACGAGTTTATGTTCCCCATAGACTATAATGGGGTTCGAAACCCATTCGAACACTCGAACAGTGAGCGGCTGTTCGAATCGAATTTCGAACCTCGAACATTTTAGTGTTCGCTCATCTCTACTACACACCCATAGAAGGAGCTTTTGCCCAAGGTGCCTTGTCCTTCCCTGGCCATGATACCTTGTTCATTTCTAGCGCCATAACAGACCGTAACTAAACCGTGCGCCATTGCTTTTGTGCATCATGATAAGCATTGTATCCAAATCCATCTTCTGTTCAGCAGCTAGAGAGTATTAGTGAGATGGGCGCTGATGGTGGGCGATAAACAAAGGCTCACAGTTGGCATGTCGGTTCTTTCCAGATGTTCAGTGGGTTTGAAGTCAATGCTCTGTGCCAGTCACTCACGCTCTGGCATTGCTTTGTAGACGGGGCATTGTCAGGGTGAAGTCTCACATTCTCAAGTCTTTGGGATTTCTGACCTCAAACTGATTTTTCATACTGAGGACCTAGTCACAGGAGGCTGCTGCAACATCTGTGGTTAGGTCATCGATATGGACAGAAGGTTTCACCAGCAACATAGAAGGGGATTCTTCACAGTAAGATCAGCGAGGCTCTGGAACTCTCTGCCCCAGGACGTGGTGATGGCGGACTCACTGAACAAGTTCAAAGAGGGCCTGGATGTCTTTCTTGAAGAGAACAATATTACGGGTTATGGGTTCTAGATTTTAAGGACACGTTGATCCAGGGTTTTTATACTGACTGCCAGATTGGAGGCTTGGAAGGAATTTTTTCCGCTGAAATAGGGCAATTAGCATGAGCCTCATGGGGGTTTCTTTGCCTTCCCCTGGATCAACACTATAGGGGATTTTAGGGTTATTAGTTGGACTTGATGGACTGATGTCTTCATCCAACTTCATCTACTATCTAACTATGTAACTATGTATGTCTCAGAACTAAAATTTGCTGTCGTTCAACTTATATAGAGCCCTGAGTTGGTGGTAAAATACTGTAGTTGAGTCGTGAGAAACTTCCATTGAAATCTGTGGTCAAAAAAGTTGCTTTTAACCAAAAACTAATAAGTTTGGATTTTCTACGACTGTCACATTACAGTCACATACAAAGCCATACATTTTGTTGCCATGTAGGATGTAGCCCTAGCCTAAAGTTGTATTACATATTTGTAAAAACTGGAAGAAGGAACAAGGAAGATTTCTGTACTTCCCACTATATATGCCATTCCTTCTCCTAGCTGAAGGATAATAAGTTTGTGAACATATTCAGGGGTCCTTTGTTGGGTATGGTTGTGTGGCTACCTTGTACCTTGTGTGGCTACCTTAGTCAGAGTGCTCTGTATACCTAGGACACACTAGTTGTGGTCACAACTAGACTGGAATAAATTTGGCATGACTTCCTGTATCTATTTTGATCCAAATTTTTTCTGACTTGCTATACCTTAAATAACCCAACACTGTGCCGAAATTGTGTCATAAAATTCTGGCTCAAAGTAAGCCAACTAAAAGGCTAAATATATGCCAGATTTGATACCCAGCATCCACTATGATACATCTGGTTTACACTTAGTAAATCTGGGCCACTGTCAATTCTTCAGTCCAATAGACCAATTTTCTATAATCAATCTATAAAGCAATTCAATATATAAAATATCCTTTGTCAAATTTTGTGCCTTTATCTCTTTCCTGTAGTCAGATTCTTCTGATAATATCACTAGAGATGAGCGAACACTGTTCGAAGCAGCCGTTTCGATTAGCACGCTCCCATAGAAATGAATGGAAGCGGCCGGCACACAGACTTTGCCGGCGGCCGGCCACTTAATCCCCCGCATGCCGGCTACGTCCATTCATTTCTATGGGAGTGTGCTATTCGAAACGGCTGTTTCGAATAGTGTTCGCTCATCTCTAAAATTTATCACCACAGTATCAGGGCTATGGAGTCGGATTGGAGGACGCTGAGACCCCCACCACTTTTGGCTGCCCCCAGAACTATACAGTGGATGGGGTCAGAAGCAGAAGGCTCCATGTACTGTGTAGTGGTCAGACCAGAGTACTGCAGCTCAATTCTTACTCAAGTGAATAGAGAAGATGGCGTCAAAGCCCTGTACAATATCCAGGAAGAACATTACAGCTCTTACTCATTGACAACATCTTAATTTATAGGTTACCATATGCAAGCAGCAAATTTGCACTGAGTGTTCTTGTGATGGAGGGAAATACTGAGAGACTTGTGTAGCAGCAGAATGGTTAATGTCATTGTTATACATATGATATTTTTCACATTTAGCTCCATTACCATGTAGAGAGAGAGAGAGAATAGTAAAATACATAGCGGATCATTGTTCACTATATTCCTGCAGGAACACAAGGCGCCATCTTGGGTTTCTTCCTTCTTTCTTTCCTAACCTTTCCATCCTTCCTGTTTTTCCTTCTAGGTTTTTCAGTGCAGGGTCTCAGTTCTTGCGGGGGTGAGGTTGTTTGACCTTTGGACTCTTCATTCTTCATGGTAGGGGCAATAGGTGTAGATGTAGAATCTGAGTTCCTTATAGGTTCATCATTAAGGATATCATTGAATGGATCCTGTCTGTGTCCTATGTCCACTATGGAGTCCTGTGCTATGTTTGCCACTGTCCCCTTCTCATGTTTGTTAATCTCCTCACCCAAGATGTCTTTTGCAGCAGATTTGATATTTTCCTTATTGAGTCGATTCTTCCTTTTACCTTTCAGACCTTTTCCCTTTTTGTTCTTTCTCTCCTTCTGTTTCGTTTTGTCCTTCTTCTTCTTTGTAGTACTTGCTGTCGTCCTTGGATCAGGGGAGGTGGTCGGACTCATCGTCACCATGATCTTCAGGAGATCCTCAGTAGCTTGCATGACTTGTCCCAGAGTTGGCTGTCCTGGTGGTAGCCCTAAAGATGGTGTCTGACTATGTTCTTTGTCATGCAATTTGATAGGCTTATCTATAAGATTTCCTCCATAATCGTAGAGTCCAGAATCTCTTGGAACGGCGATGGTTTCATTTTTGTACTTAGTACACCTGAATAGAAAGCAAAGTAAATATTATATTCTAGATCCTCTGTCTGTATTACATGTGTATGTTTTATTCCTATTACATACTTTTACAGAACCATCTCTGATGATCACAGTGAGTCATTGCATTTAAAGGGATTCTACCATTAAACTACCTTTTTTTCTAATTACTACGTCGGAATAGCCTTAAGAAAGGCTATTCGTCTCCTACCTTTAGACGTGGTCTCTTCCGCGCCGTTCCGTAGAAATACCGGTTTTAACCGGTATGCAAATGAGCTCTCCGCAGCAATGAGGGCGGGCCCCAGCGCTGAAAGTCCGATGAGCGCATCCCCATTGCTGCCCGAGAGCTCTTTCCTGCGCCGCCTCCTTGTTCTGCAGCAACTCCGCCTCTTCTGGCTTCTCTTGCTCTTGTAGTTCGATACAGGAGCATAGAGAGGCTACCCCAAAATGGCCGGCGGCCAATACAGGAGCCGGCCGGCGGCCATTTTGGGGTAGCCGCTCTTGCAGTTCAATACAGGAGCCGGCCGGTGGCCATTTTGGGGTGGCCTCTCTATGCTCCTGTATCGAACTACAAGAGCAAGAGAAGCCAGAAGAGGCGGAGTTGCTGCAGAACAAGGAGGCGGCGCAGGAAAGAGCTCTCGGGCAGCAATGGGGACGCACTCATCGGTGTTTCAGCGCTGGGGCCCGCCCTCATTGCTGCGGAGAGCTCATTTGCATACCAGTTAAAACCGGTATTTCTACGGAACGGCGCGGCGGAGACCACATCTAAAGGTAGGAGACGAATAGCCTTTCTTAAGGCTATTCCGACGTGTTCATTAGAAAAAAAGGTAGTTTAATGGTAGAATCCCTTTAAGGGAATGAGACTGCAAGTACTGAAATAACGTACAGCACCTCTACAGGTGAAAGGAAGCATTACACAGTGCTCATGAAAAGATAGGCCGCCCTAGTACTGCTTGGACTTGCTGGGTCCTCCAAAGCAAAAGACTTTCTTTGTAGTAGCTCTAACCTCGGCCAGGGGGTTAGGAAAGGTATAACACACGAGCTTCCACTACTTAGAACAGAGTCCTGGTTACTGAAACATGTTGGCTTTATACTCAGTGCAGTCTTGATATAGGACCGAATAGAACCACGTTCTCTAAAAGGCCTCAGGCCTACCATGTATTTGTACTGTCAGCTCTTCCATCGGTCTGATGGGACTAACCCGCTCAGATGGAGGAGAAAAATGGTCAAGAAAACGGGAGAGTGAACTTGGTAAACGAGGAAGTGATTCTCCAGAGCCCTCTCCAAAATAACTGGAGTATAGGACAAGACCAATAAATATGTAGCATGTCACGTCTGTCTGATTACATCGCCAACATGTTACTGGGACTAGTGGGAACCCTATATCTAGCTTCTTAAAGGCAACTAGAGAAACAAGCGCTATGTCTGAGAAGTCCACTTGGAAATCCCATTCAATAGCTAATACCCTCTCACAGACAAAGTATATCGGATAGTCCCCTGGTCTGCACGCAAAGAATCAAAATTGACGAAAGCCACCAAACAGTGGGAGAGTTGATCGTCTCCCCAGAAGTCTATGTAGCAGGGCTCAGGGGCATCTCACAAATTTTTGTTCACCTTGCATTACTCATGTGCTATGAACTGAGATGCATAAAAGACTATCTCTCAAAACCACTTTAAGGCTAAGGCCCCACGGGCCGTAATCGCAGTGCTAAAGCGCTGCGGAAAGAACCGCGGCGTGAACGCATTGCGGTTCTTTCCACAGCACTTTTAAGAGAAAGTTCACAGAGTTTTCCTCTGCGGACTTTCTCTTAACATTATATCTACAGGAAAGCCACCGGCATTTCCGTAGATATAATTGACATGCTGCGATTTGCAAAGCCGCAACGGCTTTCCAAATAGCAGCGTGTCCGCACTGCGATCTTTTCCGCAAAGTGGGCATGGGATTCGCATGAATCCCATCCACTTTGCCTGCACTGTACAATGCTGTGATTTTTCCCGCAGTGTCTCTGCTGCAGGCAAATCGCGGCGTTTCTCATCCGTGGGGCCCTAGGAATTACTCATCATCTGTATTGGGGGGGGGGGTAAAAGAGGGATTATGTAACAGTGAAGATAGTCTTGGGGAAAGATTGGGTGTGGCTGAAGTTTTCTGTGCAACTTTCAGGGTCCTGCCCACTATTGGGTAAAGGGAAGACCTGACGGGTATTGTCTCCAGCCAGGGTGCTACCCAGTTGGCAGCTGCTATGTGACACCATACTCTTGGTCTTGGAGACTAAATTACTTTACATTGACAGGTTTGGCTATATGCTCATCCATGAACACAGGAATTGGCTTACAATACACGTGTGATGGCACAGAGTGGTCACTGCTTAGATATTACCCATTCTCTCTGGTACTTACCAACCATACCAAGTCCTCTCCACACAATGCTCCTTATAGTCAAACTCAAAGCATTGCACCTGGATGACATTAAAGAAAGCCTGTCCTACAACCCGGGAAGCCGTGTCATTCACACTGCGAAGGCACTCTTTAAACCTAGAGAACAGAAATTATAAAATAATTCAGAAAAAAAAAAAATCCAAGGATTGCTGATGGTCTATATGAAGTGTAGACTCAGACTGGGACTCTTATAAGCAACATATTTTATTACTTTAATGGTTGAGATAAAAAAAAATAAAAATAAATCCACGCTCTCTATTTCCTTTGCTTCTTTATTTTACTTTTCCTTTCTAAATTAATCTTGGGCTACAAAAACGGAAGACATTATTTAGGATATCTTACATGGGATTTATAGAACTAGTTTCCTAAGATCAGATCTGACATCCAGCACCCCCATCAGTCAGCTGAACGGAGCAGGAAGCTGAGAACTCAAGTTATTGCATTTATCTATACCAGGTCATGGCCGGTCTGTTACCCCAAATGTATCAAGAGGTATGCAGACATTTTTTGCATCTTCCTACAATGCACTTTACATTAGGCTTGGTGTATGAACTACAAATCTTAATAAATTAAAGCTGACCAATACTCTCCTAGCTCATAATTTATTAATAGTTCCCAAGGTGTCTTCTGCTATCACTGGAAAATCTGGAAACAGAGGAGGAAATTCACTTACTAAATGTGTCTAAATTCTTGGGGTGGAAACCCAGCAAACCCCATTATAGTCTATGGTCTGTAGACTATAGCGGACCCAAAGAACAGACACCTGAACGCAGGTCTGAAGTGACCGATTGTTATTTTGTTTCATTGCCATGTGTCACTGACTCACTAAGCCTACTTTTGTTTGCTCTGCGATTGTTTATGTAATAAACAATATAATTATATATATTTAATATTTAATAATAATTTTCACTTTTGTTCTTTAATTTCTTCGACCAAAATGACCGACTTTTCTATACATTCGATGACATTTATACCAGACACAATCCTGGTCAAGGACATGATGCTAGGTCAGCCTGTTCCTTGTGTCTCCTCATCTTGTCCTTGCTTTGCGGTCGAGTATTAAACATTGCATTCCACTGATAACTCCCAGCGAAGGTCGCCATGACAGGAGGCTTCCATCGTCACTCATTATTGCAGCAGTCAGGGGCGTAACTACCGCCATAGCAGCAGAGGCAGCTGCCACAGGGCCCGGGACATTAGGGGCCCGGTGACAGCCGCTACCGCTGCTATCATTATACTCGGGGGTCTTTGCAGACCCCCGAGTATAATGATCGGAGGCCCGGGAGAGGTAAGGGAACGTAAAAAACACTGTTACTTACCTCTCCACGATCCTGCCAGGCCTCCTTCCTACTTGCCTGACGTCTCTGACGTCACATGAACCCGGGTCATGTGACGTCTGACGTCATAGAAGAAGGACGGCAGCATAGAAGACAGCGTAGGAGCCGGGGACAGGTAAGAAACAGTAATTTTTTATGTTTTTATCCCCCCTGGGTCTCCGATTATTATGCTCTGGGGTCAGAGTATAATAATTGTTTATGGGTGTCCACTATGGGGTATAATACTGTGTGCAGGAGACACTATTGGGGATAATACTGTGTGCAGGGGCCACTATGGGGCATAATACTGTGTGCAGGGGCCACTATGGGGGATAATACTGTGTGCAGGGGCCACTATGGGGTATAATACTGTGTGCAGGAGACACTATTGGGGATAATACTGTGTGCAGGGGCCACTATGGGGTATAATACTGTGTGCAGGAGACACTATTGGGGATAATACTGTGTGCAGGGGCCACTATGGGGCATAATACTGTGTGCAGGAGCAACTATGGGGGATAATACTGTGTGCAGGGGACACTATGGGGGATAATACTGTGTGCAGGGGACACTATGTGGGATAATACTGTGTGCAGGGGCCACTATGGGCTATAATACTGTGTGCAGGGGACACTATGTGGGATAATACTGTGTGCAGGGGACACTATGGGCTATAATACTGTGTGCAGGAGCAACTATGGGGGATAATACTGTGTGCAGGGGACACTATGGGGGATAATACTGTGTGCAGGGGACACTATGGGGGATAATACTGTGTGCAGGGGCCACTATGGGCTATAATACTGTGTGCAGGAGCAACTATGGGGGATAATACTGTGTGCAGGGGACACTATGGGGGATAATACTGTGTGCAGGGGACACTATGGGCTATAATACTGTGTGCAGGGGACACTATGTGGGATAATAGTGTGTGCAGGGGCCACTATGGGGCATAATACTGTGTGCTGGGCTTACTAAGGGACATAATAGAGTGCGGAGGAGGGGGTCGGTCGAGGTCGTCGGCGTCAGTGTCGGTCGGGGGGGGGGGGGGCCATGTCAAAAGTTCGCCACGGGGCCCCGCCATTCCTAGTTACACCACTGGCAGGAGATATAGAAAATGTCCTATATAATATGAGTTGTTCTGCATGGTTGGAGTATATATCCTATATGCCTAATGCTGTTTCTGTTACAGCTTACACAAATACATTACATCTCATGGCCTGGTAGTGAGGCCTCACCAAAGCTGAAAATCCCATAGAAAGCTTACCTGTTGTCACACTGGCAGTGACTGATGGTATGCCAGCGCATGTTCCTGTAGCCATAGCTGTAGGCAAAGGGATGGATGACATAGTCACAGTGGTCATGAGTCCTACAACATGAGTCCGTCTCTTTATGTTCACCTATATGATGACAAAGAGATGAAGAGGACATTGAGAAGATCCCACACCAGCGAAACCTAATTCATGTTACATTGCACGTCACCATAAGCAGCCAAGAGATGTCTGAAGTAACAGTAAGCAAAATGGCGCACATTATATCGCAACTCTAGATCTGCTCTTTAGAAGCATTGATTTCGTTTGGTCTATTTGTCTGTAGTCCAAAATAGGTCAAATATGTGACTGAGCTGCGCAAAGGCAACGTGGCAAATGAATGTGATATCACATGGACATGGAGGCAAAACAGGGCTCAACAGAGAGCTGCTGACACTTCAAACAGCTGACCTATGGGGTCCTGGGTGTTAGACCACCACAGATATTGATAACCTATTGAAAACCCTTTAATTCCAGGATCAGCAATGGCCGGGCCTCCAGCTGTTGTGAAACTACAACTCCCATCATGCACACTTCTTGGAAATCCCAAAGAAGTGACTGGATCATGATGGGAGTTGTAGTTTGACACAAGCTCAAGGACTGGTGGGTGTTGATCCATGCTTAACTTCCTTCTAGGCCTTCTTGTCTCAGATACAGTTTTGCTTTACTATATACCAGGGATAGGGAACCTTCGGCTCTCCAGCTGCTGTGAAACTACAACTCCCAGCATGCTCCATTCACTTCCATGGGAGTTCCAAGAACAGAAGAGCAAGTACGCATGCTGGGAGTTGTAGTTTTGCAACAGCTGGAGAGCCGTACGTTCCCTACCCCTGCTATATACATATATATACTGTATATAGTGTTTGATAAGACGCCCATATCTATATACTGTATATAATGTCTAATAGTGTTTTGTATAGATGGATAAGACGTCCATACCTCTGCAGTCCTGACCGTACTACATGATATTATAGAAATAGAGTAATTTTTTTTGAACCAGATAGAGGTGGTGAGACATAACAGGCGAAAGCTACAATAATAATCTCTTTGAACAAATTTCATTCTGCAAGAAGCTGCTGATAAAGCCACATAACTCCATGAATGTCATATTGTAGTGTGCAAACTCCCTCTATCCTCTTCTGCCAAAATGAAAAAAAAAAATAAAAAATCACAATGAGTGAAGGTCTCAGTGTAACCCTAAGTTGCCTGTTCTTATATATACATGGCCTAAGATTAGACAACTTGGCTATTTTCTTCCATAGCTTTATTCCTGTCCATGGGTTGGTGTTGCAGCTCAGCACTATTAAAGTTCATGGTTAATACAAGAGCACAGACATCTCTCAGAAGGGATTCTGTGCAATTACAATCCGTGTAACGTATGTGAGGATTGTCATGGTAGAATACTCTTCTTCAGGCTGGCTTCCTATAGTGCTGGGTTGAAGTTTCATTCACCCACCATGAACCCTTGAATTCTAAAGGCTGAAGTTGAGTTCACATCTTCATCAGTGGATTCCAGTTTTCTGCTCTAGATACTCTGAGGCCGGGGCCTCACGGGACAGAAACGCTGGAAAAAATCGCAGCATTTTACAGTACGGGCAAAGTGATTCTAGCGAATCCCATGCCCACTTTGCGGTAAAAACTGCCATGTGGACACACGTGTAACTTTCTTATAGATACTGGAATTCCTTAGGAAAGAGTATTATATCCTTGTATTAATACGGCCATAATACATCTATAAGATAAGATAAGATAAGATAAGATAATCCTTTAATAGTCCCACAGTGGGGAAATTTCATACATATACCATACAGACCCATTACAGTCCTGGTCTATCGACCCAAACTAGGAAACTATATCATGTGATGCTGTAAGTTCAGGTCAATAGATCTGCAATCAGTATGGGACTGGTCACTTGCTATATAATAATATGGATATATTATGGCCATGTGAATCCAGTCTACAGTTGTCAAATAAATTAAGGGTATAATCACATACGGCAGATTTGTTGCAGAAATTTCTGCAAATTGTACCAATCTGAATGGGGTTTGCAAAAAATGCAGTCAAGGCGACTAAATTCAGATGAATGAAATTTCTGAAACCAAATCTTCCAAGTGTGAAAACGCCCCTAGTAAACTAGGACATTAAAATGTGCTATACAACAGAAGGATTCTATAGAATCACGCACGACTGTGTCTGACGTGAGGCTCCTTGTTCTTACACCTACTTTCTCAAGTCTTCATTCATTGTTTTGGCTACTATATAAAGTTTTCCCATTCACGCTGATAAAACAGATGACAGATTTCTCGCCCCTCCCCCAATAATCCCCTATGTGTTGTACTGGATTACGAAAAATAAAAGTCACTAGAAATATTCAAAATAATATCCTTATATTCAATATAATAACCTGAGATGTTCTTACTAAACCACAGTGTATATAGTGTTACAACTTACTATGTCCTATAGGGTATACACTAGTTTAGTACTATATAATGGATAGGTATATACTGTATATATGGAGAGAGGGGGGCACTCACCAAATAGGCATGATTTCGTAAAATCCAGTCTTATTGAAGGAAGATCATTAAAACAAACCGGGAGAGAAAAATATCATGCATGGCATAAGGCAACAGCCGTTTTGCGCCGTCACAGGCGCTTTCTCAAGCCAAGTATGTGTCAGATACAGTAGTTGCAGGCTATGAGAGTGTTAACTACTTAAGATCCAGTCTGGAGGGGAGATCTGCTACGGCTTCTTTCATGGGGATTATTGGATTACTTTACTATATTTCATAAATGTTCATCTATCTAATTCCGGAAAGCATTTGATGCAAATATGCTAAATAAGATAAGATAAGATAATCCTTTAATAGTCCCACAATGGGGAAATTTCAGTGATACAGTTTCAAATATCACTTGCTATCATATATGATCCAAGCTCTATGTTTGCAGGTCCTACAGATCAATGTCTCATGAAGCTTCTATACAATAAAGTCACATTGTAGCAGTATAGGACATCTACCACTCAGTTTTTAGCAACCCTGCACCTCTGACCCTCTGTAACATAGAGATACAAGTAAGCTCAGCCTTCTTACCTAGCTCACTCTCATCTGCGACAATGTTCCCAGCTCCACACCACAGTGTTCCTGGGTAGGTGAAGCCCCTCTTGACTCTGACATGTTTCTCTGCAGACCTTTCTCTCTTTCTGAAGGTGTCTGAACTTAAGAAGATCATGCATGCCATCCTGGCTTCTGCAAAACCTCCCAAGCCAAACTCCCACACATCTTCTTGTCTTTTCCTCTGGCAATGGGAGAGAAAGTCTCTGATGGTGTCAGCATCTTCATCCAAAGAGCATGAGACCAGCTGCCTCCTTTTGTCCCATATGGAGGTCACCAGTTCTTCACCATCAGTCACTTGGTACTGGACATGGTGGCCCTGAAAGGACAGCTGGGCACAGTCATGCACACCCAAACTGATCTGCTCACTAGGAACCCCCAACACCCCATAAACAAAGGAATATATTAAGAGAGCCAGCATCTCCCCCCAGATCTCCAGAAGGTTCAGCACCACAATGAGGAGACAGCACCAGCCCACAGCCAAACGCCTTTATAAGGGGACTTTACAAGGTGGTCAGATCACAGACATTTAGGAGGAGGGACTTGTGGGCCAGAAATGTCTGGCTGTCCCCACATCTAACCCCTAGACGACAGCACTTCTAGCAGTGAACTTGAGTTGCTGCTATGGGTTTAGGACATAATCTCAGTCTTCAATTCTGGAAGATCAAATGACTCCCCCTCCCTCATGTATCTGATTCTCTATACATAGGGATGCATCCATTCATCCATTGAATTAGGAACCTGTTGTTTTGTGAGCGCTGTTTGTTCTCTCTGAATAGCTGAAAGGCCATTGCTCCATCCTCCTGCAGCACGCAGGAATCTGGCCTTCTTACTCTAGAAATATACACATAGAGGTGGAAGGACAATGAATTAGAGCTCAAAAAGTTATTCTAAGCAGCCACATTATGTCTTTAATACGGTTTTCGAAGCCGAGCATTAAAGAAGTTTTCTGGGCTAAAGATATTAATGAACTATCTTAAGATCTGGGGAGGGTCTGACTCCCGGGACCTCCATTGACCAGATGTTCTTAGCAGCTTATAGAGATTGGAGCAGGAAGTAGACAGTTCCGTTGTGCATGTAGTGGCCAGACTAAGTACTGCAGATCAGCTGACTGGAAGCTAAGCTGCAGTGACTCAGTTCAGCCACTACATAGAGAACAGCGCTATCCGCTTCCTGCTCCATTTTCTATGTCAGCTGCTGAGAACAGCTGATCAATGGGGGTCCTCGGTGTCAGACCCCCACTAATCTGATATTATTACCATATCTTTAGGACAGGTCATTAATATTTTTAGCCCGAAACAACCCCTATAATTGTGCCCGCCTTTCCATATATACTCTGCAATGATATATTAAGGTATTGTGAATATCCACATTATTCCAAGCAAAACAGCGTACGACACCAAAATGAAGTGTTATTAGCTTGCATGCTTCATACATGACATATTATTATATACAGTATATTTACCTGGTATAAATCATCATGAGGATTAGCAAAATAGGATACTGCTGCAGAACCTCTTTTTTTTTAAAGAAAGCTTGAATTATCTATTTTCCATAACAAGCATCTGCCACAGCTGAAGTGTCTGTTACAGTATGTATTATACAGCATGTTCCAGAGAGACACGTTACAATTCGCCAATTCATTGCTTTGGGTGCTTGGCATTCTCTTCCTAATCTCCGCTCTGCTCCTGCATTACTCTGCTCTCCATTAAAAGGACTCTGACTCCTGCCAATCCCTTTAAAGGGGCTCTATGATTGGGAAAAGTTATTTTTAACTAATCACATCCTTGTATAGGCTTTAGAAAGGCTATTCCACACCTACCTATAGTATGTAAATTGCCTCAGTGGTTTCTGAATAAGTCTGTTTTTATTCATATGCTAATTAGACTAGTGCACGATGCATTGTGCACCCCCTTTGCTATTGTTTCCTATGCACAGGCTGCTGCTGATGACTCAGCTTCCTGTTTGCACATACACATAGGAGATAATAGCAGAGACGAGTGCTGCTGGGAACTTCCTGTGCTGGCTGGAAGCTCATTAGCATATGAATAAAAACAGACTTATTCAGAAACCACTGAGGCAATCTACATACTAAAGGTAGGTGTGGAATAGCATTTCTAAAGGCTATGCAAGGATGTGATTAGTTAAAAATGACTTTTTCCAATGATAGAGCCCCTTTAAGCTCTTATTCTTATAAAAGGCATGGCCACAATATCCCAGATGTAAGGAATAAGGTCCATTTGGTTCCTGTCTGATTTGGTGTGTATCTGTTCCTGCTCCTTATGGGTTCAGCTAAGTTCATTTCATGACCTTGTTCTCTTCTCTGCTGCCTGTCCTGACCTCTGCCTGTCCTGACACTCTGCCTGTCCTGACCTCTGCCTGTCCTGACCTCTGCCTGTCCTGGCACTCTGCCTGTCCTGACCTCTGCCTGTCCTGACACTCTGCCTGTCCTAACACTCTGCCTGTCCTGGCACTCTGCCTGTCCTGACCTCTGCCTGTCCTGACACTCTGCCTGTCCTGACCTCTGACTGTCCTGACCTCTGCCTGTCCTGACACTCTGCCTGTCCTGACACTCTGCCTGTCCTGATCTCTGCCTGTCCTGACCTCTGCCTGTCCTGACCTCTGCCTGTCCTAACACTCTGCCTGTCCTGGCACTCTGCCTGTCCTGACCTCTGCCTGTCCTGACACTCTGCTTGTCCTGACCTCTGCCTGTCCTGACACTTTGCCTGTTTTGACCTCTGCCTGTCCTGGCACTCTGCCTGTCCTGGCACTCTGCCTGTCCTGACACTCTGCCTGTCCTGTGCTTCACATGAACCTCACCTGCCTCAACCCATTCTCTGATTCACCATGACTCCTGCCTACCCATTTGGAAACCACAGCTTGCCTGAATGTCAGCCATTGTTAACAGAGATGACTATAGGGATTGCAAACTTAGGATTCCCTGTGGGAAAGTCAATACCAACTTGCAGGGGTTAAAGGTGAAGAATGCACGATCCCTTAGACTATTCAGACTCAGTAACCATAAGCTATACTATTGTACCTACCCTTCTTCTCTTCTTACCAGGCATTATCAAGTGCACATTCAGGACTATTTGCAGGGGCATAACTTGAGACAGTGCAGAGTGTGAGGTTGCATCTTGAACCAGGAGCCTCAGCGGATCCAAAGATGTCTCTTCCCAATATGCGGAGACCATTAGTATAAGCAATACATTATAGATCTGGGGCCTGGCAAAGATTTTGCATTGGGACTCAAGAGCTTCGTGTTACGCCTGCGCCTATATATAAATTGCCTGTGTCAGCAATTTAACCTGAGAATTTGATCAGGATCCACAATTTCTGCAAGCACTCTGGAGCTATTTTACAAACAGAGCCACTTTTTCCATGGGATTTGTCCGATTGTCTAAGTTTATTCCCTATTCAAGTGAAATGAATTCTGCAATACCAGATGTCAACCATTGACCAGGGTGGCGCTGTTTCTAATCCCTGTCAATTCTTTTAAGTCATTCCATTGTGCATAATTTTCAGTTAGTTTCTTTTTTGTCTCAAGTGTTGTGTGCAACACCTATTACAGGTTGAGAATTGGATATTTCGGCAGCAATGGCGAGATCTGAAAACTTGGAGCTGAAGCTGGAAAGTAACAACTCATGGCTTGTCCTTTACTTTAAAAGAAAGAACATCCTACTGAAATTTACTGTAACTTTTATTATCCCCCCCCCCCCCCATGTACTTGCTTTGTCTACTCGCATGACCAATGTTCTTGAGTGAAATGTCTGAATACCTCTGAGATAAAACAGTCAGCTGTGAGTACAGATTGCGGCCCGGTGGACAATACTAATCCCTTTCCCAGACCTCTGTGAACTAGAGTTACCTCCTCAACTTGTTCGCCCAACTCCCCGGCTTTTCAGTAGGAGGGGCGGACGCTGGAAGTGTTGCGGTGGTGGTTTGGTGGTGTGATGCAAATGGACCCATAGGATTCTCCTCTTCTCCATTAGTCCCCGACCACCACATCATTTGTCATCCTGCCTTTCATGTTGTTGTCTTTTATTATTACTATTCCCTCCACCCCGGGGAAAGGGACCTATTGTGCAGCGTGGCACAGGCGCTGACCTATTTCTAGCCTGTGATCTACAGGGAATGGAAAAGAAAGAGTCTCTTTATTACAGCACATTAATCAAAGTTGTATTAAGAATCCCAGTGAGTTTTGATGGAGGATTACAGGGCAAGCTGTGAAGTCTGTGCGCACATTCCACACTACGCCGCGCGGGCGCTACCATTGGTTATGTCCGATCAGCTGTTTCACTGCCGGCCCATCTTGTTTCACGTGATATGGGATTCCTACAGATTTCTCATGTATATCAGGATATATATATATATATATATATATATATATATATATATATATTATTATATATATATATTTATATTTATTATATATTATTATTATTATTATTATTATTATTATTATTATTATTATTTATATATATATATATAATTATTATTATATTATTATATTTAATATTTATATTATTTATTTATATATATATTATTATATATGTATATACACAATATTGTACCATATAATGCACCCCAGTGGATTTCATTCGTACCCAATGTGTGGTTCGCCATCATACTTTATCTAGGGGTTTCACATGTATGCTGATGCCAGCGCCTGTTTTTGGTATTATTATTATTTTCCAGTTCCCTCGTCTTTTACATTTTGTTGTACTTATATATTTTCTTATGCATGCTTTGCCTATAGTACAGTCATGGCCAAAAGTTTTGAGAATGATACAAATATTAATTTTTACAAAGTCTACTGCTTCAGTTTTTCTAATGGCAATTTGCATATACTCCAGAATGTTATAAAGAGTGATCAGCTTAACAGCAATTACTTGCGAAGTCAATATTTACCTAGAAAATGAACTTTATCCCCCAAAACACATTTCAACATCATTGCAGCCCTGCCTTAAAAGGAACAGCTAACATCGTTTCAGTGATTGCTCCATTAACACAGGTGTGGGTGTTGATGAGGACAGCGCTGGAGATCAATCTGTCATGATTAAGTAAGAATGACACCACTGGACACTTTAAAAGGAGGCTGGTGCTTGGCATCATTGTTTCTCTTCTGTTAACCATGGTTATCTCTAAAGAAACACGTGCAGTCATCATTGCACTGCACAAAAATGGCCTAACCGGGAAGAGTATCGCAGCTAGAAAGATTGCACCTCAGTCAACAATCTAGTCTAGGCAATTTCTTGTGCAGCTGCATCAATGATGAACTGCACGTAGTTTCCTTTAGAGATAACCCATGGTTAACCAGAAGAGAAACCAATGATGCCAAGCACCCAGCCTCCTTTTAAAGTGTCCCAGTGGTGCTCATTCTTACTTAATCATGACAGATTGATCTACCAGCAGCTGCTGATCAATCTGCAACGCTCTGTGAGCAATCCTCATCAACACCACACACTGTGTCTAATGGAGCAATCACTGAAACGATGTTAGCTGTTCCTTATAACAGGCAGGGACTGCACATGATGTTGAACTGCTCTGTACTTGGGGGATAAAGTTCATTTTCTCTGATGAATCCCCTTTTCGATTGTTTGGGACATCTGGAAAACAGCTTATTCAGAGAAGACGAGGTGAGCGCTACCACCAGTCTTGTCTCATGCCAACTGTAAAGCATCCTGAAACCATTCATGTGTGGGGTTGCTTCTCAGCCAAGGGAATCGGCTCTCTCACAGTCTTGCCTAAAAACACAACCATGAATAAAGAATGGTACCAGAATGTCCTCCAAGATCAACTTCTACCAACCGTCCATGAGCAGTTTGGCCATCAACAATGCCTTTTCCAGCATGATGGAGCACCTTGCCATAAAGCAAAGGTGATAACTAAATGGCTCAGGGAACAAAATATAGAGATTTTGGGTCCATGGCCTGGAAACTCCCCAGATCTTAATCCCATTGAGAACTTGTGGTCAATCATCAAGAGACGGGTGGACAAACAAAAACCTACAAATTCTGACAAAAAGCAAGCATTGATTGTGCAAGAATGGACTGCTATCAGTCAGGATTTGGTCCAGAAGTTGATTGAGAGCATGCCAGGGAGAACTGCAGAGGTCCTGAAGAAGAAGGGTCAACACTGCAAATATTGCAACGCTGCATTAACTCATTCTGACTGTCAATATAAGCTTTTGTTACTCATAATATGATTGCAATTATATTTCTGTATGTGATTAAAACATCTGACAAACACACGTTTGTCCTTTTTCTTTTTAACTCATGTTGTCTATGTTTAACTAAATGTGAGTCAATGGTCTGGGATAAAATAAAAATTTTACAGTAAATTAAACCCCCTTCCCCGCCTAACTACTATCGTAATTTACTAAGGGCAAGTTCACATCTGCGCCCGGTCTCCACTTTAGCCAATCCGGCCGGTTTCCATCTTCTGCGCCGAGAAGCTGGACAGGAGACGGAAAACCGGCAAGTCAGTTTGCAAACCCATTCAACTTGAATGGGTTTGCAGAAGTGACCGCCTGTGTGTGTCTTCTGCTTGTCTGCGGCTAAACCAGTTTTTTTAACCGGACATACAGGATTTTGTGTCTGGTTAAAAAAAATGGTTTCGCCATGAACAGGCAGAAGACGCACACGGGTGGTCACTTTGCAAACCCATTCAAGTGAATGGGTTTGAAAACTGACTGCTGGGTTTCCGTCTCCTGTCCAGTTTCTCGGGGCAGAAGATGTAAACCCGCCAGATTGGCTAAAGCGGAGACCAGGCGCAAGTGTGAACCTGCCCTTCCTTGAAAAAAAATGTATAATTACTTAGATCGCCAGGTTGGTCATGTGATCGCCTCAGGCACACTTTCTGATATACCAGTGATGTACTGTTTACCAATACTACTCACCCTTCCACGCCATCATACTTACCTGTCTTCATTCTTCTGGGCACAACGCGTCACTTCCTTCTTTTCTGCGCCGCTGGCAGATGTGAGGAGAAGAAGCCTGTCTACCACGCATGCGCAACAGAGCTTCTGTCAGCTCTATTGCGCAGGTACCGCAGGAGTCCACAGAAGAAGGAGCTGGCAGGACAGAAGAAACACAGAATACAGGTAAGTATGATGGGGTAGGGCTGGGCTAAGTCAGTTAGGTAGGTAAGGCTAGTAGTCCACGGTTTAACTGGGGGGGGGGTCCAGTTGTAGGCTAAGACAGCAGGAAGCTACTCATGTAAGCAAATGCAGAAGATACCAGGAGCTCCCAGAGAAAGCCACAAATCACTCAAAACACTGCTAAAGGTATCTTGGTGCACTTATTAACCCATTAATAGTGCTAAAATACCTTCTTCTTTTTTTAAGTTTTTATGTCCAGAAGACCCCTTTAATAAAGATATATCTATTTTTACATATCCTGGTGTTGTGTACAGTGGAGGTGTATGTAAATGGAACTAAACAAGTTCAGATCATCTTATATTGTCGATCAGTGCTGATGGACATCTATTTGTGATTCAACCAAGGAGAAAAAGACCCAAGTGACAAGTGGCCGCTCCAAAGTAAGATGTCTTCTATTAGAATATTAGAATACGGTCGACCAAACCTATTTTCTATGTTTCTGGCCAACCATCTGATGTGTATAGTGGTGACTGATGATGTTTTAGTGGAAAGAAGAAATAAGCATGTTGAATTTTAGTATGGCTTACTGTACTCCCTTCTCCCCAACAGAAAACATGCACACTTGGCCAAACCGAACATTCATGTATATGAGGGTTGAGAACGAGAGGAGTAGCTAATAAGCATTTGGCCACTGGCTATTCAAGGTGAATGGGCAGCTATAGTCTGTATATATATTATTGCTGTATATACAAGTCTATATCTTACTCCTAATTATGACAGCTCAGAGACTGTAGGGCACAGACTCACTACAACATATCACACAATGTACTTAGTCATGCCTGACCCTTCAATGATATTCACACGAAGGGTCTCCTGTGCCCTGGTGAGAAAATCCGGATTGGTCATGCCCCCTCTATTGTGAAGACATGGGAAGGAATAATGGCCTTGGCCATGGTAGCAAATCAAAGACGGCAGGAAATACTATAGGTCATGGAGCTTCTTAGTGATGGAAGTAAAAGGAATATTGTTATCCGGTCATGTAGAAACTTCCTGCGTTACAGCATCAGTAACATTGTAACACGGTGTTGTCCTCTGAATACGCACTATGTTATAGACTCAGTAACCCCAATGGCCGACACTATGGTACATGGATATTTCTCATTATTGTCATAGTAGCCACATTTCTTTACTATAACACTGGTCTTTACATTATGGAATTCTTAATATAAAACACCGGGAAAGCTGCGAATAGTCAAGAACTTTTACTACTTGCGGATTCTCTAGTGCAAGACATGGATTTGCCACCAGTAATAGTGACAGGACATTACACCCCATTAATAAAAAGCAAAGATGGACGAAATGTAGACCCGTTATCCATATGAGTGTGGTAAGATTGTGCGGACACAGTTTTCACCATATATACAGAACGTGTTCCTATACAAATCAATAGAAAGTGCAAAAATATAACATTTTGCTACGTATCTTATTATAGATAAATTCTTCTTTCTGCAGAGGTTTGTTTGCCCCTATACCCAGTTACTGTACTGTCTGTAACTTCTGTACTCACTTCTAGATAACTGTGAGGTTTACAAATCCTTACTGAGGGATCATAGTTCACAGAACAGAGACAAAGAGCTGCAGACAGACTTTGAGAGAGCGCCATTGTGGTCAGAATATTCACATATCCAAGAACATAGATCAGTAATAAGTTGTGCAATATAACATCTTGCGGAAAGATGGGTCGCACATATGTAATGTTCAGTTCTAGAGAAATGCTACAGTCATGGACAAAAAAATAACCCACCCAGATAGAAATGTTACACCGCTGAACAACTCAGCGTACTGCAATGTCTCAGGCAGATACAGTGTTGGCCAAAAGTATTGGCACCCCTGAAATTCTGTCAGATAATACTCAGTTTCTTCCAGAAAATGATTGCAAGCACAAACTCTTTGGTATTAATATCTTCATTTATTTTGCTTGCAATGAAAACACACAAAAGAGAATGAAAAAAAGTCAAATCATTGATCATTTTACACAAAACTCCAAAAATGGTCTGGACAAAAGTATTGGCCCCCTCAGCAGGAAACTTGGTAGCCCAACCTTTAGATACAATAACTGTGCACAACCGCTTCCGGTAACCAGCAATGAGTTTCTTACAAGGCTCTGCTGGAATTTTAGACCATTCTTCTTTGGCAAACTGCTCCAGGTCCCCCCTGAGATGTGAAGGGGGCCTTCTCCAAACTGCCACCAAGAGATCTCTCCACAGGTGTTCTATGGGATTCAGGGCTGGACTCATTGCTGCCACTTTACAAGTCTCCAGGGCTTTCTCTCAAACCATTTTCCAGTGCTTTTTGAAGTGTGTTTTGGGTCATTGTCCTGCTGGAAGACCCATGACCTCTGAGGGAGACCCAGCTTTCTCACACTGGGCCCTACATTATGCTGCACAATGTGTTGGTAGTCTTCAGACTTCATAATGCCATGCACACGGTCAAGCAGTCCAGTGCCAGAGGCAGCAAAGCAACCCCAAAACATCAGGGAACCTCCGCCATGTCTGACTGTAGGGACCGTGTTCTTTTCTTTGAAGGCCTCTTTTTTTCCTGTAAACTCTATGTTGAGGCCTTTTCCTACTTTTGTCTCATCTGACCAGAGAACATTCTTCCAAAACGTTTTTGGCTTTCTCAGGTAAGTTTTGGCAAACTCCAGCCTGGCTTTTTTATGTCTCTGGGTTAGAAGTGGGGTCTTCCTGGGTCTCCTACCATAAGCCACACATATCTTTATTCACACATTATCAAAGTAGCTCATTAGCTATGAATGCAAATTGCCAGTAATGAGGCTTCAATGGCCATAGCTAATTAATGTATTACTGTACAGCATAGAAACTGATTGGTCCTTAGTAGGGTCAGTGTCAGCCGTTCCCCTTATACTTTCCGCCTGCCAGAGGTCTTTCGCGTTCATTCACCTTCAGTCCGGGTCCCACACAATCCTCTTTGAGGCGGCATACTTGCCATTCTAGGAGGCAGCTCAGTGCAGAATGAAGCTTTGTATTCCGAAAATGGGAATAAAAAAAGAAAGTGGCGTGAGATGGTGTAAGGAGACCCCCACTGAAGAGGGAATTTACACAATATGCTTTAAAGATCTGACTCTAATCCACCTCCCTCCCCAGTGTAACACCAGATCCGAACCTTTCTTGCTGCTTGTCTATTAACTCTCTCACTCCTGATGTAATGCAATACAACATCTGGCAATACAATGCTGTGAAATATCCTAACATTTCTAGAGATCTCATCTCAGAATGGTGATTCTAGAATCCATTTTCTGTATAAAGATATGTTCGCACATAGAGAATATGCAGATGATTTACTGCTGTTTATATAGAATACGAAGCAAGTAAAGTGAATAACCAGCATCATACAGTGGCGGATCCAGGGTTTGCGGGGCCCTGGGCAATTGACTTTGGGCCCTACTTACCAGGGGGTCTCGCACTTCTAACCTGTACTTCCCAACTGTTGAAGACTAGAAAGAGGGAATAAAACGTGCGGCGCGCTGCGCTTGCCGTGGAAAATTAGGCCCCACCCACTTTTATGTTGACTCCACCCATTCTCATTCATTTTTCATGTGATTCCACACAGTATAATCCTCCTACAGTCACCCGTAAATTATATGTCCCCCCTCCATCTCTCCCCCATTTTCATATAAACCCTTCATCTACCCCTAGTTTCATGTCCCCCCCTCCATCTCTGTCCCTAGTTTCATGCCTTTCTCCCCCTTTATCTGCCCACAGTTTCATGTCCCCCCTGTCTCTGCCCCAGTGTCATGCCGTTCTCCCCCCTTCATCTGCCCTAGTGTCATGCCGTTCTCCCCCCTTCATCTGCCCCAGTGTCATGCCATTCTCCCCCCTTCATCTGCCTTAGTGTCATGCCGTTCTCCCTCCCCTTCATCTGCCCCAGTGTCATGCCATTCTCCCCCCCTTCATCTGCCCCAGTATCATGCCGTTCTCCCCCCTTCATCTGCCCCAGTGTCATGCCATTCTCCCCCCTTCATCTGCCTTAGTGTCATGCCGTTCTCCCCCCTTCATTTGCCCCAGTGTCATGCCGTTCTCTCCCCCTTCATTTGCCCCAGGGTCATGCCGTTCTCCCCCCCTTCATCTGCCCCAGTGTCATGCCGTCCCCCCCCCTTCATTTGCCCCAGTGTCATGCCGTTCTCCCCCCTCCATCTGCTCCAGTGTCATGCTGTTCTCTCGCCCTTCATTTGCCCCAGTGTCATGCCGTTCTCCCCCCCCCCCTTCATTTGCCCCAGTGTCATGTTGTTCTCTCCCCCTTCATCTGCCCCAGTGTCATGCCATTCTCCCTCCCCATCCCTCCCTCATCTGCCCCCAGTTTCATGGACCCCCTACATTATTTTCCACCTAAATGTTTAACACACACAAAAAAAACACACTCACCTTCCCTCGCTCCCCCGCAGCTCTCTCCCTCATAAACATATTGTAGGCGCGATGTGACGTCATCACATCGCGGCTACAAATGCCGGAGCTCAGCATTAAAGCAGGAGCTGACAGCTCCTGCTTTAAACGCCTATGTATTCAGCTCATCGGCGTCCTACGGGCGCCGATGAGTTGAAATCGGGACATGCCGACCGGGACCATTTTGTTAGGTCTGGGCCGCGCCGCGGGGCCCCACTGTCTCGCCCGGCCCTGGATCCGCCCCTGGAATCATATAATAAAGTGTAAAATTGTCTATTACAGCATTCAAAGTGCAATATGAGGATCTAAATATTACAACATATATAAAGTGCAAAAAATTATGCATAATATCAATATCCACATAAAACATGTAAATATCATATAAGCTGTCCTAATAGGTAATTCTAGTGATTTACTATGACTTCAGACACAACACAGATATGCCTAGAGCACCATATTGGCAGTCAGTATAGTCGCCTTGTTCTATGACATAACCATATAGAACATAGAATGTTGGCTGCGCCTTTAGATATTGCAGAACTTAACAGTTACCAAGCACGGCCTACTGAATAACACACCATACAATGGAGAACCAGTATTCAGATATTCGCCTGCTCCGTACCCACATGGATTACTCCAAAGTACAAGACTACAAAATAAGTTCTATGACCAACTTCCAGCCATATTCCCGTGAACATGAGCTTAGACAAATCAGGGATTGTCCTAACAGGCCTAGGAGGAAGTGTTCCATGGTGTGTATGGCCGACTAACATTGGTTATTAAACTTAGATGAATGTTGCTGAGTGTGGAGCTCCTGTTATGTAGATGAGGTAGCCACACTAGTCACTGGTCCACGTGACTTTAGCGTAAGTTAGGCTTGTTATCCCAATGTGGCATGAAAAGCAATATGAGCAAAATGTTCCCTCAACCTGGTTTGGTCCATGGGGAACCTTACATAAAAAGCTATGTTCAACCTCACAGATTTCTACATTGGTCCAGTCTCAACACTGTATGGGTCCCAAGTGGGACAACACACAGAAAATGCCCACTGACCTTCTCAATCAGTTATTTGTTAAGTGGAAATTTCCTGTGTGGGAATTAGGAAGGTGAAGGTTAATTGATATTGGGTTATTGTATTTAAAGGGATTTTCTAGGACTGAAATTTTGATGATGTAAGGGATGGATAAACAGTATCTGATTGGTGGGAGACCCACGCCCCGAACCCCCACAGATCAGCTGTCTGAAGTGCAGTATTCATCCAAAGGCTGTGGTCTCATCAAACATCTGACCTGTGTCGGTCTCAAGTATCTGACCACCATCGATCAGATATTAATGACCTATCCTAAGGAAAGTTCATCAACTGTACAGTCCCAAAAAAACACTTTAAGGTGTATTATTGAGATGAATAGAGGTATTTGGACTATTGTTTGGATTTAATGTTTTTCTACCTTTAGACACCTAGACTTGAGACCATATTAGAACATCCTGATGAGGATGAAGAAGATCCGATGCTCCCAGACAATTCATGGACATCACAGTCAAGTCTGCAAAAGCCAATATACAAACCTCCATCAGCTAAGATGACAAAAAGAGATTTCACCAAGAAGCCACAGAACAGCGGTGAACGATGCAACTCTTATTTCCACAAGGGTGAACTCTTAGAGTTTGACCAGAATCAGAGAAGAGTGTAGCCTTAATAAATCAGGAATATGCATGCAGTCATTCGGGGTTGTGTAAATTAACTCCCACCTAACTAAGCCACTGGTGGTGCAGTCGCTGCAACTGGATTTCACTGTGTTTTGCCATCTATTATTTCTCTAGGAAAGCTGTCCCTGCTTTATTTCACCATGTGTTGGGGAATATGGGCCTTTCCATGGATATGTCAGACTAGGAAAAGGTGCCACTTTGACAAGTGGAGCAGCAATTATGGGCAAGGACAATACATGGCTTTCATGGGTCACCAGGTCAATGTTTTGAGTGGCAACGGCCAGAATCAGAACAAGGCCAGGTCCTAGTTCCACTCCAATTGTTAAAGCCCAGTTCCAACATCATGGAGGGCCCATCCAACTTCTCTAGATCCTTCTCTCTGGACAGTTTCCCACCACTAATTTCACAAGGGCAAGATGTTGCTTCCATTCCTCCTTCCCCCTCTCTTTACGATTAATGAGCTTGGATCACAGGAGCCATCCCCCGGAGTTGCTGCTTCACTGTATTCTGCAGCAAATATCCCACTGGATGCAGGGGCATAACTATCGAGGTAGCAGCAGTAGCGGCTGCCACTGGGCAGGGGGACATTAGGGGGTCCATTGCCAGCCGCTACCACTGCAGATTTTTTCTCTTTTTTTTAATAGGATGTTACTTGCTGGAGTAACTCCAGCAGGTAACGGGCCCTATTTACTTACCAATCTTGGCTCCTGCTCAGATCAGCTGACATCAGCGGGGAGTGCGCTGGAGCCAGGGAGAGGTAAGTAACATTTTTTTTTTGTATCCTCCTCTGGGTCTCTGGTTCTTATACTCTGGGTCAAACGTTCGCCACGTGGCCCCACTGTACCTGGTTAGGCCACTGACTGGAAGGCTCCTTACCAACTCCAACTGGAAAGTGTTACCAGCATCAATGGCACCTATATTGTTTCTGTGCTGCAGTTAGGACAAATAAAACATTGTCCCTGTATAGCATGTCCTCAATCTAGTGGTTCCCCGCTTTATTAACTTGTATTGTCATACTATGCACTCATTACCTGTATTAATTGCACCTGTTTGATCTCGTTACCAGTATAATAGACACCTATACACATACTCAATCAATCACACTCCAACCTCTCTACCATCGCCAAGACTTAAGAGCTGTCTGAGGATACCAGAGACAAAACTGTAGACTTGCACAAGGCCGGGATGGGCTACAGAACAATAGGTAAGCAGCTTGGAGAGAAGGCAACAACTATTGGAACAATTATTAGAAAATGGAAAAAACACAAGATGGCTGTCAATCTTCCTCTGTCTGGGGCTCCATGCAAGATCTCACATCATGTGATAAGGATGATTCTTAGAAAGGTCAAGAATCATCCAGAACTACATGGTCAATGACCTGAAGAGACCTGGGACCACAGTTTTCAAAGATTACCGTTAGTAACACACTACACCATCATAGATTAAAATCCTGCAGGGCACATAAGGTCCCCCTGCTCACGCCAGCACATGTCCAGGCCCATTTGCAGTCCAGCAATGATCTGAAGGGATCCATGGGGTGAATGATGTCACCTTGATGTTTCAGATGGGGTCACACAATTTATCAAACTGTGCACTAAGAACCTTATATCTATGACTGCAGTCAGTGATACATGAACATGTAGGTGAAGAATGCTATCATTTCTGCTGCAGAGGTGTAAACTCAATTGTCTGAATTGGGTCTAGCCCTTGAATGGCTCCTCTAAATATTCCAGGAAATTCCTGAAAATCACAAAACATTTATCAAGACTCCACTCGCTAGGTGGCAAATATTAGATTAGTTGAAGTCCAACTAGCACTGGTGGAATGTAGACATCAGTACTACCATACGTATAGAGCATTCATTGTCGTCAGTGAGTGTAATTTTAACAAACTCTAAATGCAAAAAGCACAATATAAAGGGCAGTGGTGTAACTAGGAATGGTGGGGCTCCGTGGTGAACTTTTGACATGGCCCCCCCAACACCGAAGATCTCGACCGAGTCCCTCCTACGCATTCCTGCGCTCTATTATCCCCCATAGTGGCCCCTGCACACAGTATTATCCCCCATAGTGGCCCCTACACACAGTATTATCCCCCATAGTGGCCCCTGCACTCAGTATTATGTCCCTTAGTGGCCCCTGCACACAGTATTATGTCCCTTAGTGGCCCCTGCACACAGTATTATACCCCATAGTGGCCCCTGCACACAGTATTATCCCTCATAGTGGCCCCTGCACTCAGTACTATGCCCCATAGTGGCCCCAGCACACAGTATTATGTCCCTTAGTGGCCCCTGCACACAGTATTATCCCCCATAGTGGCCCCTGCACACAGTATTATGTCCCATAGTGTCCCCTGCACACAATATTATCCCCCATAGTGGCCCCTGCACACAGTATTATCCCTCATAGTGGCCCCTGCACTCAGTACTATGCCCCATAGTGGCCCCAGCACACAGTATTATGTCCCTTAGTGGCCCCTGCACACAGTATTATCCCCCATAGTGGCCCCTGCACACAGTATTATGTCCCATAGTGTCCCCTGCACACAATATTATCCCCCATAGTGGCCCCTGCACACAGTATTATGTCCCTCAGTGGCGCCTACAGGAATACTGTCACGTCACCCGCTGACCACTATACCAGGACAATTGTGGATAAAAAGTCTGGTCATGTGCATTACAATTTAGTAACTCCATGCGCCTTACATTAATAGCAGTTAACCCCATCATGTCGCTCACATTAACCCTTGTGTACCTCACATAAGAGTTACTGATATGTAAGAGACATGGAGGTAATAATAAAGTATCTTCATTACTATTACCCCCATATGTCTCACATATCAGTAACTCTTATGGTGAGGCACACAGGGGTTAATTGCTATTAATATGAGGCACATGGAGTTACTAAAACAAAAGTAATCACCCCAAATGCCTGATATTAATAAGCATAGTAACCCCAGTATGTACCTGTGAACCTGTGTTTTCTTCTTTTAGTTTCACTTTCCTGGAGCTTCTTCTCTTGTGTGCAGGACGGCAGGAGCTCGGTAGGGGTCCATTTCCTGTATAGGGATAAGCCCCGCCTCCTGGACTCTCCTCAGCCCTCTCATTGGTGGGCAGAGGACAGCCAGAGAAAGGGGGGGGGAGGAAGAGGAAGCGTCCTGAGAGCGCTGAGAGGAGCCAGACCTGCAGCTCCTGTGTGTCGGCCGTTGCTGCAGCTTCGGACATACCAACAGGGGGCCCCAATCATTATACTCAGGGGTCCAAAAAGACCCCCGAGTATAATGATAGCTGCGGTAGCGGCTGTCACCGGGCCCCTAATGTCCCGGGCCCTGTGGCAGCTGCCTCTGCTGCTATGGCGGTAGTTACGCCTCTGATAAAGGGGTTGTCCAGAAAATACAGAACTGGGGCAGGAGGCTGGAGGAGGTGAAACATAAAAATAGAAAAGCATACACACCTGTCTCTGGTGCTGCGCTGTTCCCTGCCGCTGTCTGGTCCAATGGCGCCTTGCTCCCTTCAGAGTAGCTAGTCACGTACAGCGTGATTAAAGTCTTGCACATGCGCTGTACATGACTAGCTGCTCTGGAAGCAGTCAGGAGATGTAGGAGGAGGGATCATCTGTAAAGAAGGGGGCGGTGTGAAACGGAGGCAGCTGATGACGCAGTGGTGCTCGGGGAACAGTGATAAGGCTACTGGTGCTCCCTGAAGAGTAGTTAATAAAAAAAATGGCTGCGATGGTGAATGAATGAATGACAGGTATGCCGAGAATAGCCTTTCTAAAGGTTATGTAAAGATATGCTTACTAAAAAAATCTGATCTTGGAGATGGGTGTATGGAGGAGACAGAGGGGACAGCTGTAATGTGGAGTTCACACGGTTATGTTTCCCTAGTAAAGAATGGATCCCAAACTGTACAGTTCTGATTTCTTTTCTTCACTTTTCCTTCCCAACATCCATTCACTTCACAACAGAATTCATCTGCAAGGACTGTCTCTGTCTTAGGTCCCTGCCAACTCGACAGGGCCCTCACCCAAAAACTGTGTTCACATGGCATGTCATCCACCCTGAATAGCAAGTGGTTATCCTTACATAGCCCAGGCCCTGTCCTCTAAAGCCCTATTATTCCTGTTTGAGCCCATTTTTCTTTAACTCCCACCCTGTTCTCAACTACATAGACCCACAGGTTCTCCAGGTCTGTTCCAAATTACACTTTATGTTGTCAAATTCCACTTCCAGCAACACCAACATTGTGGCATGGTGCAACAGCACCACATGGTAATAGCATCCCTAGCTTCGAACTCCAAGTCCTGTACTGCTGCAGACACCCACTTGTAAGGGGAAGTCATAGTGGTACTACCCAACATAGTGGTCTGCCATCTTAACAATGACCCACAAGATGGATGAAGTGGAACAAAGCTCAATACATCATGTACATTTTAGAAATACATCATATATACCTTAGATGTACATCATGTCATACACAAACCCAACATACACCCAAATCAGATGCCACTTGAGCTACTCCAAAAACTCTGTTTGTTAAGAGGCTTTTTGGTTATCCATTATACAATAAGCTGCAGTATATTGCTGTAATGGCAAAACACTGACACAAAGTGTGCCAATGTGATTTTTTTTGGGGGGTTAACTATTACATACAAACTAATACACTACTAATGCAGTGTGTTCTACTCTAATATTCTCTGACCAAGTCACTATTTTAGTGCTTTGCTATTTTTATTAAAATAGTTTTAACAAAAAAGACATACTCACAGTGTCAGAATTGTTGCCAATCACTATTATCAAAAAGCAGAGTGCAATAAAATGACTGTAAGAAAACAGGGCATAGGATAGGCTAATGGAGGGGGAGAAGGAAATACTTGTGCAATTGCCAACAATAAGAATGTGGGAGGCAACAGCAACACTACATCTGGTTTTATGGCATCTCCAGTACCTGTAGGATTATTTTACTTCCTAAAAAAGAAGATGAAGTTTTAGATTACTTAGCTTGCTCGTCTAAGTCACAGAAGGATATTGCAACTAAGAGTGATGTTATCTTGAGTCAGGTTTCTTCCTCCTCTAATGTTGTAACATATAATTTTCTGCAGGGACTTTCTGGACTGTCAACCAAGTCCTAATCATCCTCACTGACAAAGATCCCTAGTAGTGATATAGTAGCTGCTGAAATGTGTAGGCCTCCTAATCAGAGTAGTCTTCCTAGTCTTTTTGATACTTGGATGAAAACAGCCCGGGGCAGACCTAGGGAAGAGCCCAGTGTGGGGTAGTAGTATCTCTCATTGTTTTACTTTTATGTACATTGCCAAATCGACAAATCCATGACAATGTGCAAAATCTGTAAGCAGCAAATTAGCAATGTTTCTGCAGGAACAACATCTCTACGTGTTCACATGAAAAAGCATCACCTGCTTATTTGGCAAAATAGAACTGGCAGTGGCACTGGCAGGGGAAGTCAACAAGGCTGTCCTACTCTTTCTTCCCATCACGTTCCTTGTAGGCTGGCCACATCTACACCTAGCACATAGTCATCATTATCATCAGCATCACCAGCTACTTCTCCTACGCCGTCTACTCCACCACACCAGTGTTAGTTATCCATAAGGGAATGTGTGTCCAGGAAACTGCTCTATATCTCCAGTCATCTGGGCATCTTAAGTCACTTCTGGTCAAGTTGCTGTAGAGGTGTAGTTGTTGACGTGCCACTCAGTGGATTCCACTGCACTTCGTCATTTTTTCTCTAGAAGAGACACTTCTGATTTATATTGTCATGTTCAGAGAATGTTCGCCTTTCCTTGGATATTACAGAGAAAAATTGAAAGAGTCACAGATCATATGGAAATAATTGTAAAGTGCATTACTCACATGTCAGACCCATCAGCAATGGTAGGATTCCAGAGAAGTGGTGCACGGATAGAGGCTCCCGGCTAAGCCCAATTGCGGCAGCAGGAAAAAATGGAGGAAATATATCCAGCACTCGGGATCCAGTGTGAAAAAATAAGACTTAACTTTTATTAAAGATTTGTCATTCTTCCATAAAAAGTATATTTACAAGGGGTAAGTCAATGCCAATTTCCTTGGATATGTCAGTGTGGGGAAAGGTTCACGCTACTGTCATGTAAAGAAGCAATTATAGACAAGGACAATATATGGCTTTCACATACCTCCCAACCGTCCCGATTTCCGCGGGACAGTCACGATTTGGGTGACATGTCCCGCGGTCCCGGTTGGAGGGAGGTATGTCCCGATTTCAACTCAGATCTGCGTCCAAAGGACGCAGATCTGAGTTGAACACATATGCGGCTGAAGCAAGGAGCTGACATAGGTCAGCTCCTCGCTTCGCCGCTGCCCGCCTCTCTCCCTGACACATGCGGCTGAAGCTGCTCGCGTGCTCGCTTCGCCGCTGCGTCTCTCTCTCGCTGACACATGCGGCTGAAGCGAGGAGCTGACCTGTGTCAGCTCCTCGCTTCGCTGCTGCCGCCGGCTCCTGGCTTGTAGACGCGATGTACAAGCCAGGAGCCGGCGGCAGCGGCGAAGCGAGGAGCTGACACAGGTCAGATCCTCGCTTCAGCCGCATGTGTCAGCGAGAGAGAGACGCAGCGGTGAAGCGAGCACGCGAGCAGCTTCAGCCGCATGTGTCAGGGAGAGAGGCGGGCAGCAGCGAAGCGAGGAGCTGACCTGTGTCAGCTCCTTCTTTCAGCCGCATGTGTCAGCGAGAGAGGCGGGCAGAGAGCGGCGAGGGAGCGGAGGAGAAGGTAAGTTTAATGTGGAGGTGGAACGTGAATCTGGGGGCAGATGAAGGAGAGGACGGCATGACACTGGGGGCAGAGATGGAGAGGACGGCATGACACTGGGGGCAGAGATGTGGGGACATGAATCTGGGGGCAGAGATGGAGAGGACATGAATCTGGGGGCAGAGATGGAGGGACATGAATCTGGGGGCAGAGATGGAGGGACATGAATCTGGGGGCAGAGATGGAGGGACATGAATCTGGGGGCAGAGATGGAGGGACATGAATCTGGGGGCAGAGATGTGGGGACATGAATCTGGGGGCAGAGATGTGGGGACATGAATCTGGGGGCAGAGATTGAGGGGACATGAATCTGGGGGCAGAGATGGAGGGGAGATGAATCTGGGGGCAGAGATGGAAGAGGGACGTGAAACTGGGGGCAGATGAAGGGTGTATATGAAACTGGGGGAGAGATAGAGGGGGGACATATAATTTACAGGTGACTGTAGGAGGATTATACTGTGTGCGGGCACATGAAAAATTAATGAGTGGGCGGAGTCAACACAAAAGTGGGCGGGACTAAATTTGCCGCGGCGCGCTAAGCGCGCCGCACATTTTGTCCCTCTTTCAGTTCTTCAAAAGTTGGGAGGTATGCTTTCATGGCCTACTGGCTCAATATTTTGAAGAGCAGCGGCCACAGTCCAGAAACGCAGAAAGGCCAGTACAATTCCATTTGTGCAAGACCAGGTGCAACACCAGGCAGGACCCATCTGTCTCCTCTGGATCTTCCTTCCTCGACCATTTACCACCCTCATCTTCACCAGGGCATGTTGACGCCTCCACTCCTTTTTATTGTTTCATGGGTGTAAGGTGAAGTGCTGCAATACAGTTATATAACTAATGAGCCTGGATCAGAGAAGTCACAGAGTTGAGGAGCAGCTCCACTGTATCCTTCAGCAAGTATCCCACCGGATGGCTCCTCACCAGCTACAACCAGACAGTTTTGCCAGGGACAATGGCACCAATATTTGTACTGCTCCCTATAGCCCCTTTTCAGCTGATTTACATCATAATAAAACACTGATTTTCATGCAAATGGAGCTGCAATGCAAAATCAGAAAGACATCTGTTGAAAGCGTAGAAGCCGCTCTGCAAGGTACTGCCATTAGTTTAATACAGATTTTCCTGCTGACAGACTCCCTGCAAGACAGTAATAATGCATGCATTAATAATAAGGAAACTAATTCAAGACTGCACGTATGGGGCTGTGTCCTGATACTCAGAAACCCCTTTAAAACCTTGGAGGAGAAGCCATCACTTACATGATCAAATTCTCTCAGCTATATCATTGAGCCTATCTAATGTGAGCTATATAAATCCCTACACACTGAGCTCCCCCTAGTGGTGGCTGTCATGTTACTCAGTGGTTCTTCGGAAAAAAACAAGTGTAATATCATTAACACCTAACTTTTTTTTTTTTTTTTTTTTAAATTGAGTTTATTTTCTATAAAGTTAGGAAAATGAGTGCTGTCTCCTGTAGAAGTAAAGGCTGACCCCTTGTCATGGTGACTGACCTAGGTGTAGAAATCAATAGAAAGATTACAGTACTATGTATCTATATATTTCTGCATTGTAATGAGATTACCACGTAACCATTTTTCTTACAAACTAAATAACCTGTCTGCGGACTCAGGGGTGCACTATACAGAGAAATGCAAATATTACCTGCCTGCTATTTGTTCAATATTAGCCTGCTATCTAGCCTTTGCCATAGATTAGGGCCACGTCAGCTCTGTATGTCAGATGATTGGTGATGGCAATGGTGCAATGGTGCAACTGTGGAGCATATTGTACTGCCTCTGTGGAGAATAATATGTTGTGTGGGGGCCACTGTGGAGCATATTATACTGTGTGTGGCCACTGTGGCACATGTTATACTGTGTGGGGGCCACTGTGGAGCATATTATACTGTATGGAACCACTGTAGAACATTATTCTGTGTGTGGGGCCACTGTGGAGCATATTATACTGTATGGAACCACTGTAGAACATTATTCTGTGTGTGGGGCCACTGTGGAGCATATTATACTGTATGGAACCACTGTAGGACATTATTCTGTGTGTGGGGCCACTGTGGAGCATATTATACTGTATGGGACCACTGTGGAGCATTATACCGTGTGATGGCCACTATGGAGCATATTAAACTTTATGGGACCACTATGGATCATTATATGGTGTGGGGGAGGTCACTGTAGAGCATATTAAACTGTGTGGGCCCCCTTCACTATTTAAATAAAACATCATCTGTTTTATAGTAGACGTGAAGTATTATTACAGACTGTAATTATATTACATGGTCACTAGAAACCAGATCCTGTGCAACGTAAAAAAGTAACGGGGTCACTGTACATGCAAAAGCACCACAGTCCCCTCAAACAGTTGATCAGCAGGGACCCTGGATAGTTGACCCCCACTGATCTCTTAGATTGTTCCCCGAGCATGTCGCTCTCAGTATTGTTTCCATGCCAGGCGATGTGCTGCTCACTCAACATATTCTTAATAACTGCAGTTCTGGGCACTATAGCTGTATCCCTTTCAAATATCTAAATTACTGCAGCACCCATAACTGTTGCTATCAAGTGTAAGCTGTAAGGAGGGGCCGCTGGTGAAAAACATAAAAAAAAGGTGGTAGTCACCTTTCCTGCTCCCTGCTGTTTTCGGCTCTCTTCAATGACGTTACAGATGTGGGTTATGCCAGGGTCATTATGCAAGGTAACACTGTTTTTTATGTTCATTCACCTCCCCTGGGCCTCTGATCATTACACTCTGGGGTCGAAAGGGACCCCAGAGTATAATAATAGCAGTCAGGAGCCCCGTGGCATCCGCTACAGCTGATATGGTGGTACTTATGCCACTGGACCAAAGCTATCCTGCCATACGTACCTAGAAGCCCTCACATGAAGTATTAGAGATTTGTAGAAAAGGCTATTTACAAGTATCATGTCACAATATTGATCTCAGCAGCTCACTGAGACGCCATATAATGAGTGTGTTGTTGGCGTTGATGATCCGCATGCTCCGGCATTTTGGCAAGTTTCAAGCTGGCCTGCCGTTGAACAAGCTGTGCCTGTGATTGTTGTGGCATCTCAGCAGCTCGCTGCGACGCCATATAATGAGCGTGTTGTTGGCATTGATGATTGGCATGCTCCGGCGTTTCGGAAAGTCTCAAGCTGGCCTGGCACTGAAGTTGTTCTTCACATCGTGCCTGTAATTGTTCCAGCATCTCAGCAGCTTGCTGCAACGGCATATAATACATGTGTTGTTGGATGCGATCGTCCCCGTCAGGTCCGCTTGAGGAGAACTCTGTGACGTCTGGCTCCTTCATAGCTCTCGTTGTTTGCGACAAATTACATTTTCTTTTTCCCGACATGTTTAAAATTGACAAACTGCCAATTTGGAGTAAAGGTGTTTGCCCATGTCAGTGTGTGTGCAGTGCCTGGACCAGATCAGATAATATGCAGATGTGTGTACACAGAGAGATAACAGCCCTGGCTTTCTCATAAGCTGAGATAAGAACAGCGTAATATAGTATGTAACCATAAATTCATAACCATTGCGAAGCCATGTCATTTACTGGGATAAAAAGTAACCTATATTTTAATCGAGGTTATAATCTATGTATGTGTCGAATTTCATTCAAATCCAATTCAGCCGTTTTTGCATGATTGAGGAACAATCATCCAAACACACAAACACCCATTGTATAAATGATTGACCCACTTGGGGTATGTTTGCATGGTTGAATTTCAGGTTGATTCTACATCAAAATCAGCTCAAAATTATGCCAGAAATCTGCTTCCAATTTGTTTCAATCGGAGGCAGATGCAGATTTTTTTCTTCTATCCTAGTTTTTAAGCTGAGGGAGAACTCGATTGGATGGTAAAGATCCATGTTTGGGCTCAGTACATAGATGACATTTTTGTCATCTGGGAGAGGTCTGAAACCCAAACTGGTAGCGAGACTCAATGAAAATGATGTGGGTCTCCATTTTACTTTTGAAACCTATCCTACCAGTTTAGCCTTTCTGGATTTGAATATCTGTTGTAAATGGTGAAATTCAGACTACAATATACAGTAAGCCAACTTCTACCAATTCATTACTTAGATGGGAGAGTCATCACCCTCTGTCCCTTAAATAGGTATACCAAAGGGTCAATACCTTCTTCCGTGCCCAGATGAAAAGCTATCGGTGCCGGCACTATAGCTCTTCACCGTCAGAAGGGCGTCAGTTAGGAACGCCCTTCCTCACAGTAGCGCCTATACCACTGTACTGTGAGAGCGGGAAGGAACGCCCCCTCCCTCTCCTGACAGTACTTGTCCATAGATGAGTACTGGGGGTGGCGTCCTCCCCGCTCTCACAGTACAGCGGTATAGACGCTACTATAAGGAAGGGCGTTCCTAACTGACTATCAGGAATGCCCTTCTGACGGTGAAGAGATACAGTACCGGCACCAATAGCTTTTCACCAGGGGCACAGATCGTGAAAGTTGACTTTCTAGCGGTATATAAAACCACATGTGCCCCAACTGATGAAAGTTCCTCTTTAAGCAAGTAGCGTCTTCTATGATTATTTATAACATTTTAACTATTTCTTTCCCATGTTTATGTATGTGGGACCACTGATGCTTCTTTATGCATTCTGGTGTTGTGTAGCATGCTTATATATCCGCATTCTATCTTGACTTTATTTGTATGATTATGCTGTTGCATCAAGTGCTATGGTCTCAGATATTTGTTTATTGTGATAATTAAGTTCTGTATATGAAACAAATTCAGCCAAAACCTCTACAAATGATTATATATTTTTTTTTTTTAGGAGAGGGCACAAGATGCTACCTTCTGAGGGTTAATGGCTGGAGGGAGAAGGCGCAAGATGCAACCTTCTAGTGGTCCATTGCTGGTCTGAGAAGGCACAAGATGCAACCTTCTGGTGGTCCATGGTCTGTGAGAGAAGGCACTAGATGCAAACTTCTAGTGTTCCATTGCTGGTAGAAGAAGGTGCAAGATGCAACCTTGTGGTGGTCCATGGTCTGTGGGAGAAGACGCAAGATGCAATGTTCTGGCGCACCATGGTGTGTGGGAGAAGGCGCAAGATGCAACCTTCTGGTGGTCCATGGTCTGTCGGAGAAGGTACAAGATGCAACCTTCTGGTGGTCCATGGCTGGTGGGAGAAGGCGCAAGACACAACCTTCTGGAAGTCCAAGGCCATTGGAAGTAGGCGCAAGACGCAACCTTCTAGTGGTCCATTGCTGGTCGGAGAAGGTGCAAGATGCAACCTTCTGGTGGTCCATGGTCTGTGAGAGAAGGCACTAGATGCAAACTTCTAGTGTTTCATTGCTGGTAGAAGAAGGTGCATGATGCAACCTTGTGGTGGTCCATGGTCTGTGGAAGAAGGCGCAAGATGCAATGTTCTGGCGCACCATGGTGTGTGGGAGAAGGCGCAAGATGCAACCTTCTGGTGGTCCATGGTCTGTCGGAGAAGGTACAAGATGCAACCTTCTGGTGGTCCATGGCTGGTGGGAGAAGGCGCAAGACACAACCTTCTGGAAGTCCAAGGCCATTGGAAGTAGGCGCAAGACGCAACCTTCTAGTGGTCCATTGCTGGTCGGAGAAGGTGCAAGATGCAACCTTCTGGTGGTCCATGGTCTGTGGGAGAAGGCACAAGATGCAACCTTCTGGTGGTTCATAGTCTGTGAGAAAAGGAGCAAGCTGCAACCTTCTGGTGGTCCATGGTCAGTGGGAGAAGGAGCAAAATGCAACCTTCTGGTGGTTCATGATCTGTAGGAGAAGGCGCAAGATGCAATCTTCTGGCGGTCTATGGCCAGTGCAAGTAGGCGCAAGACGCAACCTTCTAGTGGTCCATTGCTGGTCAGAGAAGGTGCAAGATGCAACCTACTGGTGGTCCATGGCCTGTGGGAGAAGGCGCAAGATGCAACCTTCTGGTGGTCCATGGTCTGTAGGAAAAGGCGCAAGATGCAATAATCTTCTGGCGGTCTATGGCTTGTGGGAGAAGGTGCAAGACGCAACCTTCTAGTGGTCCATGGTCTGTGAGAGAAGGCACAAGATCAAACTTCTAGTGATCCAGGGGCCACACGGTGGCTCAGTGGTTAGCACTGCAGCCTTGCAGCGCTGGAGTCCTGGTGTTCAAATCCCACCAAGGACAAAAAACCATCTGCAAGGAGTTTGTATGTTCTCCCCGTGTTTGCATGGATTTCCATCCCATATTCAAAAGACATACTGATAGGGAAAAATGTACATTGTGGGCTTACAATCTACATTTAAAAAAAAAAAAAAAAAACTTCTAGTGATCCATTGCTGGTAGAAGAAGGTGCAAGATGCAACCTTGTGGTGGTCCATGGTCTGTGGGAGAAGACGCAAGATGCAACGTTCTGGTGCACCATGGTGTGTGGGAAAAGGCTCAAGATGCAACCTTCTGGTGGTCCATGGTCTGTCGGAGAAGGTACAAGATGCAACCTTCTGGTGGTCCATGGCTGGTGGGAGAAGGCACAAGAAACAACCTTCTGGAAGTCCATGGCCATTGGAAGTAGGCGCAAGACGCAACCTTCTAGTGGTCCATTGCTGGTCGGAGAAGGTGCAAGATGCAACCTTCTGGTGGTCCATGGTCTGTGGGAGAAGGCACAAGATGCAACCTTCTGGTGGTTCATAGTCTGTAAGAAAAGGAGCAAGATGCAACCTTCTGGTGGTCCATGGTCAGTGGCAGAAGGAGCAAGATGCAACCTTCTGGTGGTTCATGGTCTGTAGGAGAAAGCGCAAGATGCGGTCTATGGCCAGTGGGAGTAAGCACAAGACGCAACCTTCTAGTGGTCCATTGCTGGTCAGAGAAGGTGCAAGATGCAACCTACTGGTGGTCCATGGCCTGTGGGAGAAGGCGCAAGATGCAACCTTCTGGTGGTCCATGGTCTGTAGGAGAAGGCACAAGATGCAATAATCTTCTGGTGGTCTATGGCCTGTGGGAGAAGGTGCAAGATGCAACCTTCTGGCGGTCCATGGCCAGTGGGAGTAGGAGCAAGACGCAACCTTCTAGTGGTCCATTGCTGGTCTGTGGGAGAAGGTGCGAGATACAAACTTGTGGTGTTCCATGGTCTGTGGAAGAAAGCGCAAGATGCAACATTGTGGTGGTCCATGGTCTGTAGGAGAAGGTGCAAGATGCAATCTTCTGGCGGTCTATGCCCGGTGAGAGAAGGTGCAAGACGCAACCTTCTAGTGGTCCATTTCTGCTAGGAGAAGGTGCAAAATGCAACCTTGTGGTGGTCCATGGTCTGTGGGAGAAGGCACAAGATGGAACGTTCTGGTGGACCATGGTCTGTGGGAGAAGCGCAAGATGCAACATTCTAGTGATCCATTGCTGGTTGATGAAGACGCCAGATGCAACCTTCTGGTGGTCCATGGTCTGTGGGAGAAGATAAGATAAGATAATCCTTTAATAGTCCCACCTTGGGGAAATTTCAGAAGGTGCAAGATGCAACCCTGTGGTGGTCCATGGTCTGTGGAAGAAGGCACAAGATGCAACCTTCTGGTGCTCCATGGTCTATAGGAGAAGGCGCAAAACACTACCGTTGGCGGTCCAGGGCCAGTGGGAGAAGCTCAAGTCACTGCCTTCTGTCCCTCCATATTCTGTAAATGAACAAGTAACCACATCCATCTGTCAGTCTACATCCAGTATTGTTTGGTTTTGCCACCACATTATAGATGATTTGTCCAGATGGTTACATGGCAAGCATGGCTGAATAGGTCCTACGTTTTCAACCTAATAATAACTTGCTATGTTGATCAAGAGGAAGGCGAAAATACCCCCTGAGGACTGTTTGTTTTGGTTTGTCTTCAGTTTGGGGGGGGGGGGGGATTCCTTCGTGACCCCAAATGTGGCGATCATAATGAATCCCTGGATATCTACTGCTCGATTCGAAATGGACAGAAAATGGTGGAAGCTTGGTAGGTCCATGGAGAATCAGTGATAAAACGTTTGTTCCTCGAGGTTGTAAAATCAGACGATTACTCCTGTAAGAAGAGAAATACACATGTCTAAGAATCAGCTGTAGGGTGGGAAATGGTAAAAATAATTATATAATTAGATACGGGTGTGTTCTTGTGTTCTCAAGGAAAAGCATAATTTTTTAACCTATTTCCACTGGTTTAATCCCATAACATGACTACAGCTGATGGGACCTGTCAGCTATCCTGTGAGGTGCAGTGAAGGGCCCTATAGGTGCTGACACTTCTTTTATAGCCAGAACATATGTGAATGAATGCATAGGACCTGAATAATGTGGCATATTCCAAATGTGTGTCCTCCCAATATATAATTCCTCCGGCCCTGGACCTATATATGTCAATGAACAACTTAAACAGATTCACCAGCTCATTGTCTTGCAGGAGTTAAGGGGTCTTCAGGTGCTTTGGTGCTACTTACAGGAAGGCATTGTGATCCAGCGCTGTCCAGGTAGTTTTTGCGGTCTTTATGGTGCTTCAGCCTCTAGTTCTTACCCCTGGATCATATTAGGGGTTTTCAGGGTCCTCTGTGTTTTCCCTCAGACAAATGGAGACACCTTCTTGGGACAATGAGAGGAGAAAGAACATTTATCATCAGAAACTCTTGTATGAATATAGACCTATTTTATATGTGGAATGGGATTTTTTATTTTATGACCAAATCCTCAATTGAAACATTTCTGGAGCTTGTGAGACATTTCACAGAGAATTTACTTACCTGGAATTCTCTATAATATGTCAGATTGTACAGTGTCAGGCCGATGAATCCCATCCATTCCACCACCATGACTGTCATAGAGAAGATCTGCAGAAGATAAAGGGAGAGAACAGAGGATGTTACTGCCCGAATTTACTCCCAGTCTCTCTATTATATAATGAGATAGGAACCTTTGGTGGACATGTCATCCTTCTATGTTACTTTTATACAGGATACAGATGGATTACACAAGATGGTGTAAAGTGAAGTAAACTCACCTCCATATAGTGATCAGGCCACAGTCTGAGATTAATGCCGACCATACACACAGCAACTGGAAGGAAGTCTTAAGAACAGTCACAGAATTATTATAGTGTTTCCTATACTATGTCCATTCTATACTGCTATGGAGTCACCCGGGAGCAGATAATCTCCAGACTATCCAACACACAACATGTTACTTTACCAGTGTACTAAAGAAGGACACAGATCAGCAGGTCTATATGGTCAGTAAGGTTACTGCCAGTCTAACATGGCACCTTCGCTGACTGCTGACACATCTCTTGTACAGACATATGGACTGACACAAGTTGTAAAAGGCACAAAGAGAAAATACCATTCCTGCAGCGCTATTATGGACGGTATGATCGGTCTTTGCCCACAAAGAAACAAATATATAAATGTCATCAATGGAGTTATTACATAGAATTCATGTCAGCAGAAGAAAAACAGTTAAGTATAATTATATAGGGACATTAAAGGTTATGATTTATACATAGTCAGCAGGGGGCGCCACTGTAATGTATATTCCATTGGGCACAAGGGAAAACTAATGAATAATGTATATACTGCTGCATACCATATACTGTGTTCTCTATGGAGAAGAGATGAAAGTGTCCAATTATAAGGTATTTAATTTTGGGGGGCAATGTCCGCTCTCTATATTACTTGCCCTGATATCCTGCGTTCTCTCACTACTACTGGATACTTTTGATGAAACCTGATAACTAACTGTATATAGTGGATGAAAGCGACACCAGCTCCTGAAATAGACAATAAACAACGGGTCCCCTTTCAAGTCTGTCTAATAAAGTGTGGCCATGAGCATAATACGTTGGCATTATATTTGTATTATAGCCACAAGTCCTGGCCCTGCTGCAGGTCTAATGTCCTCAACTATCAGGGATCTTTAATGCTGCTTGTTAAGAACACAAGACTTGCAGTTGAGCGAGGACTCGCAACCATAATACAGGCAATAAATGAGGCCTCAATCCTATATGAACACTCGGAAGACTCAGTCCAGGGTTGCACATCTTGGGCCCAGGGCATTGTGGTGCATCAGCTTGTTTTGCAATGGGAAGAAATGTTCTACGATGTAACAATGATAAGAGAGACATCTAGTGGCTGTTTTAGCACAACATATATTAAAGGGGCTCTATCAGCAAAATTATGCTAATAGAGCCCCACATATGCGTGAATAGCCTTTAAAAAGGCTATTCAGGCACCGTAAATGTTATATTAACCCTGGTCCCGTTTTTAAATAAAAGCATTAAAACATATATGCTAATCGTACCTGAACGTGCACCATGGGCAGGGATGCACGGTGCGACGTCAGCTTCGGGCACGCCTGCCTCTTCTGTCTTCTTGTAGTGACGCCTTCTGGTTCCGTATCTTCTTCCGTCTTCTTGTCTTCAAATCCCGCGCCTGCCTAGTAGCACTTCCCTCCGGAGCGCTACTGCGCAGGCTCACTCGCCATTTTACTTAATGGCAGTTCGCGAGTGAGCCTGCGCAGTAGTGCTCCGGAGGGAAGTGCTACTAGGCAGGCGTGGGATTTGAAGAGAAGAAGCCGGAAGAAGATACAGAACAAGAAGGCGTGACTACAAGAAGACAGAAGAGGCAGGCGTGCCCGAAGATGACGCCGCATCGTTTATCCCCGCCCACGGTGCACGTTCAGTTACGATTAGCATATATGTTTTAATGCTTTTATTTAAAAATGGGACCGGGGTTTAATATAACATTACCGGTGCCTGAATAGCCTTTTTAAAGGCTATTCACGCATATGTGGGGCTCTATTAGCATAATTTTGCTGATAGAGCCCCTTTAAAGTGTAACTAAAGTTTCGACAAATTTGGGTCGGAAACACCGTCGTTTGCCCGGAGTGGAAACGCCATGGGAAACATTGCAGTGTTTTACAGTAAGGGCAAAATGGATGAGAATCCCATACCCACTTTGTGATAAAAAGTGCAGTGCGGACAAAAACCGGACGACCCACCAGTCCACAGCAAAAAAGCGCTGTGAGAAAAACCGTGGCAGCAACGCATTGTGTTTTTTCCTGCAGCGCTTTTCACAGAACATCCACAGAGGTTTCCTGTGTGTATGGGATCCGCTAGCTTACAAGAGTCATAACTGTAACCAAGTGATGGCTGTAGGTCAGTCGGACCAGGAGTGTGTGGTTTAGATGATATGGATCAGCATTGATCAGAAGCTCTTCAAAAATGAGTAACCAAAACCGTACAAACAATAGCGTCAGTGTGAACAGAACCCATACTGATATAGACTTTTTGCTGCTATTTGTCTCATAATTTCTTGATTTCCACCTAAAAATGGTGAGAGAAAACTAAGAGGAAAAAAATGGAATTAGTATAAGAGGATTTACATTTACAGTCCTATGAAAAAGTTTGGGCACCCCTATGAATCTTAATCATTTTTAGTTCTAAATATTTTGGTGTTTGCAGCAGCCATTTCAGTTTGATATATCTAATAACTGATGGACACAGTAATATTTCAGGATTGAAATGAGGTTTATTGTACTAACAGAAAATGTGCAATATGCATGAAACCAAAATTTGACCGGTGCAAAAGTATGGGCACCCTTATCATTTTATTGATTTGAATACTCCTAACTACTTTTTACTGACTTACTGAAGCACAAAATTGATTGTGTAACCTCACTGAGCTTTGAACTTCATAGCCAGGGGTATCCAATCATGAGAAAAGGTATTTAAGGTGGCCAATTGCAAGTTGTTCTACTATTTGAATCTCCTCTGAAGAGTGGCATCATGGGCTACTCAAAACAACTCTCAAATGATCTGAAAACAAAGATTGTTCAACATAGTTGTTCAGGGGAAGGATACAAAAAGTTGTCTCAGAGATTTAACCTGTCAGTTTCCACTGTGAGAAACATAGTAAGGAGATGGAAGACCACAGGGACAGTTCTTGTTAAGCCCAGAAGTGGCAGGCCAAGAAAAATATCAGAAAGGCAGAGAAGAAGAATGGTGAGAACAGTCAAGGACAATCCACAGACCACCTCCAAAGAGCTGCAGCATCATCTTGCTGCAGATGGTGTCACTGTGCATCGGTAACAATACAGCGCACTTTGCACAAGGAGAAGCTGTATGGGAGAGTGATGAGAAAGAAGCCATTTCTGCACGTACGCCACAAATAGAGTTGCCTGAGGTATGCAAAAGGACATTTGGACAAGCCAGCTTCATTTTGGAAGAAGGTCCTGTGGACTGATGAAACAAAGATTGAGTTGTTTGGTCATACAAAAAGGCGTTATGCATGGCGTCCAAAAAAAACAGCATTCCAAGAAAAACACTTGCTACCCACTGTAAAATTTGGTGGAGGTTCCATCATGCTTTGGGGCTGTGTGGCCAATGCCGGCACCAGGAATCTTGTTAAAGTTGAGGGTCGCATGGATTCCACTCAGCATCCGCAGATTCTTGAGAATAATGTTCAAGAATCAGTGACGAAGTTGAAGTTACGCCGGGGATGGATATTTCAGCAAGACAATGATCCAAAACACCGCTCCAAATCGACTCAGGCATTCATGCAGAGAAACAATGACAATGTTCTGGAATGGCCATCCCAGTCCCCAGACCTGAATATCATTGAACATCTGTGGGATGATTTGAAGCGGGCTGTCCATGCTCGGCGACCATCAAACTTAACTGAACTTGAATTGTTTTGTAAAGAGGAATGGTCCAAAATCCTTTCATCCAGGATCCAGGAACTGATTAACAGCTACAGGAAGCGACTAGAGGCTGTTATCTTTGCAAAAGGAGAATCTACTAAACATTAATGTCACTTTTCTGTTGAGGTGCCCATACTTTTGCACCGGTCAAATTTTGGTTTCATGCATATTGCACATTTTCTGTTAGTACAATAAACCTCATTTCAATCCTGAAATATTACTGTGTCCATCAGTTATTAGATATATCAAACTGAAATGGCTGTTGCAAACACCAAAATATTTAGAACTAAAAATGATTAAGATTAATAGGGGTGCCCAAACTTTTTCATAGGACTGTAGATTTAGTATCATATCCCGCGACATTCTTCAGATTACTGAGCACTGGTAAGGGTGGGGGGTCCTGACTTTTTCCTTCTCTCATTATTATGCAAGTGAAATAGCTGAAACAGAAGAAGAGCCAATCTTGTACGTGCCTCGTATAACGCTTATGTCAGACCCTCAGGAAGAGTCACGATGAATCCTCCCTCCTGGGTCTACATAGAGAAGTTACTCCCTGATAAGAAGCCACACTTCACTTTGTACATTATCTCTGCACATCCAACGGGCTACAGGCTCAGCAAAAAGAAAACCATTACACGTGGAAATTTTGGATGCCACAACACTCAGGGCCATTAATATGTCTATCAGTATACCGTCTATCGGTCCATGTCTTGTTACTATATATATATATACAGTCCTATGAAAAAGTTTGGGCACCCCTATTAATCTTAATCATTTTTTGTTCTAAATATTTTGGTGTTTGCAGCAGCCATTTCAGCTTGATCTATCTAATAACTGATGGACACAGTAATATTTCAGGATTGAAATGAGGTTTATTGTACTAACACAAAATGTGCAATATGCATTAAACCAAAATTTGACCGGTGCAAAAGTATGGGCACCTCAACAGAAAAGTGACATTAATATTTAGTAGACCCTCCTTTTGCAAAGATAACAGCCTCTAGTCGCTTCCTGTAGCTTCTAATCAGTTCCTGGATGAAGGTATTTTTGGACCATTCCTCTTTACAAAACAATTCAAGTTCAGTTAAGTTTGATGGTCGCTGAGCATGGACAGCCCGCTCTCAAATGGTCTGAAAACAAAGACTGTTCAACATAGTTGTTCAGGGGAGGGATACAAAAAGTTGTCTCAGAGATTTAATCTATCAGTTTCCACTGTGAGGAACATAGTAAGGAAATGGAAGACCACAGGGACAGTTCTTGTTAAGCCCAGAAGTGGCAGGCCAAGAAAAATATCAGAAAGGCAGAGAAGAAGAATGGTGAGAACAGTCAAGGACAATCCACAGACCACCTCCAAAGAGCTGCAGCATCATCTTGCTGCAGATGGTGTCACTGTGCATTGGTCAACAATACAGCACACTTTGCACAAGGAGAAGCTGTATGGGAGAGTGATGAGAAAGAAGCCGTTTCTGTAAGCATGCCACAAAAAGAGTCGCCTGAGGTATGCAAAAGCACATCAGCTTCATTTTGGAAGAAGGTCCTGTGGACTGATGAAACAAAGATTGAGTTGTTTGGTCCTACAAAAAGGCGTTATGCATGGCGTCCAAAAAAAAACAGCATTCCAAGAAAAACACTTGCTACTCACTGTAAAATTTGGTGGAGGTTCCATCATGCTTTGGGGCTGTGTGGCCAATGCCGGCACCGGGAATCATGTTAAAGTTGAGGGTCGCATGGATTCCACTCAGTATCAGCAGATTCTTGAGAATAATGTTCAAGAATCAGTGACGAAGTTGAAGTTACGCCGGAGATGGATATTTCAGCAAGACAATGATCCAAAACACCGCCCAAATCGACTCAGGCATTCATGCAGAGGAACAATTACAATGTTCTGGAATGGCCATCCCAGTCCCCAGACCTGAATATCATTGAACATCTGTGGGATGATTTGAAGCGGGCTGTCCATGCTCGGCGACCATCTAACTTAACTGAACTTGAATTGTTTTATAAAGAGGAATGGTCCAAAATACCTTCATCCAGGATCCAGGAACTGGTTAAAAGCTACAGGAAGCGACTAGAGGCTGTTATCTTTGCAAAAGGAGGATGGACTAAATATTAATGTCACTTTTCTGTTGAGGTGCCCATACTTTTGCACCAGTCAAATTTTGGTTTAATGCATATTGCACATTTTCTGTTAGTACAATAAACCTCATTTCAATCCTGAAATATTACTGTGTCCATCAGTTATTAGATAGATCAAACTGAAATGGCTGCTGCAAACACCAAAATATTTAGAACTAAAAATGATTAAGATTAATAGGGGTGCCCAAACTTTTTCATAGGACTGTATATATGTGTGTGTGTGGGTCTAGAATAATGGATAGGTAGAGCGCTACAACAGTGGGTATGTATGAAATCCAATGGACCCCATCTTCTATGATGGGATCCGTTGGGTCTCCCTTCTTTAAAAGTGAAACTGCCAGATGAAAAATTTGGACTCCAGACTTTTTCGTCTGGAGATTTTAGACGGAATCTCCAAATGGAGAACCTAACACAGAAAAACTTTTTCAGCAAAAAGTTGCCTTTCTATATTAAAACTCATTCTTGAATTGGCATTGAGTATGTTTGTGCTGCTCTCTGTTATCTTTCTTAATAGTTAGTTTTCATACAGGCTTTTTTGTTACATTTCCTGGCCCATTTAGGGGCGACCTATTAACTATGTACAGTGTTGGCCAAAAGTATTGGCACCCCTGCAATTCTGTCAGATAATACTCATTTTCTTCCAGAAAATGATTGCAATCACAAACTCTTTGGTATTATTATCTTCATTTAATTTGTCTTCAATGGAAAACCACAAAAAGAATTGTCAAAAAGCCAAATTGGATATAATTCCACACCAAACATAAAAAAGGGGGTGGACAAAAGTATTGGCACTGTTTGAAAAATCATGTGATGCTTCTCTAATTTGTGTAATTAACAGCACCTGTTACTTACCTGAGGCACCTAACAGGTGGTGGCAATAACTAAATCACACTTGCAGCAAGTTAAAATGGATTAAAGTTGACTCAACCTCTGTCCTGTGTCCTTGTGTGTACCACATTGAGCATGGAGAAAAGAAAGAAGACCAAAGAACTGTCTGAGGACTTGAGAAGCAAAATTGTGAGAAAGCATGAGCAATCTCAAGGCTACAAGTCCATCTCCAAAGACCTGAATGTTCCTGTGTCTACTGTGCGCAGTGTCATCAAGAAGTGTAAAGCCCATGGCACTGTGGCTAACCTCCCTAGATGTGGACGGAAAAGAATAATTGACGAGAGATTTCAACGCAAGATTGGTGGATAAAGAACCTCGACTGACATCCAAACAAGTTCAAGCTGCCCTGCAGTCTGAGGGTACAACAGTGTCACCCCGTACTATCCGTCAGCGTCTGAATGAAAAGGGACTGTATGGTAGGAGACCCAGGAAGACCCCACTTCTTACCCAGAGACATAAAAAAGCCAGGCTGGAGTTTGCTAAAACTTACCTGAGAAAGCCAAAAACGTTCTGGAAGAATGTTCTCTGGCCAGATGAGACAGAAGTAGAGCTTTTTGGGAAAAGGCATCAACATAGAGTTTACAGGAAAAAAAAGAGGCCTTCAAAGAAAAGAACACGGTCCCTACAGTCAGACATGGCGGAGGTTCCCTGATGTTTTGGGGTTGCTTTGCTGCCTCTGGCACTGGACTGCTTGACCGTGTGCATGGCATTATGAAGTCTGAAGACTACCAACACATTGTGCAGCATAATGTAGGGCCCAGTGTGAGAAAGCTGGGTCTCCCTCAGAGGTCATGGGTCTTCCAGCAGGACAATGACCCAAAACACACTTCAGGTCAGCACTAGAAAATGGTTTGAGAGAAAGCCCTGGAGACTTGTAAAGTGGCCAGCAATGAGTCCAGACCTGAATCCCATAGAACTCCTGTGGAGAGATCTCTTGATGGCAGTTTGGAGAAGGTCCCTTCACATCTCAGGGACCTGGAGCAGTTTGCCAAAGAAGAATGGTCTAAAATTCCAGCAGAGCCTTGTAAGAAACTCATTGATGGTTACCGGAAGTGGTTGTAGGTTTAATTGACCTGCTGCTATTTCCAAAACTACTCCAGTTTTGGAAATCGTTGCGTGTCTGCACTGGGGCTTTTACTGCAAAGTGAGCATAGGGTTTGCTAGGATCCTATCCACTTTGCTCTGACTGTAAAACACTGCGATTTTTGCTGTGGCATTTCCACCATGTGGGACCCCGGCCTTAAGCAGGTTAGCTTTCCATTTTTCGGGTCTAAGTGACCACCGCTCTGTTCAGGCTTAGGGTACAAGGCCCCCATATTTTTGTGGTCGGTGGTGGTCCTAGGACCCCAGTTGATCAGCCACTTGATTGTAAGGTTGACAAATATCCTTTTCATTAGACACAATACTCCCAAAGCCTCATATGGTTGCCCTGACCTGCATGCAGTTGCGTCTTTCCAGACTGTATTTCAGAATGGATAGAAAGGTAAGCCTGGACAACCCCTTTAAGGACTTTATAAAGCTTGGTGACTGCCCCTGTGGTTGCAGTAAAAGGTCATAAAACAATCCCAGAACTCCAGCCATCCTTAGCCCTGTCCTGAGGACTACAAGTCCCAGCCCTTTACCAGAGGTGACTGCTGTAAGACTACATTTCCCGGCATCCTCCTCTCCAGCCATGGCCTACGTGCCTCAGCGTACAGCGCTTGGTTAGAGGTTAAGCAATGACTACAGTTCCCGGCATGCCTTGCCTGTGGCCCCGCCCCCTACAGTAGCTGTCACTGTACATATAGCGCTGTCGCCGGCTGCCCCTTGTACTATTGCTGGCAGTCATGTCGCTGCAGGCTGTGTTGCAGGTCGGCCGGGCAGTGCGGGGGAAGCTCCCGTTCTCCTCCATGTGCGGGAATGCCCGGGCCGTGCACAGCGCCGCTCTCCGCTCCTCCGGCCGCAGGTCTCTGCTGGTGGCTGCAGGAGCCGCCGTGACTGCCGGGCTGGTGGCCGGGTACACTCACCTGCAGCGGGCGGAGATGGCCTCAGTGGACCACGGGGAGGATCTGGACAAGAGGGTCGCGGGGTTCATGGCTCCGCCGGTCACCGACCTGGAGACGCTGCGGCGGAACAGGAGTGACATGAAGAGCCGCATGGAGCTGATGATCATGGAGACCCAGGCGGAGGTGTGCCGGGCCCTGGAGGAGGAGGACGGGGGAGCCAGCTTCATTGTGGACCGCTGGCAGAGGACGGAGGGTGAGTGCACAGGGGCCAGGCTACTGGTGCAGTACAGGGGGCAGACTGACTACACTGCAGGGGCCAGCCATACTAGACTATAGGTGCCAGCCATACTAGACTGCAGGTGCCAGCCATACTAGACTGCAGGTGCAAGCCATACTAGACTGCAGGGGCCAGCCATACTAGACTGCAGGGGCCAGCCATACTAGACTGCAGGGGCCAGCCATACTAGACTGCAGGGGCCAGCCATACTAGACTGCAGGTGCCAGCCATACTAGACTGCAGGTGCCAGCCATACTAGACTACAGGTGCCAGCCATACTAGACTGCAGGTGCCAGCCATACTAGACTGCAGGTGCCAGCCATACTAGACTGCAGGTGCCAGCCATACTAGACTGCAGGTGCCAGCCATACTAGACTGCAGGGGCCAGCCATACTAGACTACAGGGGCCAGCCATACTAGACTGCAGGGGCCAGCCATACTAGACTGCAGGTGCCAGCCATACTAGGCTATAGGTGCCAGCCATACTAGACTGCAGGTGCCAGCCATACTAGACTGCAGGTGCCAGCCATACTAGACTGCAGGTGCCAGCCATACTAGACTGCAGGTGCCAGCCATACTAGACTGCAGGTGCCAGCCATACTAGACTGCAGGTGCCAGCCATACTAGACTGCAGGTGCCAGCCATACTAGACTGCAGGTGCCAGCCATACTAGACTGCAGGTGCCAGCCATACTAGACTACAGGTGCCAGCCATACTAGACTACAGGTGCAAGCCATACTAGACTGCAGGTGCCAGCCATACTAGACTGCAGGGGCCAGCCATACTACAGGTGCAAGCCATACTAGACTGCAGGGGCCAGCCATACTAGACTGCAGGGGCCAGCCATACTAGACTGCAGGGGCCAGCCATACTAGACTGCAGGGGCCAGCCATACTAGACTGCAGGGGCCAGCCATACTAGACTGCATGGGCCAGCCATACTAGACTGCATGGGCCAGCCATACTAGACTGCAGGGGCCAGCCATACTAGACTGCAGGGGCCAGCCATACTAGACTGCAGGGGCCAGCCATACTAGACTGCAGGGGCCAGCCATACTAGACTGCAGGGGCCAGCCATACTAGACTGCAGGGGCCAGCCATACTAGACTGCAGGGGCCAGCCATACTAGACTGCAGGGGCCAGCCATACTAGACTGCAGGGGCCAGCCATACTAGACTGCAGGGGCCAGCCATACTAGACTGCAGGGGCCAGCCATACTAGACTGCAGGGGCCAGCCATACTAGACTGCAGGGGCCAGCCATACTCCATTACAGGTGCCAACCTCCCTACACTACAGGTGTCAGTTTGTCCTGGTGCACTATAGGTGCCAACCATTCTCCACTGCAGGTGGCAGCCTTCTTTCCCTACGGGCACCAGCCATACTCGTCTCAGGTGCCAGCCTGTCTTGGTGCACTATAGGTGCCAGCCTTTCTACACTACATGAGTCAGCCTGCTCAGGTGCAGTACAGGTGCCCTGTAGATCCATTACACTGCCTTGTGGCACTGGTTTGCCACACAAGGTAGTCCCTCTGAATACACATAGTAGATATGATTTGGGCACCATGCACATACATGACTGTTTGATATGACATGTTTTTCATATACTATCCATAATTACAGTTTGTATACGGACCCATCCATGACTAGAGCCCCATGCACATGGTCACGTATTTCCATGTCGGGGCTTAGGACCCATCTGCAAAATAAGGAGCAGATCCTATTCCTGTCCATTTTTGTTTCTCAGTGTCATCTGTTTTATTGATAGGATCCAAAACCCCATACAGACCCTACAGTCATGTGCATGGAGCCTTAAAGGGGATGTGTTATTAGACACTTATCCTCTATAATGTGCATAGGGAATAAGTGTCAGACCACTGGGGTCCGGCTGCTAAGAAATTCCCCTCCTCTTCCATGTGAATGAAGCCCCAATGTGTTTGTGTGCCTGGCACTGCATTCACTTCTATAGGGCGTATGGGACCACAGTCTCTGGCTGCCCTGTAGAAGTGAATAGTGCCGGTCAGGCAAATAAGTGCTGTGGTGCTTCATTTATATGGAGGCTGTAGGGGACTCTTGTACCCTCTTATCTTGAATTCTAGGGGTCCCTGCAGTCGGACCCCCAGTAATCTGATATTTGGTTGCTTTGTACGTTGCCCCTAAATACCGTATGAAGGTAGAGATTTGTGAAACAGCTATAGCTGCCCTCCTGTACGTGCTGCGCCGATGCCTGTGGTTCTCCATAGAACTAGACGTGTAGCTGGTAACTTGTTCTCATGAGTTTGTCCAGTGATATCGTGAGGGTATTGACAGTTATGCTAAACTTCCTATAGCTCTATACTTCACATTTGCTGCTATATATGAATATGTCCTCATATTTTCATTGTAGGCGGTGGAGGGGTCAGCTGCGTCCTCCAGGATGGCAAGGTCTTTGAGAAAGCTGGAGTCAATGTGTCAGTGGTCCACGGCTACTTGTCACAAGAGGCCATTCAACAGATGAGAAGCCGTGGAAAGGACCTGAAGACTAAAGATGGTAAATGACAGAAGATGTTTGCTTTATCTGCGGTATTACATCCTGACGCCTGCCTGGGGCTCAGACAACAATCTCCTTACTGCTGTACTGCTGCGCACACCGGTGTCTGCTGCTTCCGCTCTGTATTTCCAGTGCAGAGGACATCTTAAAGGGGGCTGCTCAGAAATTGCAAGCTTCCAATCATTTCTATAGCATTGGTGTAGAAGTCCGAAGTGCAGCCAGTACCCCAGGGTGGATTAACTGCCAATATAACATCTTTTATTTTGCATATAACATGCTGTTGTTTGGTGGGTGATCCTTGGCACATTTATACAGGCCTGTTATTGGGAATAACCATTTCTTTTGGGTAAAGGGGCCTTTGCATCAGGAAGTGTTGTCCGCAAGGAGATCACAGACCTTCCATCATTCATAGATGTTTATAGTGGTGCAATGGTGCAGTCTGTGGAAACTTGTTCTCCATAGACGTTTACAGCTAGTCATGTAAATCACACTGTGTATATTCCCTAAGTTATGATTCTAAGGGGTTGTTCTGTGGGTTGCGTATAAGTTCTGTATGTTAAGTGGGGCCACACGGTGGCTCAGTGGTTAGCACTGGAGTCCTGGTGTTCAAATCCCGCCACAGCAAAAAACCATCTTCAAGGAGTTTGTATGTTCTCCCCGTATTTGCATGGATTTCCATCCCATATTCCAAAGACATACTGATAGGGAAAAAAAATGTACATTGTGAGCTCTGTGTGGGGCCCACAATCTACATTTAAAAAAAAAAAAGTTCTGTATGTTAAGGACATCTGATGAATGTCCACAAAAATATAACTTTACGTTAACGGGTTTTGCCATCCTGAGTATCAGATTTTTGTGAGTCTGACAGCTGGGCCCCCAGTGATCAAGAGATTGGGGGCCTGAAAGTCCTTGTGCACCCTCCCTGTGAATGAAGCACCATTGCACCTGCAGACCGGTGCTCTATTCACTTTTATGGAGCTGACAGAGATTGCAGTCCTGGAAGCCCCATAGGAGTGAATGGTGCACCAGTCAATCGAGTGCACTGGATTTTCCTTCATAGGGTGGGTACAGTGTACTTTGGGTCCCTGTTCTCTTGATTTCTGAGGGGTCTCAGTGGTCTGACCACTAACAATCAGTCGCTTATCTTCTCTCCTAAGTGTCTGCAATGGCAAAACACTTTTAACACAAGTGTAAAACAAGGCCTACGTATCTAGCACAGGTTCAAGGTAGCAAGGAGATAAGTGGATCCTTTTATGATCTTCTGTAAATAGTTTTTGGTACATAGGTTTGTGTCTGGAGAACTCTATGTATATACATGTGTATGTACTGCCATAGTAAAGCTATTACACATTGATATAATGCACCATAGCACACGAGGACATGGAAACATTGAAGATCTTGCAATAACCATAAATTTTCATGGCAGGAAACTAATGCTGCTGATGTACAGGGGTGTAAGAGAGGGGTAGAGACTAGAGATGAGCGAGTACTGTTCGGATCAGCCAATCCGAACAGCACGCTCACATAGAAATGAATGGACGTAGCCGGCACGTAGCGGCCGGCCGCCGTCAAAGTGGAAGTACCAGGTGCATCCATTCATTTCTATGGAGCATGCTGTTCGGATCGGCTGATCCGAACAGTGTTAGCTCATCTCTAGTAGAGACTCTAGGGCCACCAAACATCCACCACCGATTCTTTCACTTAGAAATTAACTGTTTAGGACTTGGTACCATGTTCACATTGCACAGCCTGAAAAAGTGTTATATAAAGATTATTTTACATCATCTATCATTATAAATGTACAATACTGATTGTAGATATTTAGAATGTCTTTGACAAAAAAAATAAATAAATGTATCCTCCTATATGATCTCATGGTTGCCTATTGGATTTGTGGCCAGACTCTGCCACCAGTGTATATACCGTATTGCTGAAGTATGTAGAGATCGTCTTGTAGTGTCTGCTCACTTGATAGGACTCGTATCTCTGATGGAGCTAAATATTTTTTTTTTTTTTAAGGAAAATTGCCCTTCTGTGCCATGGGAGTGAGTTCTGTCATCCACCCTAAGAATCCACACGTTCCCACCATTCACTTCAATTACAGATACTTTGAAATCGAGGAGGCTGATGGTGAGTATGAAGGAAAGTGTTGTGTTGCAGATGAGCTGTATTAGACTGGATTCACACATGACATTGGTGATGCAGCTTTTAATTACTTTAATTGGCTGCCATGATCTTGTGGATTTTTTATCTTCTCAACGTTGACGTTTAAGAGTTGTTGGTTTTTTTTTTGGGGGGGGGGGTTGTATTTTTTTTTTTTTTTTTTTTTTTCTGAATCTGGCATGAACCTCAAAACGGTCAAACTAGACACCAATTTAAAATGTCCAGTTGTGTGTTCTCTGTGCCGAACCTCGAGCTTCAGAGCTGATCTTGCCACTGGGTCATGTGATCAGAGCCAGCACCCCAATCGATCTGCCTCTTCCCTCCTCTCCCATGTTCATAGGTATTGTGTGTACTATCGAGCTTGACGTTACTATTGCAATGACCTAGTCTGCCAACCCACATAACACACAGGAGGGTGCTAGTTCCACATGACCCAGAGTCCGAAGCAGTCCAGAAACCCAAGGTTCGGCCCTAGTAGAAGTGAGTTTGTCCCTGGATAACCCCTTTATACATAATTACCTGTAGGGGGCTCTAGATAACCAATATTATTCCACCTGGGGGAGAGCTAATATACATAAAAGTGGAGTGAAGGAAGTCAGCACGTGCAGTCGTAGATTTGTCACATGGCAGCAGATCAGACTATTTGTAATAAAGACATTCGGGGAAACTTCATATTTAGTATCAGATTTCTGCCAATAATGGTGCTTTTGCACCGACTTTCCAAAAAGCCGTACCATCAGTGTATATAATACTAGCGTAGACTTCACTCCATAGACCATGTCTGCTGATCTTTCCCCAGGTAACAAGCAGTGGTGGTTTGGCGGTGGGACAGACTTGACGCCGACGTATCTGAACCAGGAGGATGTGGTACATTTCCATCAGACTCTGAAGGAGGCATGTGATGCACATAACCCCGGCTTCTACCCCAAATTCAAGAAGTGGTATGTGATCGTTGCTGTAATAGATATAGCCAGGCATTGCCTGTTTACCCACACAGAGACTGATGGTATACGGGCACTTTATTTCCTAGGAGATCTGCTTGCTGGTGCCTTTATATGGTGCTAAAGTGTAAGTAGTATACTGTACGGTAGTGCTGCAATGTGAACGCTCCTGCTTACTAGACTTGTCTTATATGGAGATGTCTTCCCTTTATATGATAATGATCACCTTGTAAGCACAGGCCATCTCTATAGGGAGATACTGACTGTAACGGACACCCTGGGCCCCTCTGATAATAAGGGTGGGGCGCTTCATGGCGAGCTCGCACAGAATGCTGACATCTGGTATCACGTCACGCCCTGTAGAGACGCAACTCTAGAACACCTCCCCATGTACTGAGTTTCTTGTTGTATAGGGACATGTATTGTATTAAAAATGCATCAATTCAGAAGGTTTTCCCTATTTATCTGTAAGTCTATAGTAATACCTGGTCTGTGGAATTGGAGTCTGAGTTCGTGCCAGTTTAGTTGGAGTCAGAACTGGAAAAAAGTTAGACTCTGATGTTGTTTTAGATAAAAATGCAAAATATAAAGGCTTTATTCCAAAGTATTATGTTCATTCCTATCAACGTAAGGGATAAGATTCTGATCAGTAGGGGCCCAACCACTGAGACTTACACCGATAAGGGTCCCGTTCCTGCTGCCTGACTGATACCGATCCATTCACTATCCATGAAATACATACATGACCCTCATAAAGTGGGATTCCCTGAGAAGTAATGTTCTTGTGTAGCAAGGCCACTTTATGGTGGTGGTCTACCATTTATCTCCACGTTGACCCCAAACTCTATTATTATTTCAGGTGTGATGACTACTTCTACATCACGCATCGCGGTGAACGTAGAGGAGTCGGTGGCATTTTCTTTGATGATCTGGAATCTTCTTCAAAAGATGACCTCTTCCAGTTTGTGAGGAGCTGCGCCAAGGCTGTGGTGCCATGTTATGTCCCCATTGTGAACAAACACAAGAATGACTCCTTCACCCCAGAGGAAAAAGTGTGGCAGCAGCTGAGAAGAGGACGGTGAGATTCTGACTAATGATGTATTGATTAGGGGTACAGTGAAACCTCTTTGAGGCGACCACTTAAAATTGGAGAAGTGATCTTCTCAAAGAATATGGCTAGTATGGAAAACTGGGTAAAGAGGTGGCCTTCTCGCAGAGGTGGCCTTCTCGCAGAGGTGGCCTTCTCGCAGAGGTGGCCTTCTCGCAGAGGTGGCCTTCTCGCAGAGGTGGCCTTCTCACGTGGTTTCACTGTGTTATAAAACCTCATAATGTATACATGAATACAGATATGTCCCATGAGGGAGGCATTGACTCCTGCCATCATTGAGTCCAGGTCTCGGGACATGTCCAGCAAATGTCACTGATATATGGACTGGATGTTCTGGACTGTATAGTACAGACACACTAGAGCCGTGATGGTGAACCTATGGTACAGGTGCCAGAGGTGGCACTCAGAGCCCTCTCTTTGGGCACCCATCCGTGGAGCAGATTGTACTGTGTGGGGGCCACTGTGGAGCAGATTGTACTGTGTGGGGGCCACTGTGGAGCAGATTGTACTGTGGAGCAGAAAGCTCTATAAAGCCCCATTCGTGTGACCATATTTTGCAGGTCTGTAATTGTGTGCAATTGTGGAGCTGCACAATTATTAAGGTTAAATTGCCGTGTTGGCACTTAGTGATACATTAGTGGGTTTTGGGTTGCAGTTTGGGCACTCGGTCTCTAAAAGTTTCACCATCACTGCACTAGGGTATGGTAATAGTACAGTTTGCATAGCAACCACACAGCACATGGAAAGGTCCTATTAACTAGAACAGATGTGATAGAGAGAACTGTGGTGACCTATAATACATTACATTAGACAAATTACTAACTACTAGAGATGAGCGAGTGCTATTCGAAACAGCAGCTTCGAATAGCACGCTCCCATAGGAATGAATGGGAGTGGGGGCGCACAGGGGGTTAAGCGGCAGAACGCTGGCAGCGTGCCGGCTGCGTCCATTCATTCCATTTCGAATAGTACTCGCTCATCTCTACTAACTACTTATGGGTGGCGCTCATGTACAATCCTGGTTATTCTCAGCACTCTGATTCTGCAGTAGGATATTCTGTATTATGAGCTTCATCTAAGGCCCGGTTTAGACTTGTTTATAAAAACACAGCCATATTGTATCTGTGCATTTCGTATGTCTGCAAATCAGGTCTCCAGTAGTCTTCAAATATCTGTATTATATGGACTAGCGCGGTCGCATGGTCTGGTCTCATCTGTGACTTATTTCTCATGTATGGTAAGGTTGGATTAACACCATTTTGTTTTCTGAATTCCAGATACGTGGAGTTCAATCTGGTTTATGACAGAGGAACCAAATTTGGACTTGCAACCCCAGGCTCTAGGATTGAGAGCATTCTTATGTCCCTGCCACTGACTGCCAGGTATGTATGACTGTGTGCTTAATAAGACATATAACCATTAAAACATATAAGTCTGCATGGAAGCTGTATGTACACAATGGATATATTAACCAATAGAGATGAGCGAGTACTGTTCGGATCAGCCGATCCTAACAGCACGCTCCGTAGAAATGAATGGATGCACCTGGTACTTCCGCTTTGACAGCGGCCGGCCGCTTAACCCCCCGCGTGCCGGCTATGTCCATTCATTTCTATGCGAGCGTGCTGTTCGAATCGGCTGATCCCAACAGTACTCGCTCATCTCTATTAACCAAGATTATATGTAAGTGTTGGAAAGCTCCTTAGGATTTTCTGTCTGAGACTATGAAAAATCTTGTTCCTTCCATAGGTACTTTGGCTTACAGTAAGATGGGTGAATCTTTACACAAGCAGTCTGTAAATGGAGCAGATTTATGACAGTGGCTGGTGCTGTATGATAAATCTGCTTCACGTATAGACCGTCCATTCTAAGTTTATTTTACCTATTCGCTTAATTTAAGTGAAAGTTTTACACCAGAATTGTCTTAATTGATCTCCACCGCGCTGTTCCTTAGAAATACCGTTTTTTCCAGTATGCAAATTAGTTCTCCCTCAGCGATGAGGGCGGGCCCCAGTGCTCAAACAGCGATGAGGGCGTCCCCACCGCTGCCAGAGAAGTGTCTCCAAGCGCCGCCTCCTTCTTTGTCTGCCGCGTCATCTTCAATGTCTTCCGGCACAGGCTCGTAACTTCGAGCAGAGCAGACTGCGCAGGCACACAGGTCACGGGAAAATGGCCGCTTGCACAGTATTGTTAGCGGCCATTTTCCCGTGGCCTGTGCGCCTGCGCAGTTTGCTCTGCTAGGTTATGAGCCTGCGCCGGAAGAAGACCTTGAACATGACGCGGCGGACGAAGGAGGAGGCGGCGCTTGGAGACACTTCTTCTCTGGCAGCGGTGGGGACGCCCTCATCACTGCAAGAGAACTCATTTGCATACCGGTAAAAACCGGTATTTCTGAGGAACAGCGCGGCGGAGACCATGTCTAAAGGTAAGAGATGAATAGGCTTTCTAAATGCTATTCCGACGTCTTATCCACAAAAAAAAGGTTTTAATGGTAGAATCCCTTTAAGCTCAACCACCACTTCATTCAGATACATGAGATATGACCCTTATGTTCTCGTGCTTTGGTGGGGGTCACAGACTTGAGACCAATAGAGTGCTACAGATTGACGTCCATTCCATTCAGAGGGGGGTTAGAAAACCTATTCTGTAGACAAATAAGTTAAAATCTTAGGACAACCCCTTTTAATGTCTGATTTTACATTTTGGTTTGAAATCTTTAAATTGGGCAGAAAAAAACCTTCCGCTTTTGGTTACTTTTGTAGAATAAATGCATTTATCCTTGAAACTTGTCTCGTGTCTCTCTCTTCAGATGGGAGTATATGCATGTGCCTCCTCCAGAGTCTCGGGAGGCTGAAATCCTCAAAGTTCTGCAGAAACCTAAAGACTGGGTACATTGATGATCGCAGGGATCTTCTACCCGCACCCTGATTGGAAGACGGATCTGGAATCCATGTTTCTTCCTGTTCCACTTGTGCCTTTTTTACAAACAGGGTTCCTATCTTTAAAAGAGGGTTCCTTATTCGCTGCTGGAATTGTATTCATCCATATCCTCTACTCCTGATTTCTGTTCCTTCCACTTGGGCTTGATCTGTGATGACCACTTTGATATGTTGTCAGATCTGGATATAGCCATGATCATTGTAGTACTTTGTATATTAAATTGATAGTCTCCAACCTTTAGCTCTCCAGCCGTCTTGAAACTACAATTCCCAACATGCCCCGATGGCTGAAGGAAGTTCACTAGATCCAGAAGATACTATTAGATTATTTCATGTAATTCTCTATATTGTGAATCCTTATTAGGGTCTGTGGCTCAGGACACTAGGAAGCCGCTGTATGATAAAATTATGTATATCTTTATATCCCCCTACAAATTGATATGTCTGAGTTATACGGATGGAGCAGGGTGTATTTTAAATGGTAGTACAACCACTGAGCTGATAACACTTTGCAAAGTTGCGTCTTTAAGGATGAATTCACACCCAGCACATTTGTTGCTGAAATTTCTGTGACTGTCAATCGGGATTGTTGAAATGAATTTAATTGCAACAAAGATGACCTCATTCAGATGGCTGGATTTTCAGCTTGCCCTATGACTTCCCATGCTGGAGAGGAACCTGCCGAGCACTTGGCACCATATTTTGAACAAGGCCTCCCTTTAACACTAGAAGTCCCAGAGAGGGCTCGAAATGTCTGGGACTTCTAGTGTTCACCACTAGTTTTTTAGAAGCTGTGAACCAATTGCTGCAATAAACCCTGCTCCATATGCATGCATTTGCATTAGTGCTGTGTATTAGAAATGTGATGCCAAGTGGGCTGCCTTTCGCCATCCTCATATATTTTTAGTGATCCTTACGTTTATTGCCCCCTCTATACAGCATGCACTGTAATTCTAATCGGACTCTTTTATACTAGGTTCACACTAGCATTCAGGTTTCCGTTTTGGGTCCACATAATGACCCGAAAGACAGAAATCCTATTCGCTTTAAAAGTGGTTACACTTGAAAACCTGCAGACCCCATAGACTATAATGGGGTCTGCCTGGTTTCTGACAATTTTATTCTGAAACCAGCGGAGAGAAAAGTCCTCCTTGCAGTGTTTTCTCTCCACCGATTTCAAGTGGATTCTGAAGCGGAGTCCAACGCCAGATTCCTTTGATTCCTAGCCCGCGCCTCTATCTGCGTCCTGCTGTGATAGATCTCCGTTCGCCTGGCACCAGGATGGTAGATGGATGTTGGAGGTCTTACCAGACTTGATATTTTACCTGTGATTTTGTGCCGATATGTTTCTAACTATGAAGATACCGAGCTGATTTTATACTTTTGTATTTATTTTGATCAGGGAAATGCATCAGGTAATATTATAATAAAGAAATAAAATATTTTTATGACCTGAAAAATATGACTTTAATTTTGCTACTTTCAAAATGTTTATTAGATATTTATGACATGTAGTATTCTATAGGTCGAGCAGGATGTATCAAAGCTTGAGTACCTGGATGTGTAAACGCCTGTTCACTTGGCAGAATCTGGTGCGGATTTTGAGAATTAGCTGCTCTCTGTGAACATGAGTGACCCTATTTTTGGCCATTATAAAGATTTATATTCTGCAGTTTTTAGAGGTTTCTCTCTCTTCATGCTAGATCTATAGCTTGCATTTCTCTCTGAGCCTGCCATAACCTCACACAGTATGTAGAGGAGAATCTGCTCCATCAGTTGTTTTTTCATGAGGAATTAACTGCATAATACCTGCAGGTTTGCCACAGATTTTACCCCATGCACACGGCATTGGCAACCTATCAGATCCTACAAATTTATTGTGCGGCATCAGAGTGGGAGTGATCTTGCACCTGGATGATGTGATTGCTATTGGTCTGCCAGAGTCGGTGTATTCCAAGTCCAGTGGCTAGTCCTAGGCCTTGGCTGTGTTTGCAGCATTACAGCATTGTACTATTATATTACACTAGCTTTTACCCGCGACTTCGTCTGCGGTGATTTGAGAATTGGGCGGACACAGACGTGTGAAACTGTAAAAGTGCTTTAAAAAGTTTGGCGGGCTAGCAAATGCAATGTGATGTGTTGTATTGTGTATGTCGTGATACAGACAATGTGATGTGTTATATAGTGGAAAGCTATATGTAAATGTGAGTGAGTAGAGTGAGGGCTACTCCTGAGGTGACAGTAAGGAGTGTGCAGGCAGGTTGAGGCAGGAAATGCCAGGCAGTGTGTGTGAGTCTATAGCTGGGGCTAGGAGTCCTGCTTTTGTGAGTCTCCTGCTAGGAAGCCATGTTGTTTAGTGGCACCAAAAGTAGCCTGTGACTCAATCCTAAGGGAAAACTATGTTTGTGGAAAATTGCACGCAAATCCGTCCAGGCGTTTTAGCATGATTGAGGAACAAACATCCAAACTCACAAACATCCAAACACACAAACTTTCACACTTATAATATTAGTAGGATTTTGCAGCACAGAGCTGGAAAGGGGTTAAATAAATGGCTAGTACACTATTGCAATACTGTGCTAGTATATACAATATTAATATATAATATTAATTCCAACATGGCAGCTTTGACAGGGGATCCAGGGAATTTTCTTTAAAGTAAATGGTTTTTATTTTTCTTCTGCTCTGTTACCAGTATATAGTGATATCCTTTACAGCAGTGATGGCGAACCTTTTTGAGACCGAGTGCCTAAACTGCAACCCAAAACCAAATAAATTATCACGGAGTGCCAACACGGCAATTTAACCTTAAAACTCTGTGGGTCCACAATTGCGGACCCACAAATTACAGTCATGTGACTGGGGCTTTACAGATCTTGTACTGAAAGGTAAAGGTCTCTGCATTCTGTACTTTTAAACAATTAATTTTCACTATTTACATCGCACAGGATCTGTTTTATAGTTTACCGTGCAATGTTATTACATCCTGTACTAATTTCACGTCTGCTATAAAACAAATACTTTGTGATATACATAGTGAGGGGACCCCACACAGTACAATCTGCCCCTCAGTGGCCCCCCACACAGTACAATCTGCCCCTCAGTGGCCCCCACACAGCAGTAGCCCCCTCCCACACAGCATGAACTGGTCCACAGTAGCCCCCTCCCACACAACATGAACTGGTCCACAGTAGCCCCCTCCCACACAACATGAACTGGTCCACAGTAGCCCCCTCCCACACAACATGAAATGGTCCACAGTAGCCCCCTCCCACACAACATGAAATGGTCCACAGTAGCCCCCTCCCACAGAGCATGAAAGATCCACAGTAGCCCCCTCCTACACAACATGAAATGGTCCACAGTAGCCCCCTCCCGCAGAGCATGAAAGATCCACAGTAGCCCCCTCCTACACAACATGAAATGGTCCACAGTAGCCCCCTCCCACACAACATGAAATGGTCCACAGTAGCCCCCTCCCACACAGCATGAAATGGTCCAGAGTAGCCCCCTCCCACACAACATGAACTGGTCCACAGTAGCCCCCTCCCACAGAGCATGAAAGATCCACAGTAGCAGCATAAAATGGTCCACAGTAGCCCCCTACCCGCACAGCATGAAAGTCTACAGTAGCCCCCCTCCCACACAACATGAAAGGTCCACAGTAGCCCCCTCCCATACAGCATAAAATGGTCCACAGTAGCCCCTTACCCACACAGCATGAAAGTCTACAGTAGCCCCCTCCTACACAACATGAAATGTCTACCGTTGCCCCCCTCCCCTGACAGTGCAAACAAACACAATATAGTTACCTGAAGAGCTGCCAGGTGTTCTCTCTTCTGTTCACTGCGCGCGCTGATGACTTACGTCATCACGCCCGCGCTTGTTCAGAGGTCACACTCTGTAGTCAGTGTAGGCCGCGTAGTACGCGTGGCCTACACTGAGCTACACTGACAGCTTTCAGCTGGATGCGCATTTGCACAACCAGCTGAAGGCAGCGATCGCTCACTAACGGGGAATCCTGCATCGGATTCGCCGTTAGTGAGCGATCAGGGCGACAGCACGCGTGCCAGCAGAGGGGGCTCTGCGTGCCCTCTCTGGCACGCGTGCCATAGGTTCGCCATCACTGCTTTACAGCATGGTAAATATATCACTATATAACGCAAAAACCTGATTTTAAGTAACCATCCTGCACGTCAGTAATAGGTGTATTGAGCAAAATGGGCAATGGATTTGTTTCCTGCTCTTGGGCACCATTTGGTTTTAGTATAGATCCCCATTACCTTCCATATACTTTCTGCAGGTAGTATATGGCGGTTGATTGTATTATTATTTAAGGCTAACATGCAGAGAAGGAACCTGATAGGGGTCACATCATTCCTGTCCCTCTGTCATAGTAACATCTTGATTTTGGAATAGGGATTTTCATCCACGATCATCTGTTGCTGCTGCAGGAGATTAAGTCTAATCTTGGTCTTCAGACTTCACAAGCCTCGGCCATGTAAAACTCCTCCGTGTTTACTGCTGTTAGTTATTAATTTATATAGCTCCTATAACGAGGGGAAATGTACATGTATATCCTGTTAGATATAGTATTCAGTGAAATATCACAGGTCAGTTATATTGTAAGGTTTATGTGCTGTAATAAAAATCCAGAGAATTTGTAGGGGAACTTTCATCACCCCCACCATCTTCAGTTTTTCGTGTCTAATAGAGATGAGCGAGTACTGTTGGGATCAGCCGATCCGAACAGCACGCTCGCATAGAAATGAATGGACGTAGCCGGCACGCGGGGGGTTAAGCGGCCGGCCGCCGTCAAAGCGGAAGTACCAGGTGCTTCCATTCATTTCTATGGAGCGTGCTGTTCGGATCGGCTGATCCAAACAGTACTTGCTCATCTCTAGTGTCTAATACAGAGTATGTCGGGTATTTAAATATGGGGAGTGATCAGGAGCTGAGTAGCCACAATAGATGCCGGGTCTCTTATATAATATACAGAAGAGACCCAGCGGCAATGCCCACAATTATTGCCTACACTGATCACGGACATTAACCTACCTAAAGCCTCATTCAAACATGATGGAGGTTCCAGCAGTGCCATTTTGGGGTGGATCACCAACCCCGCAGAATTAGAAGGCTCCCAGGGTGGTCTTGTAAAGACTTCTATTGCTGGCTGCACCAGGCAGCCTGTAATATAAGTATAGGAATATCACTATACATTGCAATGCATGTATTGTATTAGTGATCAGATCCCTAAGTACTCCTAATTCAAATCCCCCCTCCTTTCCCTAGAAAACATAAAAAAAAGTAAATCAATGAGGTACTAAACATACACATTAGGTATTGCTGTGCCTGAAAATACATGCTCTACAAAATTAGGAAAATATTTTTCCATATGGTGATTGTCGTAGTGGGAAAAAAATTTAAAAGATCCGAACCACAGTTTCTTCGCTATTTGGCCTTTCATAAAAATTTGGAAAAAAAACAAACAATCAAAACAATAAGCATTCTCCAATATGGTATAAATAAAAAGTACATCTGGTCTTGCAAAAAAAGACGCCTTATGCAGTAACGTGTGCCAGAATATATATAATATATATATATATATTATTTTTTATTTATTTATTTTTTTGCAAAGTTTTGGATTTTGGATTTTTTTAGGGGTTAATTTACAAAAAAAAAAAAAACTACATACATGTAGTATTGTCTTAATTATAATGGCTGCATCATGCTGAGAAAATGAAACCTGTAACAAAGTTGCGCAAATGCTGGTTTTCACCAATTTCACCCCATTAAGAATTTTTTTTCCAACTTCCCAGTACATTGTATGGAATATTAAATGATACCATTATCGCTGGGTTCACACCAGCGTCTGGACTCCGTTATCAGGTTTCTATCTTCTGCATGCAGAAGACGAAATCCTGTCATGCTGAGTCCGGCCGTGAGCGCCGGTGAGCGTTTTGAGCTCTCCGCGGCGAAACCGTTTTTTTGTTTTGTTTTTTTTTAAACCGGACACCGAGTACTGCATGTCCGACTCTGTGTCCGGTTTAAAAAAAACAAAAACGGTTTCGCCGCAGAAAGCACAAAACGCTCACCAGGCTCACGGCCGGACACTTTTCAAACCCATTCATATGAATGGGATTGAAACATGACTGTAGGTTTCTGTCTCCTGTCCTGTTTTGTGCAGGAAACGGAAACCTGCAGAACAGAGTCCTGGGCGCAGATGTGAATGAGCCCTTAGAAGTACAATCTGTCCTGCAAAAAATAAGATCTCATACGGCTCTTAGAACAGAGAAATAAAAAGGCGGGGATTAAAAAATGAAAATTGACAGGAAGGGGTGAAATGGGTTGTCTGGCTCCTCCCCTTTACCCTCACAACTTAGCTCATATTTTAGTGTACTTTTTTTTTTTTTTGAAGTGAAGAGGTTTCTGAACAATACATTGAAATTGCTAGCATGGAAACTGGGTCGAAAGACTGCTGGAAGGTGAGGAAGATGTCATTTTTCTTGAAAGAGCACTTTTTTTTTTACCACCTCCATGATCTCCAGAATGGCGGACTATAAATATGTAAACAACACAACCGTGTACATGATAGGGAGGCAGTATGACCCTGTAATTATTTGTCCTTCTCCCTTACAAGTGATAAGGAAGTGAGTCCCAATCCCGGAATGAAAAGATTGTGATGGTGTGAACCAACAACTGCAGGGACTCCTTTGTTTAACACTAGAAGTCCCAGAGAGGGGTCATTTAACGAAATGTCTGGGACTTCTAGTGTTAATGTACTGTATACCTCTGGATAACATATACTCATTGCATTTTTATATATTTTTTTTGGACCTTGTGGTTTTCTTTTTATATAAAAATAAAAATTGTAAAAAACAAACGTGCAGATAAATTCTGCATTCACGGCCAATTCTAGAACTATGGATGGTCATAAGTGCCAAATTTGGGAGGATGAGTTACTAACATTATTACGTGGCATTAGCCACTTTTACAGGCTTAGTAGTTGCTGATCGCATAAAAGTTGCAAGATTTACCGGGACACGATCGGGGTAGGTAGTCAGCTGCCTAGGGCACCAATAAGAAGGTACAACTTTTTGGATTAGCCTTGATGTATTCTGTCCCTGCTGCTGACTCAAACTAGCAATGAAAGATCTCAAAGCTCCATTATCCATAAAATCCAATAAAAAATCTCTTGTGACCTAGTTACCTACAATATAATCAGCGCCATGCACGTTCCATTTCCAAGGGTAACAGATGTATTAATACAACATGTTGCAAAGCTACAGCCGTACACCTCTCCATTTGTCATGTATTTACAGTGAAATAACCCTTTAAAAATTAGTCTCAAGATGCATAGCTGAGATTAAATCCCACGACCTCTACAAAATAAGACCAGATTTCGTATTGTATTGAAGTTTTTTTTTTTGTTTTTTTTTAATGGCGTGTGTAGGATTAAGGAGATTAAATGTCGACATCCCTCTTTTTCATGCTGGAGTATGTTGGGGAATGTAGTGTGTGGGTGGTAAGCCCTGCGCTGAGCTTATGTAGTTCCACAGAGGGAGAAGAACTGGGACGATGATGTTTCGGTGACCTGACAATCAGATTTCTTGATTTGGTTACTTCGTTGCAATTAGGAATTCCTAGTACAGAGGATGTATTCTTGTGGATGTGCTAGAGGAAAAAGCCTGGAGAGTTGTCATTTGCTTTAGGCTGGATAAAAGGGATTTTCAGCCTTGGGTATGTGCTTGTTACATTCTCCCGGGAATGCTTGTGTCAGGGGAAAGTAACTTACAAAGATAAAGAAATGAAGATTTTCTGAGGCCCTGGAGGACTAGAACACTCCTGTGCTCTGGAAGAAATGGTCCTCATTATTAAATTACTTCTTCTTTCAAGTTTGTGGCCAGGGGCAGTTCTCAACGGGTTCCATCCGCAAAGACAGAAAGACCATCATCATCATCAGCACCATAATCACGAGAAAGATGAGATTCACCCAGTGCCCATGAGAGACAGCAGGAAAAATACAAGGTAAGAAGACCAATCTATCCTGTGTTACTTGTTACATGAACATTATGTATTGTTAGATCAATCTAGAAACTGAAATTTATATATTGTTAGATCAATCTAGAAATTGAAATTTATTTATTGTCAGATCAATCTAGAAATTGAAATTTATGTATCGTTAGGTCAATTTAGAAATTAAAATTTATGTATTGTTAGAGCAATCTAGAAATTGAAATTTATATATTGTTAGATCAATTTAGAAATTAAAATTTATGTATTGTTAGAGCAATCTAGAAATTGAAATTTATATATTGTTAGATCAATTTAGAAATTAAAATGTATGTATTGTTAGATCAATCTAGAAATTGAAATTTATGTATTGTCAGATCAATCTAGAAATTGAAATTTATGTATTGTTAGATCAATTTAGAAATTAAAATTTATGTATTGTTAGATCAATCTAGAAATTGAAATTTTCTCAAATGTATTTGTGCACCTTGTTTCTAAGAATATAATAGAAGTAAAAAGTACTAAACAAGTTGCTTTATTTTAAGATTTATAAATTCCAAGTTATAACAGCTCTAGGGATGCAAGTTATAACAGCTATAAGGTTACAAGTGACATATACATGTCATACTTGATATACAGATTTTAATGTAGATTTTCTCATGCTCAACAAACTTTGTAGCTATCTGATTTACACTAATGATACATACGGTAAACTGTTTAATAATAGGGCATAGAGAGGGTAAGAACGTACAGTATGTGTATGTATGTATCCAAGTATACTGTGTATTAGAGTCAGCAAAGTATTACAGAGCATCGGAGTATTTTGATCTATCACGAAACACAATCCTCCTTTAACCAGGACCAGTCCCTTCTCCTAAAATGTATATTTTGGCATAAAAAAATTATATGGTCTATAATATTTTGGGGCATTTTTTAAATAACTTTATGAATACATTGACAGTTGGGGTATACACTGTATAAATTGGGACATATCTTCCAACTTTCAGAAACAGGGACAGTTTTTGAGGCAGCTTTAGATTTGTTAAGCCACGCCTCCTCCCTGCAGTCTCTTTGTACCCCATACAGTAACCCCAATAGTGGCTTTCTTTGTATTACATACAGTGATGAAGCCTACACAATAGGTGCCCTAATTAGTGCCCCCACACACCCCATTAGTGCCTTCAGACAGTATGATACTCCTATATTGCCCCCACACAGTATAATTCCCCCAGTGCACACCCACACAGAAAAATGCCTCATTAGTGCCCTTACCTAGTAATGCCCCCATAGTGCCCCCACACAGTATAATGCCCCTATAGTGCCCCCATACAGTATTATGCTCCCCTTAGTGTCCTTCCACACAGTATAATACCCTGTTAGTGCCCTTACATGGTATATTGCCCCTAGATAGCCCCACATAGTATAATGCCCCCTTACTTCTCACACAGTATAATGCCCTTTTAGTTGCTGGCCTCTACATGGCAGAATGCAGTACATAGTATAATGCCCCCTTATGCCATTTTAGAAAAAAAAAACCTCAGGCCATTCCCATGGAGTAGCAGGAGAAATATAGTCTCCCTACTTTTCTAATGTGTTTAACTTTATCTTTGCCCTGAGGATGCTGATAGAGTTGAATCTGGGACAGTCCACAAGACAGCACCCAAAATCCAGGACTGTCTTTTTCAATCCAAGACAGGTGGAAGGTATAAAGTGTATGTGTGTTTGAGGGTCCCTACATAGTCTAATGCTGTCCAATTCACTTCCCTTGATGAGAGGAATGGTTACACCCAGTTGTTCATATAGTCATACATTTCTAGGAGGAACAGACTTCTAGAAAACGCCCAGTTGGTAAAGCACTGTCATTGAGACAAACCTTAAAGATACCTGCATTTTCCCATCTTTGGAACACCCAAGAGGAAATTTATTAACTTTGCTCATAGAAAAGTTTGCAAATTTTGGCTCATGCCAGTTTTGCCCAAAAATATGAGACTTTTTGGATTTTTTTTTACATAGGGGCTCACAATGTACATTTTCCCCTATCAGTATGTCTTTGGAGTATGGGATGGAAATCCATGCAAACAAGGGGAGACTTTTTGGAATTTAGCAATACTCTGATGTCTAGTAGGCAGGACTTAGCTGGAGGACCACTCACAGTCCAGCGGATTTACTATAAAGTATGGTAGAAATTAGCATAAATTATAGAGGAACTCTATCCCAGCTCATATCTGCCATTCATTTCAACCTATGGTGCACAGATAAAATTCAAGTTCAGTTGAATACTGATGTATAAAACACTGGTCTTAGTAAATCTCCCCTCCTTCCACCCATACATCATACGCTCATGCCCTACCTTTGGGTCAATTGGCTTCCATCCATTGTGAAATCTGCTCGATCGCCGAGCGGGATCCAGTCTTTCCCGATCCCGATCGCTCAACCCTAAATGCAATAAGTCATAGGTGGGTTGAGCTGATCTTGAGATTTTAGGATCGTTTTTAAAATCCGATTTTCGATCATTTTCCAGCCGATCCCGATCGTGAAATTTGCTCAATCGCTGATCGGGATCCGATCTTTCCCGATACAGATCGCTCAACCCTATTCATTACTATTGAGTCTGGTCTATGATTAGCTTCAACTGTAACATAGCAAATCTTCTATAGACTGCAATGTAGTTATATAGAAGTCTATGGGACTTGCAATTAAACAATTGCAGGTTAAAAAGGTTAAAGCTCCCCTGGGGGACTATGAAAATAGTAAAAAAAAAAAAAAAGAAAACTCAGTAGCTCATCCTTGTCCTATAAACGTTCTTGATCTCATTAATCCAATTTAAAGTGTATCTCTGGTACTATATGGACATTATTTTACTCATTCTCCACTGCCTTCAGTTATACGTCTAGATTAGTGTTGTTAGTTACAGATTTAACCAGACTAATCGCTCAATGGACGTGAAAACTGCATGTCTTTGCCAGAAATGTGCTTAGGCCATTTGTCACTTCCCTCCCTCCACTCCTATTGGCAGATCATACAAAGTGCATTACTTAGCAGGCAATAGCAAAAAGCAGAGGCAGCAACATATCAGACAGTAGGAAGTAGTAGAAAATCTGAAATCCATCTGCCACTGGAAGGTGGATGTCCCTACATTGCTCCTGCTGTATCAGAATACAGCTACTCCCTGGGAATAGGGTGAGGTATAGTTTAGATTTTTAATGAAATGGCATAACGGGGGAATTATACTATGTGGATGCCAGTCAGGGCCAGCTCCAGGTTTTTATGGGCCCTTGGGCGAAAGAGCCTCAGTGGGCCCCCTTGTGGAGGAGGTGGGAGTCGGGACACTGCTCGCCTCTACGGGTGGACAAAGCAAGTGACGTCACGCAGGAGCGCAGCGTCACCTACGCCATACCTCCCAACTTTTGAAGAGTAGAAAGAGGGACGCGCTCTGCGTGCCGCTGCAAATTTGGCTCCGCCCAATTTTATGTTGACTCTACCCATTCTCATTCATTTTTCATGTGCTCCCACACAGTATAATCCTCCTACAGTCACCCGTAAATTATATGCCCCCGCCTCCATCTCTCCCCCAGTTTCATATACACCCTTCCTCTGCTCCCAGTTTCATGTCCCCCCTCCATCTCTGTCCCCAGTTTCATGCCCTCATCTGCCCCAGTGTTATGCCATTCTCCCCCCCTTCATCTTCCCCAGTGTCATGCCGTTCTCCCCCTTCTCTTCATTTGCCCGCAGTTTTATGGGCCCCCTACATTATGTTCCACCTTAACGTTTAACACAAAACAAACACACTCACCTTCCAACGCTACCCCGCCGCTCTCTCCGCTCTCAATCCACTCACATAGTTATAGGCCCAATGTGAGGTCATCACATCGCGCCTAAAAATGCAGAAGCCGGACCGCAGCGTTAAAGCAGGAGCTGAGCTGTGACAGCTCCTGCTTTAATCGCATATGTGTTCAGCTCATCGGCGTCCAACACACAAAAAGATTTATCCCATATATAACTTTTTTTTGTCTTAGGATCAAGTTCTGGTCACGTGTATCAGAGTCTTCTTGTGCGATTTTTCAGCTAGTGGCTTCACATCATGAACTAAAACTGATTCATCCTATTTCCAAGTTCAGCCAAAAAATTGTGCTTGGGGAAAGGTTGTGATATAATAATAAAAGAAGAATTACTTGCCCTGCTTATTCACGCAAAGCCACATTGCCACTGCACCAGTTCTCCCCACCAGTCTTGGTTTTCTTGGCTACAGTGGTTAAGGAGGTCCTTTCACCACCTCCAACAAGTCTAGTTCTTTACATCAGTTAATAGCTGTTGTTCTATTGATTCCAGCACAGTTGGAATTTTTTCCCTAGCCCCCACCATTCCTGAGCATTCACTACAGTTAGTTTTGGTGCCTGATATACTATTTAGACTCTGTACTGTCAGGAGGGCGGTGTCAGGCAGGAGCAGACAAGGAGTGATATTCTGAGCTCTGACAATGGCTGCGTCTGATTGGAGCTCTGAATCACGCTCCCTGCCTGACCCCGCCCTTCTGACATTACAGAGCTTAAATAGCACATCAGGGATCAAAACTAACTGAGCTTGTTGCTCGGGAACTAGAGAGAAAATTTGCACTATGCTGGAATCAGTGGAGCAGGACCTATTGACAGGTTCTATGTGATTGAATTGGTGAATGTGGTGAAAGGTCCTCTTTAAACAGTAGGTTTCGCCTCCTCCACCACAAGCAACCCATTGTATCTTTCACTTGACCACTGATTCCAGCACAGTTGTAAGTTTCTTTTCTTTTCCCACTGTTCCTGAGCAATTAGTGCCGCACCCAATATGATAATTAGCCTTCTACTGTCAGGTGGGTGGCCTTTGGCTGGCACAAATAGCCTGGAACCGCCTATCTGACAGTAGAAAATCTTATTAGCATGCTGGTTTCTAAAATTCAGGATGGATTCACATCTGCTTTGGCGACTCTGCCTTTGATTCTGCTCAAAATCAGGGGATAAAAAAATTCTATAAGTAGGACTCTTCTCTCGGCTGGTTTTATACTGAAACCAGGTGGAAACTCTGCAGTTCCCATGTGGAACTGAACGATGGAGACCCAAATACTAGTGCAGACCTAGCGTAACTGAAATGATTTCTCAGGAATGGTGGGGGCTAGAAAAAAATTCCAACAGTGCTGGAATCCGTGGAGTGGTACCTATGTAAGGTTGCAAAGGATCAGTAGAGGTGGTGATAGGTCCTCATTCAATACTGGTATACTACCTGGATTGGCTCAGATACATTAATATGTATCTGAGCCTATGATACTTCATTAACTTTTGGAAAGGTTTACTTGTTACTTATCTAAAATTGTCCCCTGCTGCAAAACAAGCAGTCGGCAGACGCATACAGAAGACACATCCCAGACAGATGGTGCTGGGAAGACTAGGGGACTTTCAGAAAAGAATCCACAGTGAATATGTTATTAACCTACAATTTCCCCTGGTCTCAGCGAGCAGATGCCCCCGCCTCTACAAAGCTATTTGTCCGTGTTCTCTTCCAAAGAAGATTTTCAAGCATTAACCAAAAGTACATGAGAGAGATTACTCTCCGGGGCCATTTACTCAATAAACGAGAGGCTGTTTCCCAATAAAAATGTATCCATCTTGTCAACGAAATTAGATATTTTACTAATGACTAAGTATCACTAATAGGCGAATTCACAATATTAGACATGCACATTGAATGTTGTTTTTATTGTGTAAAACAAAAAAAATTGCCTTATTACATTGGTTTTAGGCCTCATGCACACAGAGGGGCCTGCACGGAGGCACATGCAGTCTGTGTTTGTAATTTTTATTATGGGAAAATAAATTTTGCCTTGTTGGATCCCTTATTACAGAAATATTCATTGCTTCTGGATGTGAATACATGGTTCTGGTGAAGTGCAGAGGCTCCACATGATGGCACATGGAGTGCGGACATATAACACTCTTAGTATATAACTTACCATAATGTAGCATATCTATTTCCTCCTTGATAATGTAAGTGCCACAGGCTGAGCAGGTGAAGATGGTGGTGGTAGTAGTAGTTGCAGTGTACCCAGTGTCTGGTGTCCCTCAAGTCTACTGATTTCTTTAGCCCGGCCTATACAGAGATATTATCAACACTGTCCCATATAGAACTATAGTTTCCTATCAGTAAGTCTTTGAAAGAGGAAACCAGAGTACCCAAGGAGAACAAACATACTCCATACACATACCTCCCAAGTGTCCCGCATTTAGCGGGACTTTCACGATTGTAAGCTCCTATCCCGCGGTCCCACACAGCTCCCCCCATGTCCCGCTCTGCACTGAGATAGTTTACTTATTAACATGCTTTCCCCCATCATCCCCTGGCTCTTATAACAGATATGAGGTTGTAACTGGGATAAGAGCCGCGGGTTATCAGGAGAAAGCTTATACTAGTGTAACCTGATCTTGTGTGACATCAGACGTCACGTGACTAGGTAGGCGTGTCTTAGTATCCCGTGCAATGCTTGGAAGAGAAGGACAGATGTGTCGTCTAAGGTACTGAGAGGGGAGGGAGGATGTGAGATGCAGGGTGGAGAGTGTGAATGTGTGTGTGTGTGTATGTTAATACAACTCTGGATATGATTAGTATAAGATAAATTAATGCTGCTCTACATGTGACTAGTGTGAGATATGTAAATGCTGCTCTGGATGTGACTAATGAATGACATGTGAATCCAGCTCTGTATGAGACTAGGGTAAGACATGTCAAGGGAATTCCACTATGGATATGACTAGTGCAGGGCCTGTGAATACAACTCTGGATGTGACTAGTGTAAGACATGTATATGCTGCTTTGGATATGACTAGTGTATGACATGTGAATCCAGCTCTGGATGTGACGAGTATAAGACATGTATATGCTGCTTTGGATATGACTAGTGTATGACATGTGAATCCAGCTCTGGATGTGACGAGTATAAGACATGTATATGCTGCTTTGGATGTGACTAGCAGAGTATTGTGTGTGTGTGTGTGTGTGTGTGAACAGTAACCTGGGGCAGAGATGGAAGGGGAATGTTATACTGAGGAAAGAGATGAGGGGGACAGGAAACTGGGGGCAGATGGAGGGGGGGGGCAGATAAATGTGGATATGAAATTGGGGGAGAGATGGAGGGGTAGAGAAAACCGGGGGATTAATGGAGGAGGGACATGAAACTGGGGGTAGATGAAGGGAGGCACTTAAACTGGGGACAACTAGAGGGGGCATTAAACCGTGGAGGTAGCTGGAGGGGACCTGTCTACCTCTAGTTGTCCCCAGTTTAATGTCACCGTCCAGCTACCCCTACGGTTTAATGTCTGCTTCTAGCTGCCCAAGTTTAATGTCCTCCTCTAGTTGCCCCCAGTTTAATGTCCCACTTCAACTGCCATTAATTTATTGCCCCCTCCAACTACCCCTACTGTTAATGTCCCCCTCCAGCTGCCCCAGTTTCATGTCCCCTCTAGTTTCCCCTAGGTTAAACTGGGGCACCAGGAGAGGGACATGTTATAGAGCAGGAAGAGCCGAGCAGATGATATATAGTGTTATGGGAACAGATTCATCTTGTAGTTTATTAATACAATCCAGGTAGAGAAGAAAGCAGCAAACACATAAGCTATATGTGCAGCAGTCATGTGATTCTCCACTAGAGCATATGTAACCAACAGCAAACACAATGAAGTCCACCAGCATGGAGCTGGAAATATGGAGCTTGTTTTGTATAAAAGACCACACGGGGGTCAATTAGATAAAAGATCTTTGCTCTTTTTTTTGCATAGAACCAGTCGTCTAGATATGAGAGTGAACCTATCAGTGACAGAACCTCCATCTATTACTGTACATACAGAGATAGCTGTCAAATACTGATAGGACCACCCCCATGACTAGATGGCTATACATAGAGAGATAACTGTCAGTCACTGATAAGACCGCCCCCATGACTAGATGGCTGTACATACTAAGATACAGTCCTGTGAAAAAGTTTGGGCACCCCTACTAATCTTAATCATTTTTAGGTGTAAATATTTTGGTGTTTGCAGCAGCCATTTCAGTCTGATATATCTAATAACTGAAGGACACAGTAATATTTCACGATTGAAATGAGGTTTATTGTACTAACAGAAAATGTGCAATATGCATTAAACCAAAATTTGACCGATGCAAAAGTATGGGCACCTCAACAGAAAAGTGACATTAATATTTAGTAGATCCTCCTTTAGCCTCTAGTCCCACGGTAGGGAACCTTCGGCTCTCCAGCTGCTGTGAAACTACAACTCCCAGAATGCTCCATTCACTTCCATGGGAGTTCCAAGAACAGCAGAGCAAGTATGCATGCTGGGAGTTGTAGTTTTGCAACAGCTGGAGAGCCGTACGTTCCCTACCCCTGCTCTAGTCGCTTCCTGTAGCTTTTAACCAGTTCCTGGATCCTGGATGAAGGGATTTTGGACCATTCCTCTTTACAAAACAATTCAAGTTCAGTTAAGTTTGATGGTCTATGGACGAGTACTGCGAGCAGAGGGAGGGGGCGTTCCTCCCGGCTCTATGTACAGTGCGATTGGCTGTGCTGTGAAGAAGGACGTCTGACTGACTGTCAGAAACGCACTTCTGACCATAGAAGAGCTACGGTACCGGGACCGTAAGCTCTTCACACTGGGCCCACATCGGGAAAACCGACAGTGCGCTGAACTCAGCGCACTGTCAGCTTTCCGGCAGTATATAGAACTGCCTATGGGCAAAATGGTGAAAGGTCCTCTTTAAACATTGAGGTGGAATGAAGGGGCTCATGACACTGTGGGCAGACGAAGGGAGGGGGGAGAACGGCATGACACTGGGGCAGAAATGGAGGGACATGAATCTGGGGGAAGAGATGGGGGGACATGAATCTGGGGGAAGAGATGGGGGGACAAATCTGGGGGAAGAGATGGAGGGGACATGAATCTGGGGGCAGAGATGGGGGGACATGAATCTGGGGGCAGAGATGGGGGGACATGAATCTGGGGGCAGAGATGGAGAGGACATGAATCTGGGGGCAGAGATGGAGGGGACATGAATCTGGGGGCAGAGATGGAGGGGACATGAATCTGGGGGCAGAGATGGGGGGACATGAATCTGGGGGCAGAGATGGAGGGGACATGAATCTGGGGGCAGAGATGGAGGGGACATGAATCTGGGGGCAGAGATGGAGAGGACATGAGTCTGGGGGCAGAGATGGAGGGGACATGAATCTGGGGGCAGAGATGGAGAGGACATGAATCTGGGGGCAGAGATGGGGGACATGACTCTGGGGGCAGAGATGGGGGGGACATGAATCTGGGGGCAGAGATGTGAGGACATGAATCTGGGGGAAGAGATGGAGGGGACATGAATCTGGGGGCAGAGATGGGGGGACATGAATCTGGGGGCAGAGATGGGGGGACATGAATCTGGGGGCAGAGATGGGGGGACATGAATCTGGGGGCAGAGATGGGGGGACATGAATCTGGGGGCAGAGATGGAGGGACATGAATCTGGGGGCAGATGAAGGGTGTATATGTAACTGGGGGAAAGATGGAGGGGGGACATATAGTTTACGGCTGACTGTAGGAGGATTATACAGTGTGGGGGCACATGAAAAATGAATGGGCGGAGTCAACATAAAAGTGGGTGGAGCTAAATTTGCCGCGGTGCGGCCTGCTGACTGGCTGGGATCTTGCTCTGCAGCCCACATGCTGAGTTGAGTTTGAGACCCCTGCATTACACTGTGCCCATTTATTTGTCATAGACTTGTCAGCATAAAGCAGGTCAGGACCAGTCCTCCAAAGTAAGACATACTCTTTGTAACCACTCTGGCTAAGAGACAGGGACCCTGTACAGAGTATTATATATATGTTTTCTAATTCTGCAGTAAAATGAGGAGAATCGACAGCACTAAAGTCCGGCAGGTCAAATCTGAACAGCTTTTACGTATAGACGACCATGATTTTGCCATGAGACCTGGATTTGGAGGTAAGACAAGGTTTAAATATTGTGTATATAGAATCATCAAATGCAAAGGGACAAGCTATGACCATCAGACACTGATATCCCATTGTAAGGGTATGTCCACACAGGTCATAGAATTCATAGATCTATGATATGTTTGTATTATGCAACAGCAAATCCCATAAAGGCAATGGGTCTAATGATCCAAAATAGCAGCATCAAAGGGATTTATGATGTTGTAAATTCTGGTTATTGGCCCACAGTTGGTACGGTGCATATGGCTGTAGCATGGTCTGCACCATATGGGTGAAACATAGCCAGGAGAAGATTTGGCCATAATGTAATTCCCCAATTATGTGGGGTCTCAGAGATCAAGGGAACCCTGGAGCGGTGGACTGCCTTATGGCTTGTTTGCCTGTTTTTAAAAGAAGTCTACCACTTTCCCCAAGTATACTCAACTTCCTGCACCGTGTTACAGAGTCATTACAGTGATAAACATCATATTTCAGTAGATATGGAGAAAAATAACTTTGACGTCTTATGCAAATGAGGCAGTTGGTGCAATGGGGGTCGGCCTTTGGCTCCCTGGAGCACTGCTCTTTCCACTCAGAAGCCCACCATGTGCAGTGGGAGTTAATCCACCAATGCTATCACATCACCCATCCTACTTAAAGGGGTTGTCCCACGTCGCATACTCCCTAGTCTTCGCTGCAGTAAATTCTTCTGTCTTCCGCCTTTGTTGCGTCATTGGTGGGCGGGGTCACATATGCAAAGCCAGCGGCGAGAAGTCGTCGCTTCTATGCCGCTGGCCCTGCGTGTGCGCTGCCGATGCACTAGGTATCGGACGTACAGCCTTCACAATGTAATACAGACCCGGCATCCGCTGTAATAGAGAGGCGGATGCCGTGGAGTGTAGACGCCGGCACAGGTGAAGCCAGCAGCGGCAGGACCAATGCTGCTATTCCGCTCCTCCGCCCCTCCCCCCTCCCCTCCGGAATAGCAGCATCGCTCCTGCCGCTGCTGGCGTCACCTGTGCCGGCGTCTACACTCCCCAGCATCCGCCTCTCTATTACAGCGGATGCCGGGTCTGTATTGGCGGCCCCTTCCCTCCCCCCAAAGTGTAAACTACCCCCCCTCCAGGCTCGCTCCGGTGCACTTAGCCCCTCCCCCCCCCCCCTGAGAGCAGCAGATACATCACTTGACTTATGACCAGATAAGTCAAGGGATGTGTCCAAAAAAATGAATAAAGTAAGATAGTGGACAAACAAAGCAGTTTTGCTGAAGCAATGTATTTAGGAAAAGTCTTACATTCACATTAACCAGCAGTATAGATAGGATCCTTGTGATGGGACAACCCCTTTAATCAGCAAGAGCAGTGCTCGCAGTACTGAAGGCCCGCCCCCAGTGCACCAACTGCCTCATTTGCATAAGACTTCAAAGTTATTTTTCTCCAAATCTACTAAACTGACAACCATAACCAAGGTCTGTTGTTTATCACTGTGATGTGCTCTATGATGAGGTGGTAACAGTTCAATGTGCTTGGGCAAAAATCTGCAGTATTTTATATTAGCAATAAACAAGTCTCATTCACATCATGCGAAAAAATCAGCAATGTTAATTTATACTGTGGATTCTCACCGCAGATTTACCCTTTGTAATCTATAGGGTGAAATCTGTGACAAATCTGCAGCAATTATTCCTGAAATCTGCAACAAAAACATCAAATATTTTGAACAATGGATTGTTCATGGTGAAAAATTCTTTAAACATAAGACTAGGCTTGAGCTGATCTTGAGATTTCAAGATCGATTTTAAAATCCGATCTCCGATCATTTTCCAGCCGATCTCGATCCTGATCGCGATCGTGAAATTTGCTCGATCGCCGATCGGAATCCGATCCTTTCCGAACCCGATCCTCAACCCTAGTCAATGCTTCTCTACTAGGGTTGAGGATCGGGATTCGGAAAAGGACCTCCGGATCTCGATCCGGCTGATCGAGCAAATTCACGATTCGCGATCAGGATCGACGATCGGCTGAAATTTACTCGATCGCCGATTGAAATCCGAACTTTTCCGATCCCGATCGCTCAACCCTACATAAGACCCTTCTGAGTGTACCTGCAGTTTGTAATTATTATACCCCAATGTCACCAAAATTCATCCTGGAGTAATATATACTGTTTTTTTTTCTTTTGAAGGTTCAGCAATTCCTGTCGGTATTGATGTACAGATAGAAAGTATAGATAGTATCTCAGAGGTTGATATGGTGAGTTTCAAATAACAGATATCTTCTACTTTTCTTTGGTACATTAACCCCTTCCCGCCCATGACATTTTTTGATTTTCGCTTTTCGTTTTTGTCTCCCCTCCTTCTAAACCCCATAACTTTTTTATTTCTCCGCTCCCAGAGCCATATGATGTCTTAATCTTTGCGGGACAAATTTTTCTTCATGATGCCGCCATTATTTATTCTGTATAATGTACTGGGAAGCTGGAAAAAAAATCAGAATGGGGTGGATTTGAAGAAAAAATACATTTCTGTGACTTTCTTACGGGCTTCGGTTTTACGGCGTTCACTGTGCAGCCAAAATGCCATGGCCCCTGTATTCTGTGTTTCGGTGTGATTCCGGGGATACCAAATTTATATGGTTTTATTTACATTTTAACCCCTTAAAAAAAATCCAAAACTGTGTTAAAAGTTTTCTTTTTTTTCTAAAAGTCGCCATATTCTGACAGTCGTAACTCCTTTTTTACGTCCGTGTATGGGGATGCATAGGGCGTCTTTTTTTGCGGGGCCAGGTGTACTTTTTAGTTCTACCATTTTCGGGAAATGTTATTGCTTTGATCACTTTTTATTCAAATTTTTATCAGAATCAAAACTGTGAAAAAACGGCGGTTTGGCACTTTTGTCTATTTTTCCCGCTACGGCGTTTACTGTACAGGAAAAATATTATTAAAGATTTGTAGAGCGGGCGATTTCGGACACGGGGATACCTAACATGTATGTGTTTCACAGTATTTAACTACTTTTATATATGTTCTAGGGAAAGGGGGGTGATTTGAATTTTTAATACTTTTTTAAAAAAATTATATTTATTTAAATTATTTTTTTTTGCATTTATTAGACCCCCTAGGGGTCTTGAACCCCTGGGGGTCTGATCACTAATGCAATGCATTACAATGCTAATGCATTGCAATGCATTGCAAAATACTGGCACTTCTATTTCAGGCTGCATAGACCAGCCTGCAATTGAAGTAATGTAATGACAAGCCGGGGAGCCTTCACAAGGCTCTCGGCCGTCATAGTAATGTGACGCTGGCCTCAGAGCTTACTCCGGGTGCCGGCGATCACAAAGAAAATAGCGGCGCCCATGCGCCGCCGGGAAAATGGCGCCTTCGGTGCCACTAACCACGGCGCCGGAGGAGTTAATGCCTCCAATCAGTCTGGGGACCGATCGGAGACATTAGCGCCAGTTGTCTACTGCATAAACCAGTAGACACCCAGCAGCTATGGCGGCCGCCCAGCTCCCGGGCGGTCGCCATAGTTACACACCCAGCATGTACTATTACGGCGGATGTTGGGAAAGGGTTAAATAATAAACAAATTTCTTAAAGAGGACCTTTCACCATTTTCACCAATTCATTTTCTGTTAATAGGCCCCGCATCACTGATTCCAGCACAGTTGGAATTTTCTCTCTAGCCCCCACCATTCACAAGCAACAAGTACAGTTAGTTTTGATGCCTGATGCGCTCTTTAAGCTCTCGAACGTCATGTGGGTGGTGTCAGGCAGGAAGTGTGATTCAGAGCTCCAATCAGAGGCAGCCAGTGTCAGATCTTTGAACCACACGCGTTGAGTGCTCCTGCCTGACAACGCCCTCCTGACAGTACAGAGACTAAATAGGATATCAGGCACCACAGCATTCACTGCTCAGGAATGGTGGGAGCTACAGATAAAATTCCATCTGTGCTGAAATCAGTGGAGTGGCACCTAATAAAGGGGCTCTATCAGCAAAACCTAAAAAAAAATGATCTACTTACGCAACGTGTACACTGGGCGGGCATTCAGGGTGCGATGTCTTCTTCATATACGCCTCCTCTTCCTCCGATGTCCTCGGGTCCCGTCCTCCTCTGGCGCTCACTAACTGACATCGATAAAAAAAAAATGGCCTGGGCGCCTGCGCAGTAGCTGTAGTAGAAGCCGCATGCTACTGTGCAAGCGCCCAGTCCATTTTTTTTTATCAATGTCAGTTCGCGAGCGTCGGAGGAGGACGGGACCCGAGGACATCGGAGGAAGAGGAGGCGTGGATGAAGAAGACGGCACTCCCTGAATGCCCGCCCAGCGTGCACAATGCATAAGTAGATCACTTTTTTATAGAGTATTATTTTAAAACTGGGGGTAGTTTAATATAACATTTACGGTGCCTGAATAGCCTTTTTAAAGGATATTCACGCATATGTGGGGCTCTATCAGCATGATTTTGCTGATAGAGCCCCTTTAAATTATGTAAAGAGCAGGACTTGTTTGAGTTGCTGAAAGGTCCTCTTTAAGGATGTTGCCTAAAAATAACATAAATGATAAGTCACGTATTGTCTTAAACATCTTTAAACATTAATTTCTTATTTCATTTTTGCAATACGCATTTTGTTCTCACAAAGTAATAAATCATTTATACAAATTGGTTTTTGCATTCAAACCATATCTATTAAAGAATAATATTACCTTTAATGGAGATATTTTTTAAAATTCATGTCCTACCCTTAGGGTAAGGCTTCACCTGGCGGGCTGCAGCAAAAAAGCGCTGCATTGCAGTTTTTCCCGTAGCGCTTTTTTTTTTTTTTGCTGTGGCCCACTACGTCGGGCCTTAGCCTTAAAGAGAGTTTGTGGTCCTTAATGCATTTTTGATACCGGTGAGCTTTCCACAGGATAGATCATCATTATCTGATCTGTGGGGGTCCATCCCCTGAAATTTTAATGTGACAATGATAGAAGCAGATAAGGTGGTACAGTTGCTTTTGGCCGACACACAGTAGAGTGAAGCCTCTCCTACATAGGAGCTTTGCAAGAAAGTCTTTGGATGCTGTTTGGTTAGCAAAGCAACTGTATCACGTTTTCCTGCTTTCATATGTAAACTTCTCTTAGGAGAGAGAACCTTGGGGCAACTCTGGTGAACTTTAAACTCTGAACTGTCCATTTTATTACAACAAATAAATAAAATACCAATAAATATAAATCCTCAAATTATCATCTCATTTGGTCTTTAAATTCTGTTGACACTTACGTCATGGTTTCTGTTCATAGCGAAAACAATGACACCGTGTTGGATCTGATGGAGAACCCTTTCAATCAGGGGTGAACCTAGTCTTTGTGCCGCCTGAGGCGGACGTCAGAAAGCCCCCCCCCCGAGGAGGGGTGGAGCCAAGCAGAGGGGGCGGGGCGTAGGGGCGGAGCTGAGCGGAGGGGGCGGAGCAGGCAGAGAGCAGGCAGGGAGAGGACCTGCTCTCTGCTAAGCGTGAAGGGCAGCCGCTGGAGCAGCGCTGCGTCCACAGGGCCGCCCCAATCCACCACTCGGTGACGCTAAGCCAATCCAGGACAGCTTGTCCTGGACTGGCTTAGGACAGCAAAAATGCCGCCCCCCAGAGCCCCAGCATAGCGCCGCCTGAAGCTTCAGGTCGCCTCATGGGAGCTGCTTTCAATTATAATAAAGTCCATAGGGTCAAGGCCTCCTTGCTTTCACACCAGAAATAGTAATGTATGATGCATTATTTATGTGATGAAAATGCAAACCATATTGGAACCTGGACGAAATGTCATAGAGCAAATGTTTCTATAGTCTAAAAAATATGATAAAAGTGGATAACAAGTAAGATGGCTGTCAGACAACTTTCCCTAATCCCTGGCCAGGTTATCTTCTTGTGTATGAGAAGGTAACCCACAATATGGAAATCATGGCTGGGTTTCTGACCAGTCCCAAACCATGGAAAGTTCCTGCACTCATGTTCCTATCCATTGTCAACCGAAAAATATAATACCACTAAGATTGTTTCAGAGAATCTTTAAATCGCTGCAACATTTTGAACTGTTTATATTTGCAAAAATGTTTCACTTTTAATTGTCTACAAATTTCCATATGGTTATGTTCATGAGAAAATCTCTCTATGCTCTGCCTTAGGGTGCATTCAGACTACGTAACGCCGGGCGTGTATGAGAGCCGTACACGCCGGCATTACGGCAGACTGCCGAACACTTCCCATTCACTTCAATGGGAGCGCTCGTAAACGCCGCTGTTACGAGCGCTCCCATTGAAGTGAATGGGAAGTGTTCGGCAGTCTGCCGTAATGCCGGCGTGTACGGCTCTCATACACGCCCGGCGTTACGTAGTCTGAATGCACCCTTAGGCTGTATTCACACTGAGTAACGCTGGCGTTTTTTGTGCTTATTTTTGCTACGCAGCGTTAACGCCGCGCTATGTGCAAAAATAAGCACAAAAAACGCCAGCGTTACTCAGTGTGAATACAGCCTTAAAGTATATGTAAAATTGCATAATATATCACATATAACACGTTTCTCGTGTTCAATTGAATATTGTTTTCTTGTTTTGCTTTTTTCTGTCGGCCTGTCAAGGATTTTACAATGACCTTATACCTCAGACATTACTGGAAAGACGAGAGACTCTCATTCCAGAGCACTAACAACAGGAGCATGACATTCGATGGAAGACTAATAAAAAAAATTTGGGTGCCAGACGTATTCTTTGTTCATTCCAAGCGGTCATTTATACATGATACCACAATGGAAAACATCATGCTCCGCGTGTATCCGGATGGAAATGTCTTATTCAGCCTAAGGTGAGGAGGACGTATAGTAAATTTTTCTGAATTTCAGGAACTATCAACCTAACAATAGCATTCGATATCTAGACACAACTTTTACATTGACCACTTAATGACTGGGCCATTTTTCTAGGCTTGTGACCCGACCTATTTTCAGGTTGTTTGGTTTGAGTAGTTTTGAAGGCTATAACTTTCTCGTGCAGGTGAAAACTCTGCAAGAACATAAAGTACATCCCTAAACTATCTAAACATCGACCACATGGACATGTATAGTCAATGGGTAGTCAGGAAGTGTTTAAAGGGGTTGTCCAACACCCCAGGTGTATTGGATATTGCTGACGTATCCACAGGCACGGCACTGTACTGTACACTAAAGCCATAGCATCAGGGAACTACCCTGCCCAGTGATGCCCACCCTACACAGTACGAATGTCCACTCATGATCCCACTTTAGAAAAGGCAGTTGTCTATTTCACCAGTAAATAGCTGGCTGTCATGTTACTCTCAGTCTTCTCTGGGATCCCTGCCCTCCACTGGTTTACAAGGGTGAAAATCCTGGGTAACCCCTAAAGTGCTGGGACTTCTATAGTAGTTGAAGGAGTCCCTGCACTAGGAGATACACCACAACTTTTATAATACTCCCTTAGAAACTCCCCTCCTCGGTTTAATGTCTGTTTTTGGCTCCTTACACACAGCAATCTCTCATTATGTTCATCCACACACAGGGGCATAACTATAGGGGGCATAGCTATAGGGGGTTGAAGAGGTAGCGGTTCCTCCTGGGCCCTGGAGGTTCTTTAGCGTACAATAAGACACCAGTATAAATACCAGATGGTAAGTGGGGCCCTGTTATTGATTTTGCATCAGGGCCCAGGAGGTTCTACTTATGCCCTTGCCCACACAGTTTGAATGCCCCCTAGAGGTCCCACTTTAAAATGGCCAGTTATTTAACCAGTAAAGCATGGGGTCAATTTTTGGTGCATCTGTGGGGATTTAGCATAATCCAAGGTAATGATGGGAGTCGTACAATTAGGCAAGATTAATAAATATGGACCTAAGTGCAGGAATATAGAGGAATACACATTGTTACAGTTATTACGTGGTTGGAATAAAACGAGCTGATATGTGTTTCCGCTTATCAAGAGGGAATTGTAGAAAAATGAAAACTGGACATCTGGTGTATTTTCCTGTAAGGATACAGTGTTTAATGTAATAAGCTGTCTTTGTCGGGGCTACACCAGAGTCAGATTATACTGGATTTTTATAGCAAAGCTCAAGGACCTCCTGGGTAATCTGAGGATAATATATAACGGATGTACTGTATAGACTACCATATATATCACGACCAGATGCCCCGGGCTGGTTTATATCACATTTAAGGTCAAATAAGAAATAAAACCATAAACCATAATGTAGATTATTTCATTATTTTTTTTTATGTACATGATTATTGGGCTTCCATCTTGCTTGAACTTCACATCTGCTGTATTGACAGCTTTACAGTATAGCCATGGCCATAGGCAGCAATAGTCTGGCGCCAACTAATTGAGGTCTATGAGAGCGTTCTCTAGACATGATCTGTTGTAGGTCATTTTCTGGTGATACATTCCCTTTATCCACTTCTTGACGTTGAATGTACATGTACAATGTTGGGTTTGGAGAGAGTTATACATCAGACAACCAGCGGTAGCTTTTGTTCAGGGCCCCCTACCTCATCCCTACAGTGAATTCTTGATAGTGATGGATACGGGTCTAAGGAGTTTAATCCACCTTAGTGTGGTTAGTGTAATCTGTGGGTCTCCTTGGTTTATGGGCCAGATGGAAGCTGCAATCTCAATACTGGTGCCAGTACTAATGGGCCCTCTAAGGCTCCTGCGGCCCGATGCAACTGAACCCTCTGTGCCCGCTCAAGTTACACCCCTGAAAGTGAATGCAACATGCTGGGAACTGTAGTTTCACAATAACTGTAGTACCAAAGGTTTTTGACTCCTGCCCTAAGACAAAAGAGAAATAGAATAAAGTTAAAAATATATATATATATTTAAAAAATGTCAAAAATAAAATAAAAAAAAATAAAAGTTTAAGTCACCCTCCCACATTTTACACATAAAAGTATCTTAATAAAGAAATAAACATATTAGATATTGTTGTCAGAAAATGTCTTCAAAACTCTGCTTTTTGATGCTTCTCCTCACCCAAAAAATTAATAAGAAGTCATAAGCACCACCAAATGGTATCAATATATGTTTGTCCTGCAAAAAATGAGCCTTCACACAGCACCAAAGCTATAGGTGCCAGTATGTGGGGATGAAAAAAAAAGGTTTTATTTTTTTATAAGCAGTAAAAAATAAAAAAACTACTGTGTATACTCGAGTATAAGCCGACCTGAATATAAGCCGAGGCCCCTAATTTTACCACAAAAAACTGGGAAAACTTATTGACTCGAGTATAAGCCGAGGGGGGAAAAATGCAGCAGCTACTGGAAAATTTAAAAAATTAAAATGGTCAGAGTTTTTGGGGTGCAGTAGATGCTGGGCAAAGGGAGGGGGTGTTTTGGTTGTCTGTCTTCCCCTTCCCTGAGCTTGAGGACTGGGTCTTTTCTTCCCGCACTTGGAATTCAGCCTGGCTGTATATAGGGGATCTGCAGTGCTCCTATTAACCCCTTCCCGATGGAACAGGAGCACTGCAGATCCCCTATATTCAGTAGACCGGGCACTGTCAGACACAGGGATACCTCATGTGTTTGTGTTTCACAGTAATTTTCTACTTCTATATGTATTCTAGGGAAAGGAGGGATTTACAACTTTTATTTACTTTATTTTTTTATTATAGTTTTTTTTTAAAAGCTTCTTTCTTTTTTTCACTATTTTATGGGAGATTCTATATATTACTACTGTATTACTATTGCGGCTGGTTACAGACCACTCCCCCCCCCCTCAAAAAAAAACAAAACCTTTTTCTTTTTTTTTTGCTTGATTCAAGTATAAGCTGGGGGGTGGGGGTGGGGTTCAGCACAAAAACTGTGCTGAAAAATTCGGCTTATACTCAAGTATATACTATACACTCTGCCGATTTTAGGCGGACACTGAGCCGATCTTCAACGTAGACTCCAGTGCAGATGTGAACGTAGCCATAAGGCCTCATGCACATGACAGTGACATTTTTGATGGATCTAACGTCCATGAAAAACTAACGTTAACGTTTTTGACGGCCGTTTTGCTTCAGTTCTGTTTCGTTTTCCATTTTTGATGACTCATTCACTCACTGATCCATTTTTAACAGATGTGAAGTGGATGACAATCCATTTTACATCATTTAAAAAACGGATCCATTAATTTCTATTGAGTCCATGTGTCCGTGAAAACAGACAAAGATAGAGAAGGTCAGTTTTATTGATGACTGTTAAAAACGGGCCATCAAAAAACCGGACATGTGAATAGACACATTGAATTCAAAGTGTTCCCAAAATGAACATGTTACGGACACTGCAAACATGTCTGTCATTTGTCTGTTTTCACTGTCTAATGAGGGAACCTGTGACTTTTCTTGCTGCTCATGGCTATAGAGTGGCATGAACCTGCGGCCAGGTTTCCATTAAATAACCAGTCCTGTATTCATGTACTTACCCCTCTTTCACATCTGCGTTGGTATTCCGTCTGTGGGAGTTTGCATGGGGACCCCCAAACGCAATTGCAAGCGGTGTGCTGTAAAAGCACATGGACCCCATAGATTACAATAGGGTCCATGTGCTTGCTGCGCGCTGCCTGCATGAATCATGTGGACAGGAAAGTAGATTGTAAACTACTTTCATGTCCGCATGTTCCCTGTGGAGATCTGGCGGCAAGCACACGGACCCCATTAAAGTCTATGGGAATCTGTGTGCTTTTACTGCACACCGCTTGCAATTGCGTTTGGTATTCCATTCAGGGGGTTCCCATGCAGACTCCCCCAGATGGAATACCAACGCAGATGGGTACCAACCCTTAGTGATACATAAACATGCTGTTCCTTTAATGTTTCAGGATAACTGTATCTGCAATGTGCTTCATGGACTTCAGCAGATTTCCTCTGGACACCCAGAACTGCTCTTTGGAACTGGAAAGTTGTAAGTAGGTTTCCATATTACTTGAATCACAACTTTCAGCCTATATCTCTATGCACAATATGTTCACCATATCAACAACAGGTCCCGTACTATATGAGTCCAAATTATTTTCCATATATAGTATACACTGTTTCGGGGGTTACAGGCTACTGTGAATGAAACCTTCGTAAATTTAATTCAATAAGGTTTACCTATGGGGTCTGAGCCCTACATTTGCAGCAAATTTGCATGTAAAAATGTTGGTGGCCCCTGCCATCACTGGAGGGAGCTTGAAGATACTGACAGATTTAGGTGACTTTCACATCTGTGCACCTACCACACCTACCATATGCCATTCACACCAGATATTTCTGCCCTCCCTATAGCTATGACTGTAACAGATATACACTGCTCAAAAAAATAAAGGTAACACTCAGCGCCCAGGCGTTGTAGGGAGGTCAAAGGCAAAATACAGCGGCACTCTTACGTAGAAAAGGCCTCCCATTGTTTTCAATGGGAGGCAGAGATCGCAGCAGGACATACTCCCTTTCCCATTCATCTGGGCCTAATCAGCAGAAAGTGGCCATACCACAGGCGGAATATGAAGAGAAATTCTTCCTCATTTTCCACCATGTGAGCATACCCTTAGGGCGGGTTTACATCTGCGCCCTGGGTCTCCGCTTTCAGATTCCGTCTTCTGCCCAAGAAACTTAACAGAAGACACAAACTGGCAGTCATTTTTCAAACCCATTCATTTGAATGGGTTTGCAAAGTGCCCGCCCGTGAGCGTTTTATGGTCTCCGCTGCAAAACCAATTTTTTTTTTTAACCGGACACAAAGTCTGACATGCAGGACTTTATGTCTTATTATGGGATTATGGGATCTCCTGTTGGCAGAAGACGGAAATCTAAAAACGGAGACCGGGGCGCAGGTGGACTCTCCTTAATCATTGTAAACTGCTTCCTTATTGTCCCCCAAACATAATATATTACTAGAGATGAGCAAGTACTGTTCGGATCAGCCGATCCGAACAGCACGCTCGCATAGAAATGAATGGACGTAGCCGGCACGCGGGGCCGGCCGACGTCAAAGCGGAAGTACCAGGTGCATCCATTCATTTCTATGGAGCATGCTGTTCGGATCGGCTGATCTGAACAGTACTCGCTCATCTCTACATATTACCCTTTAACTGTGGCTAATGCGGTCAGTTTGGCCCCCCCTGAGCTATGGAGCTGAAATGCAATTGCTTAGATTGCTTGCTGGTCCTACCACTAAGGGCTAGTTCACACGTGAACTGCCCGCGCGGGTTTTGACACAGAGAGAGACGCGGCGAGCCGCGACTCTCTCTTGTCAAAACCCACCCGCCGCGACCATCGCTGTCGCGGCTTAACCCTCTGCTGTCGGCTCAAATGAATGAGCCGACATAGGAGGGAGCTGCCGGGGGCGGAAGCCGCGTGACTGAGACAGCGCGGCTTCCGCCTGAAGAAAGGACATGTCCTTTCTTTTCTCCGCTAGCAGCAGCTTGCCGCTAGCGGAGAACAGAAGCCCGGCGGTCTCCATAGACCACCATTATAAGGGGAGGTTTTGGACGCGAAATCCGCTGTCAAAAACCTCCCCTTATACTCACGTGTGAACTAGCCCTACTCTCCCCTGGATGCAGTTGTTGGATGTGAAGAAGGGCAAAATTAACTACCAATAATAAAGAAAAGTTAAAAAAATAAACAAACAAGAAATAAAACCAGTCTATAGACCAAAGCTCAGTACAGCGTTTTTTTCTCTCGTCATACTTGGAGGACAGGGCGCAGTAAGTAATGACCTCATTGAGTTTTGCTATGACTGGAGCTTATTTCCCCTAGTCATCTGGGATTAATGTGGCCCATTTAATAATAACTTTGCTTCTATTTATACACGCTGAGCCCATTAAATCATGGCACTAATGTAATCTTTCCAGAACGCAGAAGGTTAAATCTAAGCAGATACTGAATCTCATTTGAAGAGCTGGAAAACATCTTCATTTCTACTGAAACCAAAGCAGCTCAGCAAACTCCTATATGGAAAACGTGCAGTATCCGGTAGACACATGGCTGACGTGTCACAAGATCATTGTATCACAATTGACACTGCATTGGGCTGGGCTCATACACACTGCACAAAAAACATGAAAGATGGTGATAAGAGTTAGGACTTACGAAAGTGTACTGTGAAACATGTCGAGGTCTACACCTAAGATGATGGATGCGGATACTCATGTGTTTACCATGTGTTTGTCATATAGAACACCCATTTTATTCTTTGACCAATTATATTACGCATTTCTATATGATGTATTTGTAACACTTAAGGTGGCATAAGGCTATTATTTTCCTCAATAAACCTGAGAGAATTATCATTATAATTAATTTGGACATCTGCTGACAATCTGAGACTGGAACCGCTTGGGTTCCGATGACCCTACCATAGCTTGTCTTGGATTTACAGGGAGTTAATTGGTAACTGGCATATTGGTCCACATTTACAAGGGCGTTTGCGTATGAAAAGGGGCAAATAATGCGCATGTGTTGCATCTATGTCACATCTCTGCCTCTGCACCCGGCTCGCCACTTTTTTTAGACAGTGGGTGTGGCAGGGCGTGAATCTGGGTGTGCCATCCATGGGCTCTCCATTCTGCCAGATTTACTATAACTCATGCCAGGAAACTTTTCGCTACGTGGGGCTTTAGCCTTAAAGAGGACCTTTCATCAGATCGGGCACATGCAGTTTTATATACTGCTGGAAAGCTGACAGTGCGCTGAATTCAGCGCACTGTCGGCTTTCCCGATCCGTGTCCGGTGTAAAGCGCTATCGGTCCCAGTACCGTAGCGCTTTAGTGTCAGAAGGGCGTTTCTGACTGTTAGCCAGGAACGTCCTTCTGCCTTGCGGCGCCTATCGCGCTGTGCTGTGTGAGCGGGGAGGAACGCCCCCTCCCTCTGCTTACACAGCTCGTCCATAGACGAGTATTATCAGGAGGGGAGGGGGCGTTCCTCCCCGCTCCACTGTACAGCGCGATAGGCGCCGCGAGGCAGAAGGACGTTCCTGGCTAACAGTCAGAAACGCCCTTCTGACACTAAAGCGCTACGGTACCGGGACCGATAGCGCTTTACACCGGGCACAGATCGGGAAAGCCGACAGTGCGTTGAATTCAGCGCACTGTCAGCTTTCCAGCAGTATATAAAACTGCATGGGCCCGATTTGATGAAAGGTCCTCTTTAAAGGGTAATGTCACAAAAAGTAGACATCCTTTATCTGTAGGAGAGAGGATAAATACCTGATCAGTGGGGGTCTGAATGCAGAGACCCCCTCCTATCCCAACAGGAATAGGTTCTTTCCCCCTGCTCGGCATTCAGCCTGATGGTAATTGTGAATGGTGGAGGATGGCGGATGGTGCTCTCATTCCCTTCTATGGGAGCCCTGGAGATAGCGGAGTTCTGTACTTTGATTGACTCTTGTATCCCTTTGAAGCGAATGGTAGTGTCATCCAGCAACAGTCACACTGCAGTCAGCCTGAATACACAACGGGGTCATTCCCAGTAGTGAGATCCCCACCTATCAGGCATTTATGCTCTATCCGCTATCTAACCCTTTAATATAAGTACTGTATATACTCGAGTGTAAGCCGAATTTTTCAGCACAGTTTTTGTGCTGAAAAAGCCCCCCTCGGCTTATACTCGAGTCAAGCAAAAAAAAATTTTTTTTTTTTTTTTTTTTTTTTGGGGGGGGGGGGGGGGAGATCTATGACCATCCGCAATAGTAATGTATAGAGTCTCCCATAAAATAGTGGAAAAAAAGAAGCTTTAAAAAAATAAAGTAAATAAAAGCTCCTTTCCCTAGAATACATGTAAAAGTAGAAAATGACTGTGACACACATACACATTAGGTATCCCTGTGTCTGACAGTGCCCGGTCTACTGAATATAGGGGATCTGCAGTGCTCTTGTTCAGTCGGGAAGGGGTTAATAGGAGCACTGCAGATACCCTATATTCAGCCAGACTGAATTCCAAGTGGGGGAAGAAAAAACAGTCCTCAAGCTCAGGGAAGGGGCAGACAGACAACCAAAACACCCCCTCCCCTTTCACCTTCCCCAGCAACTACTGCACCCAAAAACTCCGACCATTTTAATTTTTGAAATTTTCCAGTAGCTGCTGCATCCCCCCCCCCCCCTCCTCGGCTTATACTCGAGTCAATAAGTTTTCCCAGTTTTTTGTGGTAAAATTAGGGGCCTCGGCTTACATTCGGGTCGGCTTATACTCGAGTATATACGGGTAGTCTATATGACAGGCATCATTTGGTTTTATGTAACTGTTGCTGCATTATGAATCTTGAATTTTAGATAGATAGATAGACAGCCAGACAGACAGACAGATATTTACAATTTGTCCCATGATCAACTACAAACCTCATATTTTCCTATGGGCATGAGAGTACATCGTTCACCAGTTCCAGGAAGCGGCATCCGTATTAGTCAGTCTTAATAGACCATAATGTAAATGACAGTGATGTAACCTATCTATCTAGTGATGTAACCTATCTACCTGCAACTTCATGTGATCTTTCGTAGATGCTTACAATGAAGATGACCTCATGCTGTACTGGAAGCGAGGAAATGAGTCCCTGAAAACCGATGAACATATTTCACTGTCCCAGTTTTTCATTGAAGAGTTCAGTGCGTCCAGTGGATTGGCCTTGTACAGTAGTACAGGTACATAGTGTTAGTAGATGCAGCAGTGGCCATCTTGGGAATGGAGTTCTGTAGTTTAAGGCTAAGGCCTAAGCTGCTTTTTGTGTTGCAGATTCTGATTCAAAGCCAGATGTGGATTGAGCACAAAGGAGAAGTATAAGAGCTTCCTTTATATTTCCCATTTCTTTTGTAGCCACACCTGGGTTGGCCCCCAAAAAAGCACAGTAAAATTTGCAACAAAAACCAGCTTTTCAACAACATGGGGCTTTAGCCTCAAAGGGTTTTTCAGGCTAAAAATATCGATGACCTAAGCTAAGGATAGGTCATTAGTATCAGATTGGTGAGGGAGGACACCTGGTACCCTCTATGATCAGCTGTTCTCAGCAACTGATACACAGGGAATGGAGCAGGAAGCAGACAGTGCTGTTCTCTGTGTAGTGGCTGGACCAGGTACTGCAGATCAGCTCCCGCTAGAAAATGAATATCGGGAAATAATAATAATAATTAATAATACTTTTTATTTATATAGCGCCAACATATTCCGCAGTGCTGTACAATTTGTAGGGTTCAAATACAGACAGAAAGATACATTACAAAGAAAGTCATTTCATACAATGGGACTGAGGGCCCTGCTCGCAAGAGCTTACAATCTATGAGGTAGAGGGGGTGACACAAGAGGTAGCAGGGGTGGTATTGCTTATGCAGAGGTCAGACACTTTTGTAATAGAGATGACTGTCATTACATAAACATAAGACTTTATGAGCCGTCAACAGTCGTGTCCTTTAACATGTGGATGGAGCTTGGACCTATAAAGTTAGCATGAGATGGCCTCATATCATGTGGGGAAATGTGGGAGCGGGGACAGAGGAGGGTTAAGGGTTTACGTTAGAAATTGTGATAGGCTTGTCTGAAAAGATGCGTCTTTAGTTTGCGTTTGAAACTGTAGAAATTGGGAGTTAATCTGATTGTCCGGGGTAGAGCATTCCAGAGAAGTGGTGCAGCTCGAGAGAAGTCTTGTATACGAGCGTGGGAGGTTCTGATAATAGAGGATGTAAGTGTTAGGTCATTGAGTGAACGGAGAGCACGGGTTGGGCGGTAGACAGAGATGAGGGAAGAAATGTAGGGAGGTGCGGCTTTATGGAGAGCCTTATGGATGAGAGTAATAACTTTATATTTTATTCTATAATGAATAGGCAGCCAATGTAGTGACCGGCACAGACCAGAGGCATCACTGTAGCGTCTAGCCTGATAGATGAGCCTGGCCGCTGCATTCAGAATAGATTGTAGAGGGGAGAGTTTAGTAAGGGGAAGACCGATTAGTAAGGAGTTACAGTAGACAAGGCGAGAATGAATCAGAGAGACAATAAGTGTCTTTAGTGTATCTCTGGTAAGGAAAGGGCGTATTCTGGAGATGTTTTTGAGGTGGAGGTGACATGAGCGTGCAAGTGATTCAATATGAGGGGTGAAGGAAAGGTCTGCATCAAACATGACTCCGAGGCAGCGGGCCTGCTGCCTAGGAGTTATAGTAAGGCCTGAGACTGCAATGGATATATCAGGGACAGATCTGTTAGATGGTGGAAACAGTGGTAGATCAGTCTTGGAGAGATTTAGTTTCAGATAGAGCGAGGACATGATATTAGAGACAGCAGAGAGACAGTCACTGGTCTTCTGTATGAGTGCAGGGGTGATGTCACGGGAAGATGTGTATAATTGGGTGTCATCAGCATAAAGATGGTACCTGAAGCCAAATCTGGCAATGGTTTGTCCAATGGGGGCTGTGTAGAGAGAAAAGAGCAGGGGGCCGAGGACCGAGCCCTGAGGAACCCCAACAGCAAGGGAAAGAGGGGAGGAAACAGAGCCCGCAAATGATACACTGAAAGTGCGGTCTGAGAGATAAGAGGAGAACCAGGAGAGCGCAGTGTCGTTGAGGGCAACTGAGCGGAGCATAGTGAGGAGGAGATGAAACAGTATAGTACCATGTTAACCAGAAAAAAAATCATGCAATATTTGATACTTTTGGGTCAAAAAGACAAAAGTGCTGTAGGTAGGGTTCCTTTATTGCCTAACCAGAAAAACCCAGACAATAGAGAGACGAGTGAGGTGTGAACCTAGCCCTAACCCTTGACAATACGATGATCATGATGGGGCCCCAGCCATCACCTGTAATAAAGAAAAGCTTATGGTATTGTTCAATTACTCTACAGCGCCCCCGCTGAAGCATTACACAGTTCTCCTTCACACCAATGTATTGTCTGTATAATATGGGGCAGAATAGGGCAGACTCTTTATTAACTGCTCTGTATTCTATCAAAGAGATGCCAATACCATGTATTAACTGGTACTGGACAACCCCTTTAATATGATGCTCATTTTAAGAAGACCATCTTCAGAAGTGGGCCATGAGCTCCAAAGGAAGATCTGTAAATGGCCTGACCTACCATGTCCTTTTTGGTCTTCTTTAGTAAGACCTAGTAAGTTTAGGAAGTGATATTTTCAGGCTATGCAGATTGCTCCTGAAAATATGGGGAAAAAAAGGGTCATTCTTCTGTTTGGAGGAGTCACTTCTATATGTAGAGCATCCAGAATCCTCTATTAAGCTAAGCAGAGAATTGTTTGTTCTGTAATACAGTAATGCATGACTATAACTATTGTCTATTTAATAGGATGGTACAATAGACTATTCATCAACTTCATCCTCAGACGGCACATATTCTTCTTTTTGCTTCAGTCCTACTTCCCAGCGATGCTCATGGTGATGCTGTCATGGGTCTCTTTCTGGATTGACAGGAGAGCTGTACCCGCCAGAGTATCACTAGGTAAGCATGTCTTCCAAGATGAGCCTTTACACACTGACAACCACTAAAGTCCTATATTAATATATAGGCGTAACATGAAGCTCCTGGACCCCAATGCAAAATAGGTAGCTGGGCCCCACTTGTCATGTTCTATTTATAATACTGATATCTTTTTATGCTATAGAGAGGCTTTGGGCCCCCAAGGCTTTGGTACCTCTGCACCCCATATATACTACGCCTCTGTCTACAAACATGTGCTCTATGTACAGTCCTTTTCATAGGACTGTAGAACATACAAATCCCACAGTACTGCAAGTAAGCATACTGACTTCTGTACTGCAAGGTTGACATCTACTGGACATGATGTGGTACTGCTAAATGTATAAAGGAAACTAAATTGTACCCATATCTAATATGGCCATGTAAAAGCGATCCAAGATGATATTAAACCATGTAACTAAATAAGACAAAACACATACTGTTACAAATGGATCTGGATAAGTTAACCCCTTCCCGCCGATGGCATTTTTTGATTTTCGTTTTTCGTTTTTGACTCCCCTCCTTCTAAACCCCATAACTTTTTTATTTCTCTGCTCCCAGAGCCATATGAGGTCTTAATTTTTGCGGGACAAATTTTTCTTCATGATGCTACCATTAATTATTCTATATAATGTACTGGGAAGCAGGAAAAAAATTCAGAAAGGGATGGATTTGAAGAAAAAATGCATTTCTGCGACTTTCTTACGGGCTTTGGTTTTACCGCGTTCACTGTGCAGCCAAAATGACATGTCCGCTATATTCTGTGTTTCGGTACGGTTCCAGGGATACCAAATTTATATGGTTTTATTTACATTTTGACCCCTAAAAAAAATTCCAAAACTGTGTTAAAAATTTTTTTTTCTAAAAGTCGCCATATTCCGACGGCCGTAACTTTTTTATACGTAAGTGTACGGGGATGCATAGGGCGTCTTTTTTTGCGGGGTCGGGTGTACTTTTTAGTTCTACCATTTTCGGGAAATGTTATTGCTTTGATCACTTTTTATTCAAATTTTTAGCAGAATCAAAACAGTGAAAAAATGGCAGTTTTCACTTTCGACTATTTTTCCCACTACGGCGTTTACCAAACAGGAAAAATATTTTTATAGATTTGTAGAGCGGGCGATTTCGGACACTGCTTAAAGCAGTAGACACCCGGCGGCTATGGCGGCCGCCCGGCTCCCTATTATTACGGCGCATGTCGGGAAGGGGTTAAAGATTTGAGCAGAGAAGTGGCAGCAAGGTTTAATACTGGTAAATGTAAGGATATGCACCGAAGAAGGGGAAATACAGTCATGGCCAAAAGTTTTGAGAATGATACAAATATTAATGTTTACAAAGTCTACTGCTTCAGTTTTTCTAATGGCAATTTGCATATACTCCAGAATGTTATAAAGAGTGATCAGCTTAACAGCAATTACTTGCAAAGTCAATATTTGCCTAGAAAATGAACTTTATCCCCCAAAACACATTTCAACATCATTGCAGCCCTGCCTTAAAAGGACCAGCTAACATCGTTTCAGTGATTGCTCCATTAACACAGATGTGGGTGTTGATGAGGACAGGGCTGGAGATCAATCTGTCATGATTAAGTAAGAATGACACCACTGGACACTTTAACCCCTTAGCGACCCTCGACGTAACTGTATGTCATGGGTCGCATGGGGATGTATGGAGCGAGCTCACACGCTGAGCTCGCTCCATACACGGCAGATGCCGGCTGTATAATACAGCCAGGACCTGCCACTAACAGCAGCGGTCGGTGCCCGAGCCGATCGCTGCTGTTAACCCTTTACACACTGCGGTCAAACGTGACATGTTTCCCCGATCGCCGCCCTCCTGAACGTCACAAGAGGGCGGTGATCGGTTGCTATGACAGCCGGAAGCCTATTGAAGGCTTCCAGGCTTGTCTCTGCACTAGATCTATTAGACGATGCCAGAGGCAGCCTCTAATAGAAGTGCTGCGATTTTCCTATTCACTGCAATACTGTAGTATTGCAGTGAATAGTATGAGCGATCAGACTCCCTAGGTTTCAAGGTACCTAAGGGGTCTGATCATAAATGTAACAGAAGAAAAAAAAAAGTTTTTAAAAGTATTAAAAAAATAAAAAAAATATAAAAGTTCAAATCACCCCCCTTTCCCTAGATCAGCTATAAAAGTAATTAAAGAACATTAAACATAAACATATTAGGTATCCCTGCGCTCCAAAATGCCTGAACTATTAGAATATTAAAACATTTATCCCGTACTGCGAACGGCGTAGCGGCAAAAAAAATAAAAACAGCCAAAAAGCGTTTTTTTCAACACTTTGCCTCCTATAAAAAATTGAATAAAAAGTGATCAAACCATCGGAACTTTCCCCAAATGGTATCAATAGAAACGTCATCTTGTCCCGCATAAAAAGACACCACAACCAGCTCCATACATGGAAATATGAAAAAGTTACAGGTGTTAGAACATGATGACACAAATTTTTTTTTCTATTTTGCAAAGTTTATAATTTTTTTAAAAGTATCAAAAAATTTCAAATACTATATAAATTTGGTATCACCGCGTTTGTACTGACACGTAGAACACAGGTAACATGTCATTTGTACCAAACAGTGAATGCTGTAAAAATTAAACCCATAAGAAAATGGCGCAAATGCATTTTTTCTCCAATTGCGCCTCATTCAGAATTTTTTTCCAGCTTCCCAGTACATTGCACAGCATATTGAATGGTGCCATTACAAAGTACAATTTGTCCCGCAAACAATAAGCCATCATGTGACTCTGTGAACTGAAAAATGAAAAAGTTATGGCTCTTGAAATGTGAGGAGGGAAAAACGAAAATGCGAAACCAAAAAATGGCCTGGTCCTTAAGGGGTTAAAAGGAGGCTGGTGCTTGGCATCATTGTTTCTCTTCTGTTAACCATGGTTATCTCTAAAGAAACATGTGCAGTCATCATTGCACTGCACAAAAATGGCCTAACAGGGAAGAGTATCGCAGCTAGAAAGATTGCACCTCAGTCAACAATCTATCGCATCAATTCTGACAAAATGCAAGCATTGATTGTGCAAGAATGGACTGCTATCAGTCAGGATTTGGTCCAGAAGTTGATTGAGAGCATGCCAGGGAGAACTGCAGAGGTCCTGAAGAAGAAGGGTCAGCACTGCAAATAGTGACTTGCTGCATTAACTCATTCTAACTGTCAATATAAGCTTTTGTTACTCATAATATGATTGCAATTATATTTCTGTATGTGATAAATACATCTGACAAACATATATAAAAACCAGAGGGCAGCAGATCATGTGAAAATAGAAGATTTGTGTCATTCTCAAAACTTTTGGCCATGACTGTACATTCCAAGATTACTAAATAAGAAAACATTGGGTTAAACTGACATTGAAAATGACTTAGGCCCAGTTCACATCTGCGTTCGGGTTTCCTTATGGGGAGTACGCCTGGGAAACCTATACGCATAGAAAAGCAGTTACCGGATAAAACATGTGGACCCCATAGACTTTAATGGGGTCCATGTGGTTTCCGCTCGGTTTCCAAACGAAACATGCGGAGAGAAGAGTCCTCCATGCTGCACTTTTCTCTCTGCATGTTTCGTGCGGAAACCAAATGGAAAATGAACGGACTCCCAAGCGGTCTCCCTGAACAGAATCCCGACCGCAGCCATGAACCGGGCCTTAGGAGTTGAAGAAGATGTAAAGTTGTAGTAGCCAGTGCCAGAAAGCAGCTGCCAAGGCAAATAAGATCATGGGGTGCATGAAAAGCAGCTTGAAAAGGACCTTTTACCACCTCCGCCAACTCTTTGCATTCTTCAATCCGTTCCGCTCCACTGATTTCAGAGCAGTCGGAGTGTTTTCTCTAGCCCTCACCATTCCCAAGTAATTGGCGCTGTCATTTTCAGCACCCAATATGCCAATTTGACCCTCTAACATCAGGTGTGCGGTCTTGGGCAGGAGCCTGGTAAATTTTGGAGCACTCTGAGGGCCCGTGGACATGGAGTTAATGCGAGCGTATTTTAGCATAATACACGTGTATACAATACACATGTAAGGGGGCATTCACACTAGCGTCGGTGTCCGATGCTAATGTCCGTGCAAAATCTTGCACGAACATTAGCATCGGACACTAGCTGTGTCCGTTACAGTTTGCATTATTTTAAATGGGACATCATGTGCGTTCTTTACTGTCCGTGTCTGTCCTTAAGTGTCTGTTTGCAAAAATGTCCGATTTTTCAAGTGGACAGCTGACATGTTCTATATGTTCTATATGTATTATGCTAAAATACGCTCGCGTTAACTCCGTGTGCACGAGCCCTGACTCTTAAATGTTTGCAATGTCATTGCATGTTTCTTGCATCAGTTATCTCACAATAGTATTCTTTCCTATTACCAGGTATCACCACTGTACTGACCATGTCCACAATCATCACCGGAGTCAGTGCCTCAATGCCTCAGGTGTCTTACATTAAAGCTGTAGACGTCTACTTGTGGATCAGCTTTCTTTTTGTGTTTCTCTCTGTCATTGAATACGCCGCTGTCAACTACCTGACTACAGTGGAAGAAAGAAAACAGCTAAAAAGGAGAGGAAAGGTAAAAGAATAAAAAGAGCATCTCCACCTCTGGAGGACCCGACTTATAGGGACATTCTATTACAATGCAATGCTTTATCTTCCCTGCTATGCTGCTGCAAGGGAATTCAGGCCAGCGCCGCACGTTGGGAAAATGCAGCGGCGTTTCTGCTGCAGGCAAATCGCGGCCTTTCCAGCCCTTGGGGGCCCGGCCTTAAGGGGTTTTCTTGGACTTATATATTGATAACATGTCCTTATGATAGATCATCAATATGGAATGGGTGGGGGTCTGACACTGGAAAACCCTGCTGATCAGCTGTTTGAAGAGGCCATGGTGCTCATGAGTGCTGTGACCTCTTACCTGTGCCAGTGATGTCATATTCGTTGGTCACATGGTAGTGAATGGTGCTGAGCTCCAATATTAAGACCAGTCCCTATAATATGTGAAGTCCAGTGCTTGGTATTCAATGAAGAGGCCACATTACTCACCTAAACGCTGAAGCCTCTACATTTAGATGTACATTACATAGCAAAATTACATGTTGAACCCCTTAACATACCTCCCAAACGTCCCGATTTCCGCGGGACATTCACGATTTGGGTGACATGTCCCGCAGTCCCGGTTGGAGGGAGGTATGTCCCGATTTCAACTCAGATCTGCGTTCAGAGGACGCAGATCTGAGTTGAACACATACGCGGCTGAAGCAAGGAGCTGACACAGGTCAGATCCTTCCTTCGCTGCTGCCGCCGGCTACTGGCTTGTAGACACGATGTGATGACGTCACATCGCGTCTACAACTGTGTCAGCGAGAGAGAGAGAGGCGTGCAGAGAGCGGCGAGGGAGCGGAGGAGAAGGTAAGTGTAATGTGGAGGTGGAACGTGAATCTGGGGGCAGATGAAGGAGAGGACGGCATGACACTGGGGGAAGAGATGTGGGGACATGAATCTGGGGGCAGAGATGGGGGACATGAATCTGGGGGCAGAGATGGAGGGGACATGAATCTGGGGGCAGAGATGGAGGGACATGAATCTGGGGGCAGAGATGGAGGGACATGAATCTGGGGGCAGAGATGGAGGGACATGAATCTGGGGGCAGAGATGGGGGGGACATGAATCTGGGGGCAGAGAGGGGGGACATGAATCTGGGGGCAGAGAGGGGGGACATGAATCTGGGGGCAGAGATGGGGGACATGAATCTGAGGGCAGAGATGGGGGGACATGAATCTGGGGGCAGAGATGAAGGGACATGAATCTGGGGGCAGAGATGAAGGGACATGAATCTGGGGGCAGAGATGGGGGGACATGAATCTGGGGGCAGAGATGGGGGGACATGAATCTGGGGGCAGAGATGGAAGGACATGAATCTGGGGGCAGAGATGGAAGGACATGAATCTGGGGGCAGAGATGGGGGGACATGAATATGGGGGCAGAGATGGGGGGACATGAATATGGGGGCAGAGATGGGGGGACATGAATCTGGGGGCAGAGATGGAGGGGACATGAATCTGGGGGCAGAGATGGGGGGACATGAAACTGGGGGCAGAGATGTGGGGAAATGAATCTGGGGGTAGAGATGGAAGGGGGACATGAAACTGGGGGCAGATGAAGGGTGTATATGAAACTGGGGGAGAGATAGAGGGGGGACATATAATTTACGGGTGACTGTAGGAGGATTATACTGTGTGCGGGCACATGAAAAATTAACGAGTGTTTGGAGTCAACACAAAAGTGGGCGGGGCTAAATTTGCAGCGCACATTTTGTCCCTCTTTCGGTTCTTCAAAAGTTGGGAGGTATGCCTTAATACCATTTCAGTTAGAACAGATGCCAATGCAGACAATCACAGTACAGCGCTACAGAATATGTTGGCGCCATGCAGGTAAAGGTGTAATAAATATCTCCCAACTCACCTATATGTATTTTTTCTAGTCTTCCACAACCCTGAACCTGGAGGCAGTTCAGGCCATGGCGTTTGATGGCTGTTACCACGATAGTGATGCTGACCTGAACTATTCTGTGCACTCAGAGGAAAGCTCATCTCGCGGGCGGGCTGCCAGCGTGGCCACTCTAGACGCAGCTCGCGTGAAGCGCAAGAAATCAATTAAAGGGAATGTTGGCAGAATAATCCTCGAGAACAATCATGCCATAGACACTTATTCCAGGATCATCTTTCCCATTGTCTATATTTTGTTTAATTTCTTCTATTGGGGCATGTACTTATGAGAAGGAATAAAGCTGGTGCTGTACGAGAGATCTTACATCGCGAATGTACTTTACATGGAAAACACAAGAATCCTGCACTCAGAATCGGTGTCTTGTCAGAGAATATATTGATAAATGATATTGATGATGCTGGTGTTGCTTACAGTGTATTTCCAGTCATTTGTGCAAAGTTTCTTGTAGAGATGTGCCTGCACTATTAAAACACCATATTTTTATTTAACAATGTTTTGCCATTGTCTTCTACTTGTGATCTCCATTGAAATGAATGGATTTTGCATCCCCATGTCCCGGCCTGTAGTCTTTTATTTAGGTTGGGGGATATAACGAACTGTGCCGCACAAGTTGAAGATGAGAACACCCCATGTGACATGATTGTGGCAAAAAAATCCAACTTTTTGGTAACAAATCTGATGCGACTTTGCCAGTAAACAGGTGTAGCAAACTTAGTTTGATATTTAACTCATAACATACCATGATGCTTCAAACAATGTCCTAAAATTCTCAATGGGATCTGATTTAAGTAGGATCATTTTAACACATTGGTCGGCCCAGGGCAAAGGTTTCATAAGTTGTTTTCCTATCACCACTACAAAGACTAAAACTTAGGCTGGGTTCACACTTGTGCTGGGCTCTCCATCGTTCGGGACACAAACAATGGAGAGCCTGTCCGATAAAACAGCAGTTACCCAAGAAGAAGATGCGTGAAGACCCCGTTACTGAAGAAGATGGAGGATTCTCTCGCAGCACTGGGGACACCGCCAGGGCTGCAAGAGAACTCATTTGCCTACTGGCGAAATACAGGATTTTAACCGAATGGCGGGGTGAAGAAGACATCTAAAGGTAGGAGAAGAATAGCCTTTCTTAAGGCTATTCCGTTGTGTCATCGAGAAAAAAAAGGTTTTTAATGGTAGAATCCCTTTAACTGAAAAATCAACAGCAGGAAAAAAGTCTTCTGACCCTTATCGAAATGAATGGGGGAGCTGGAGAGTTATTTTTTTCATGTTTTATATAGTCTTTTTGCCTAATTTTCTGTCATCCATATCATTTGTTCAGTTGTCTAACCTTGGTCATAGTGCAAGAGAGTCTAGTTTTATCTACACATGCACATACACACATGCTACATACTACATGTACACACACTACATTTATACACATGCTACACATTAGATGTATACACATGCTACATAGTACATTTACACACATGTATAACTGTGTTCAGGAATTTCTGTAACAATGACAACACACGTGTGTGGTAAAGTTTGATAAAAGTATTTACACACAAGCTATTCCTTGACAAGACCACTAGGTGTCTCCCTACATAGCTGTAATGCGTATTGTAAAGCGGTCCTGTCGTTGCCCCTTTAAGTACAGCGGCTGGAGTGTCGCTAGGCATGCTGGGATACCGGCTGCACCCACATGGCTCTCTGGTGTAGTGTGGAAGTGAAGTGCTGAGGTAGGACATGCAGTGTATATATATATACTCCGCTTACTATACAACCGGCAGTCATGTATGTATACAAGCTTACTGTACTGCTGCTAATATATATATATATATATATATACACACACACACACTGTGCTTAATGTACAGTGGGCAGTCACTTGTATACTGTATATACAGTCAGCTTATACCGCACAGCTGGAACTCATCTGTATACATACAGGTTACGGTACAATCTCCCTTATATACATCAGCTTACTGTACAGTCACAAGTCACCTGTGGATATACACTATATACACTATATACACTTTGCTTTCTACATAGTCAGCAGACACTTGGATATAATACAGTCAGATTAGTGTATACCCAGAATTCACTTGTACTGTATATGTATACTGTACATTCAACTTACTATACAGTCACCAGTCACCTGTATATATACACTCTGCTTACTGTACGGTCGTTGCTCACCTGTATATATACACTCTGCTTACTATACAGTCACCAGTCACCTGTATATATACACTCTGCTTACTGTACGGTCGTTGCTCACCTGTATGTGTATATATATATATGCTCTGCTCGCTGAATGGCCGCTAGTCACCTGTATATATACATTCTGCTCACTGTATGGTCGCCGGTCACCTGTATCTATACACTCTGCTTCTTGTATGGTCGTTGCTCACCTGTATGTATATATATATATATATGCTCTGCTAGCTGATTGGCCACTGGTCACCTGTATATACACACTCTGCTTACTGTACGGTCGCTGGTCACCTGTATACATACGCTCTGCTCACTGTATGGCTGCTGGTCACATGTATATATATGCTCTGGTCACTGTACAGTCACCGGTCACCTGTATATATACACTCTGCTTCCTGTACGGTACGGTCGTTGCTCACCTGTATGTGTATATATATATATGCTCTGCTCGCTGAATGGCCGCTGGTCACCTGTATACATACGCTCTGCTCACTGTACGGTCACCTGTATCTATACACTCTGCTTACTGTACGGTCGTTGCTCACCTGTATGTGTGTATATATATATATATATGCTCTGCTCACTGAATGGCCGCTGGTCACCTGTATACATAAGCTCTGCTCACTGTACGGTCGCTGGTCACCTGTATCTATACACTCTGCTTACTGTACGGTCGTTGCTCACCTGTATGTATATATATGCTCTGCTAGCTGATTGGCCACTGGTCACCTGTATACATACACCCTTAGCTTGCTGTATTGCCGGCAGTCTCCTATGCATATATACACCCTTAGCTATAAAGGCAGCAGTCACCTGTAAACATACTTTCAGTTTACTGTACAATCCTCTATTACTTTATTATGAAGGTCCATACTGAGTTTTATTTTTCCTTCAGAATATGCCTCGGAGGGCAAGACGAGTAGAAACTGAAGGTGATGGCCCAACCCCCAGCAAGTTACCCCATCCCAGCAAACCTGCCCTGGACTTTACCTCTCCGCAGAGTCTGTTTGAAAGCTTTATTGCCCCAATAACAAGTGAGGAATTCTTCAGGTCGTATTGGGAGAAGAAGCCATTGCTGATCCAGCGGAGTGACCCCGACATACAGAGTTACTACCAGTCTCTGTTCCCCCTCACAGACTTAAAGCTCGCATGTGGCAAAGGCATATCCTATGGGCGAGATGTGAACATGTGCAAATGCAAAAATGGAAAAAAGATTTTGTTACCAAGACGTGGAAAGGCCAGTTACTTGGAGATATTAAAAGACTTCAGGAGTTCCAGAGCAACAATCCAGTTTCATCAACCACAGCGGTTTAATGTAAGCTATAACCTAGAACCATATAGAGTGTATCCATGGTAAGGGTATGTTCACACTTGTCGCATATTGACACTTGATTGTGTCTGTCAGTAACACAAAGGATTTTGGCATTGATTTTGATGTGTATTGCTTCTCAAAATGGGTGCCAAATTCCTTCATGAATCTGCCTCGCTTTGTATTCAATGTGAGACGGGCCGATGCAGGACGCTAAAAAAATAAGCATTCTGTTCGATCTGGCTGCAGATTTTGCAGCTGATTCTGCTACAGAACCTGTGTCATGAGACATCCTACAGCTTACCCCCATCTACCTGAGGCTAATCGGTGAGTAAAATCCATGGTGGAAAGCCAAAGGGTCGAGAAATGGAGAGGATTTTTTATTTTTTTTTGTTTAAACATAGATTTAGGCCCCATATAGGGCTCACAATATAAATTTTTTCCTATCAGTATGTCTTTGGAGTACGCAAACACAGGGAGAACATACCAACTCCTTGCAGATGTTGTCCTTGGCAGGATTTGAACCCAGCGTTGCAAGGCTGCAGTGCCAACCACTGAGCCACCATGTTGCCCCGAGAAATGGAGAAGAATTTGAGGTGAAAGTCCTCCTCAAATTCTTCTTTGCTTTCTGCCGTATGAATGTAGCTTTAGAAGGCTAAGGCAATTTGATGCTGATTTGGGGGCAGATTCCGCTTCCCATTGTTTTCGATGAGAATTCGAGATTGAAGCAGGACGCTGAAAAAAATCAGCAGAAGCGGCTCGAGACTCTCTGCTGCTTAGGGTGCATTCACACTACTGATACTCTGACTGATTCTGAACGTTAAAACACATTCAGAATCAGCGCGTATAAAGCAGTTCCCATTCATTTCTATGGGAGCCGACATACGAGCGCTCCCCATTGAAATGAATGGGAAGCACTCGTGTGCACGGCTCGGACTGAGCCGAGCGCCGGGCCCCTTCACACAGCGAGCCGTACACGCGAGGGCTTCCCATTCACTTCAATGGGAGTGCTCGTAGAGTAAAAAGCAGCCCATTCATTTCAATGGGGAGCGCTCGTATGCCGGCTCCCATAGCAATGAATGGGAACTGCTTTATATGCGCTGATTCTGACCGTGTTTTAACGTTTAGAATCAGTCAGTGTATCAGTAGTGTGAATGCACCCTTAAGCCTGTTTATCTTGAGGAACCAGCGGCCGGAAAATGAAGAGGTATTCATCAAGTGAATGGCCCCTAACTTGTCAACATATAAACCTTGCCTGCTGTGGTAAACTGCTGGACTGAGCAGATCCAAGGGAAAATCTCACAATCATAAGATGTCTGAGGTAAATGCTGATAGCTGGGGCAGGACATTTCCCCTGTAGCAGTCTGTGAATGACTGACCTTTATAGTTCCAAGGTCATGTCTGGTGGCATTACTCTAATAGAGGGGGGTCCTAAGCAGTAGACTCCAATTCTGTGATGCTCTTGCAGGACATATAGACAGGCTTATCTTCAACGTCTTTAGGCTGAGGCTCCACGTCACAAATATGCAGCTCTTTTGTTGCAAATTTTATTTTTATTTTTGAGTCAAAGCCAAAAATGGCTATAAAGGAATGGGAAGTTCTTATATTCAATCCACTCCTGGCCTTGGCTTAAAAAACCACAGCAAAATCTGCAACAAAAAAAAACTGCGTTTCGGCAACATGGTTTCAACTTGGAGCCTCACTGTTCCAAAAACCTCATCTTCCAGACTGCCTGGCATCTATGTCTTTATTTCCCTGGTCTTCTCTGGCACCAGCTTATCGCCAGAATCTGACCAGATTTGGGGTCAGTTTGCAGAATTCTATATTGTATCTTTTGAAATGAATGGTCTCCTCTCATGTCATTGCTGATGGTGATCTTCTCTCTGCAGGACAAGTTATGGCAGATCATGGAGAAACTGGAGTGTTTCTTTGGTACCCTGGTTGGGTGCAATGTGTACATCACACCGTCTAGCTCTCAGGGCCTTCCTCCGCACCACGATGATGTAGAGGTAAGCACGTCATGTATTTGTTTGGTTCGTAGCTAGTCTCTCCATACTAGTCACAAGTGTGGCCACCAAAATGAAATGTATAGGGACGTGATACAGATGACAAATAACTGACTGTTGTAGACGACATGGGTTTTAGTGACCACCGCTTAACATCAGACTGAAGATCTAGTGTTCATGAATAACTGTTTCCTTAGTTTGTATTCACCAAAAATATAATCGTTGTTGCCCCTTCATCTTCGTCTTCACTATTGAACACACATTGATGGTCTATCTGTAGTGTTATGAGCGAAGGTCTCGCCTCCCAGGGTCTGTAGTAGCACTGCTGACCTTTGCTTCAGTAACGGGCACTGACACTGGGTTCACACCAGCATTCACGTCTCCGTTATGAGGTTTCCGTCTTCTGCATGCAGAAAACGGAAACCTGTCAGACCCAGTCCGGCCGTGAGCGCCGGTGAGCATTTTGTGCGCTCCGCGGAGAAACCATTTTTTTTTTAAACCGGACACAAAGTCCTGAATGTCCGACTCTGTGTCCGGCTAAAAAAAAACGGTTTTGCCGCGGAGAGCACAAACCGCTCACGGCCGCACACTTTTTTCAAACCAATTCAAATGAATGGGTTTGAAAAATGCCTGCAGGTTTCCGTCTCCTGCCCAGTTTCGTGCAGGAAACGGAAACCTGCAGAATGGGGACCGGGACGCAGATGTGAACTAGTCCTGAGACGTCCATATTAGCGTGCCATTTGGTGCTATTTAACCCTTTCAAGTGGTCAGTGCTGAACTGCAATATGAGACACAGACATTCATTGTGCTGGGTGCTGCAGTGAGGGGACTACGGTGCTATAAGGAACGCCATTGCCCCTTCCCTCTGCTGATCAGTCAGGATCCCGTTGTTGAAAAGACTGTTTGACCCTTTAAGGGGGTATTCCAGTTAGAACAAATCTAAAGGATACGGGGTAACTTATTGAGTGGTGGGGATCACACCCCTGGGTACCCCACAGATCTCAAGAACCAGAGTGATTTAAACCCCAGTTCTGATCGGACTTGTTCCATTCATTTCTATAGGGATTGCCTGAAATAGCAAGTTACCGCTTTGGATAAGGGGGTATTGGAATGCCCCATTCATTACCCCATACAGTGGATATTTTCTGTGTGCAGGCTTTTCTTCAGATAGAGGCAGGACATGCTGTGGACTTGGTTTCCCTTAGAATTTATTTTTCCTCCTGTGGCATGTAAATGGGATTTTGTGATGCCTGATTTATATTCATTACTCCGTGCAGGATTTTAGGGGCAGAAACTGTGTGGCTGTTCGGCTGAATGTGTACTTGGCCTGTAGTCACCCCTGGTCTTCAGCATCAATATCCATAATTAAGTACATTCTTCTAGATTATGTTGTAATTTGTCGTATTGTGTGTCTTCTGTGTGATAACTGTAGTGGACAGTAGATGGCAGTATAATACAGCAGTATATACTGGCAGTGCCGTCTCTCCTGTAGTGTATATACTATACGAACCCTGAATTGTCCCTTCTCTTGTTAAGAAATGTGTTTAGTATTTATCTATGGGAAGATTGGGTGCTGACCAGTATGTCCGTACATCCTATACAGCTTTACCAGACCCCAGAATGGCAGATCCCTAGTAATAAATACTGTGGCCTCTTCGCTGTATCCCCTTATTAGAACCAGCTACCTTTCCAGATGATTGACATGCTCATTTACATCCTAATATACTAGGAAGCTGTGGGTGCACACTTCTATACATCCTCCATATGGATGTGTGGGTGGACACAGGAAAGTCAGATTTAACACTCATCTGTCACCAGTATATAAAGAGCACCGATTGCACCCACTGAATGGCATATAAGGCACCACTTAAAAGTATGATCCAGATGGTAATGACAGCGATCCCCTACCCCCACCCCAGCCTTACTGCTGCAAAATCATTCCCCATAGTATGGTCATCTCAGAGATGTTTTTATTTCTGGGGTCTGTCTGGTAATATGATCTTCCTGCAGGTCTTGTGCTCCTTTGTTGCTGCCGGTCCAGGTAGCAGGCTGTACTTTTAATGACAATGACAGGGCCGTGTTACCGTTTTGCAGGTTTTTATCCTTCAAGTAGAGGGAGAGAAGCATTGGCGCCTCTACGAGCCCATCGTCCAGCTAGCTAGAGAATATGATGTGTCCCCGGCCGACAAGGTCACTACTCCGACTCATGACATCCTATTAAAGGTAACATTTCTCTCTGGTCTTCCCAAGTTGCAGAGAAGTGCGAGAGCAAAATGTTCAGATTCCTTGAAGTGTCTTTGTTTTTGTCCTAGGAAGGTGACATGCTGTATTTTCCCAGAGGAACGATTCATCAAGCTGACACCCCTGAAAACTCCCCACATTCTACACACGTGACGATCAGCACCTACCAGAACAAGTAAGGACCCTTAGAGTACTTTCACGCGTAGGAATCTGGTGCGGATTTGAGGGTGAATTCTACCCCCGAATCCGTGGCAGATTTCACACCGTATCTGACTCCCATTGTTTTCAGTGGGAGGCAGAAATCGTAGCAGGATGCTAAAAAAAAAAATCAGCTTCATCTTGCCAGGGCTCGAGACTCCTTGTTGATTTGGGACATTCATCTGGGCCTAATCAGCAGCGAAACGCCAATGTCCTGCATCCTTATTCTGTCGCGCCAAAACCGCGGCCATATACGTCAGCAGAAAATGAAGAGGAATGTCTCTTCATATTCCACCATATGATCCTAGCCTTCTGGCATTCCTTCTGGCATATACCTATACAGCTCTCCATTCATTGTCCTAACTGCTGCAGAACTTCTTTTTTTCTTTAATGTAGATTGTGAGCCCCATATAGCGGCTGCCAGATGCCGGATTATTTGATAGGGAAAAATATTATATATTATTTTTATTTTTTTATTTTTTTAATCAGAAAATATCCTTTTGGCTCCCCTGTGTCTCTGGTTTATTGGATGGTGGGTTCAAAGAGTTTTCAGAATCTTTAAAGCGTAACTAAACTTTTGGACAACTTTTGATTTTTTTTTTTTTTTTAGAGGAAATAAGAGGGGGGAGGGTCACTTCACAGAGTTATATCTCAGACTTTATGAAATGCACAAAGTTGCTTTTGGTGTCGCATGAAAAAGGAGATTTTCTGCTTTCATATGACACTAAGTGCAGTCTAAATTATTTCCAGAGATATCACTGGTCGAAAATACAGTCGGGGGAGCCACACGGTAGCTCAGTGGTTAGCACTGCAGCCTTGCAGTGCTGGGTCCTGGTGTTCAAATCCCACCAAGGGCAAAAAAACCATCTGCAAGGAGTTGTTCTCCCCGTATTTGCATGGATTTTCATCCCATATTTATATCTACGGCTCCATAATATATATGATATAAAAAATCCCGATCCCGACTGTGTTTTCAACCAGTGATATCTCTGGAAATAATTTAGCTAGCATTGTAATAGAATAAGAGAATCTTAAGACAATCTCCTTTTTCATGTGACACAAAAATCAAGTTTGGATGTTGTATAATGTCTGAGATATAAGTGTTTGCAGTGACCCCCTCCCCTCATTTACACAGCCCCGTACTCCATACACAGTAACATTCAGTGAGAGGCAGGAACAACTCCCAATACAGAAACAAGGGGAAGAGTGAAACCATACAGGATTTCACAGAAAGGAGTCAAAATCTGTAAATAAAGTATATTACATAATGTATGAATGACTCAGGTACTAACAGAAAATCACAAGTTGTCCTAAAGTTTAGTTACACTTTAATTTATGCAATTTGTTCTTTTACCTTATTAGTTTTAGTTTATTTTTCCCGTCTGCAGCTCCTGGGTAGACTATCTGCAGGATGTGATGCCCGCTCTGCTGCAAGATGCTGCCAAAGAAAATGTGGATTTGCGCAAGGGCATCCCCCTGCAACATTTACAGGTACATTTGTGTCTACCTGTTGTCTCACTTGCTAATATGTGTAGATTTTACAGATTTTAATAATATACTGATTCACTCTGGGAATAGCTAACGCAAGTGCAGGTGCCTAAAGGAATTGCTGCACGTACTATACTCTGACACATGCGTGTTCACCTTGATATGATCCGCTTCTCTTTTTGTGTTCATTTTATCAGTCAATCTTCCTAACCAAATGTTCCCTTTGTGTGACTTCCAGCGCCTAGACCCAAGCCGGGCAACTGGTACGCTCAGTGGTCTCCTGTCTGACATAGCCAAGAGGATAGAGGGCAAGTGCCAACTGCGGTCATGTGAAATGCTGCGGGACTTCATGGGAAACAGACTGCCGCCTTACCTGGATATGGAGTCCTCCAGTCAGGAGAAGAATGGAACTAATGGGAAATCAGGTCCGCTGAGTACAATGTCATCTGTTGTCTTCTGTTATTTCATAGTAAAATATACAGATTATTAAGTTTAGCACCCACATCAATAGATCACAGGTATATACTGACGCTTGGGGTGTGTTCACACATTCTGTACTGAATCTGTTTTCTATGGGAGGCAGAGATAGAAGCAGGACGCTGAAAAAAATAAGTGTCATCGTGCCACGAATTCCACACCAATCCACAGAACTGGAGACACTCCGCTGCCGGAGACACTCTTCTGCTGGAGACACTCCTCTGCCGGAGACACTCCGCTGCTGGAGACACTCCTCTGCCGGAGACACTCTGCAGAACTGGAGACACTCCTCTGCTGGAGACACTCCTCTGCTGGAGACACTCCTCTGCTGGAGACACTCCTCTGCTGGAGACACTCCTCTGCTGGAGACACTCCTCTGCTGGAGACACTCCTCTGCTGGAGACACTCCTCTGCTGGAGACACTCCTCTGCTGGAGACACTCTGCAGAACTGGAGACACTCCTCTGCTGGAGACACTCCTCTGCTGGAGACACTCCTCTGCTGGAGACACTCCTCTGCTGGAGACACTCTGCTGCCGGAGACACTCCGCTGCTGGAGACACTCTGCAGAACTGGAGACACTCCTCTGCTGGAGACACTCGTAGAGACACGCCTCTGCTGGAGACACTCCGCTGGTAAGCCCCATTCATCTGGAGCCGATCAGCAACGGAAAGCTGAAGCCACCTCATTGACCTTCTACGTCAGTCTTTTGAGACAAATTGTACAAAAGGAAGTTGGGTTCAAATTCTGGTGCATTTTTGTTTTCTTAAAACTTTGCAATGTGACTTTCCTCCGTTATTCCTCATGGAAATGTATGTATGAGTGTTTGACCAATGTATTTGCGAATCCATTAATAGCTGGGTGTTTCTAGCCTCCTTATCACTGAGTTGAACCCCTATGCTCAGACACTCCATGTAGTGCTGAAATTGTCAAACTATGCAGATATGCAAACTGAGAAATGATAAGCCTGTAAGTCGGTTCATATTTCCTGGAGGAATAACAGAGGAATATCACAATGCATAGTCCTAAGAAAAAATTCTCCAAATTGTTGTTCTTTTTTTTTTTTGTTGTTGTTTTTTTGTGTTGTGACGATTTTGCACCTAGATTTACACAATTTTTTTCAAGTAGCAGTCAAAATAATACACAGCATAATGTTTCTATAGGTGTACCGTGTAGTGACATCTTTTCCTGTGTATTGTTCCTAGTCTTCTGACTTTAGTCTTATTTTATTGTATTGTATCTCTGCAGTTGGGCCACCAAACCTTAGCAGCACAATCAAACTTCTCTACAAGGATTATGCCGCCATCACTACAGATCACTCTCCAGACACCCTGGTAAGCGCTGTAGTCACATGATGTCTCTTAAGTCACGTGCGGATTTTTGAAGAAATGCCAGCTGTTTCCATTCAGTGTAATGTTTCGGACTGTGTAATGTTGGATATGTTCCTGACTACACGTTTGTTGCCTTAAACGAAACGTGTCAGGTCATTGTGAGACTCTAAACCACTCACAGGTCCTCATGGGTCAGTGGTTTAGTGTCTTTAATAGCCTTATTGTGACTATATACTTACCTGAAGACCAGGCGTTCTTCCCCGGCTTCACTTAACAAGTGCACAGGTGCTGGAGCTCCAGAGATGAGACTTATCAAACTTATTTCTAGGTAAGTATAAAGGATTGTTTTCTCCACAGTGGACAGAGGATCACAATAGGGATATTTGGGACACTAACCCACTGATCCATAAGGACCTGTGGCTGGGTTGGTGTCCTAAATAGACCCTGGCAGGTTCCCTTTAAAGAAGTTCTATAGTTAAAATTAAAGCGGTACGGCCAGTTTCAGGAAATAAAGGCGGGGACAACACGGTGGCTCAGTTGTTAGCACTGTAGCCTTGCAGCACTGAAGTCCTGGGTTCGAATCCCGCCAGGAATAACATCTACAAGGAGTTTGTATGTTCTCCCCGTGTTTGCGTGGTTTTCCTCCCATTCTACAAAGACATACTGATAGGGGAAAAATTTACATTTTGATACCTATATGGGGCTCACAATCTACATTATAAAAAATAAAGGCCATTCCTCGTATAATGAAAATGTAAGCAATTTTGCAATATATTATAAATCAATTCCTGATGGTAAGATTGGCGTTAACCTTTTATTATTGACTAGATAGAAATCTGCCCTGGTCATATGATGGGCACACAGGCTTGGTTTAAGGCCCCTGGCACACAATCGTGTGCTAGGTCAGTGTGGTATCTGGGTTTTTTCCCGAATAACGCACTGACCCATTCATTTCTGACGGTCCCATGTGCGGGCCGCAAAACTCAGAACAGATCCTATTCCTGTCCGGATTTGTGGGTGTAGACTGAACCCTGATAACTGTAATATCATCACTTAATGTCATGCTTCCATAGGCTTGAAAAGACGAGTCTGGTTTGCAAAACTGACCAGAATAGGATATGCAGTGAGTTTGTCAGAAAGGGCATGTGAATATCTCCAGTGACTTGTATGCATTAAAAACCAAAAACGGATAGTACTTGAATGACAACCTTGTTCGTCTGAATAAGCCTTAAAGGGATTCTACCACTAAAAACCTTTTTTTTCTCAACACGACGGAATAGCCTTAAGAAAGGCTATTCTTCTCCTACCTTTAGATGTCTTCTCCACCCAGCTGTTCTGTTAAAATCCCGGTTTTCATCAGTATGCAAATGAGTTCTCTCGCAGCACTGGGGGCGGTCCTCAGCACTCAAACAACACTGGGGGCATCCCCAATGCTGCGAGAGAACTCTCCAGCGCCGCCTCCATCTTCTTCAGGAACGGGTCTTCACGTGTCTTCTTCTGGGGGTTGGCTTCAAACTTCTAGGCCCCGTACCTAGGGCAAAGCCGACTGCACATGCCTGCCAGCCCCAAGAAAATGGCCACTTGCACAGTATTGTAAGCGGCCATTTTCTTGTGGCTGGCAGGCATGCGCAGTCAGCTTTGCCTTAGGCCCGTGGCCTAGAAGTTTGAAGCCAACCTCCTGAAGAAGACGCATGAAGACCCGTTCTTGAAGAAGATGGAGGAGGCGCTGGAGAGTTCTCTCACAGCATTGGGGACGCTCCCAGTGCTGCGAGAGAACTCATTTGCATACAGACGGAAACCAGGATTTTAACCGAACGGCGGCGCGGAGAGGACATCTAAAGGTAGGAGAAGAATAGCCTTTCTTAAGGCTATTCCGTCGTGTGAACAAGAAAAAAAAAAAGTTTCTAATGATAGAATCCCTATAAAGTGGAATGACACGCTGCAGATGTGCAGGACAATACACGTGGATGGGTTAGTAATTGTCGGGTATCTCTGTGCTAAGAAGAGGCGGTGCAGATGGGATGGGATGTTTTTACAGTAATTCTATATCATTTTACCACAATGACTCCATTTGAGCTGGATCATTCTAATAATACAGCATGTATGGGAAAATTCTGCACTGTCCGCACCATGCAATGGTTATATAGATCCAATGCTTCAGTCCACAGTATATATGTGTGCTTGTAAAATTGTATTGTGTGTGTGTGTGTGTGTGTGTGTGTGTGTATATATATATATATATATATATATATATATATATATATATATATATATATATATATATATATATATATAATTTTATTTATTTATTTTTTACTACAGAAGCCGTCAGAAGAGTTAATGATTTATGTGTACCACGCCTTGAAGAATGAAAGAAAAACCCACATGGTGTCAGACGAGGAAGAAAGCCCTCCTGTAAGTGCTCTGACCACTGCTAATAGAGTCCATAGCGGAGTGGACATCACACCCCTACAGGTTGCTTTCATTGACCTCCACTTCCTTTTAAGCACATGGAGATGTTCCTACAGATGTCTGAATCACAGGAAAATAAGATTCTGTGCCGGCATCTAATCCCTGTCCATGTGTGTATTCACTGGAGGTGTAGTCTGCAGAATATTACCCCTATAACCGTATACTGTATATATGAGCAGCTCAGGCCTCCAGAGAAATAACATGTACAATAGGTTTATTCAAGTTAGATGTGAATGTTAGGGAGGAGCTGGAGAGTTAGGATTGGATGCTATATAGGGGCTTACTGTATATACTGTGATATTGGTTTGGCACCTTATGACAATAATGCGGTAGTTTACATTTTTAATTCCATGGTATTTTGGCTGTGTTCCTCCTCTCCTCATGTTTAGTTAAAGAGGTATTCCAGTAATAACAAGTGATCCCCTATACACTGGATGGGTGATAAGTCCCATATCAATCACAGGGACAGGGGCTCGAGTTCTCCCTTTTCAATACAGATGCCGCACATGTTCGCCATTGCTCCTTTCGTTTTTTTATGGGACTGTCAGATACAGATACTTTTAAGTATCCCCATAGAAATGAACTGAGTGACGGCAGACCTGTGCTGACACTACTGCTGTAGCTTGGGGGGGCTCTGGACCACCATTCTTGTGATCACAGAGGGGCAGACCCCCATTGGATAAAGGATATCTTGTTTTTTTGTTTACTACTGATCTTTTATTTAAAAATTGGGATTATAACCAATTGTGGTGGGATCTGTAAAAAATATTCTTTGGCTGGTCATATATAATATATAACAATAATATTATATATAAAAATTATATGTATAATGTAAATATCTTTATGTCCGTGTGTAAAACTAGATCTATATTTCTATATTAGACACGGCCACCAAATACCTCCTTGCCGATCCTATCAGACTTGGGCTGTACATACACTTGAGATGTTCATGTCCTAACCTGGCAATATGAGCGTCACTGCTGGAATGAAGCTCTTGCGGGACCGCTGTGTTCGTACTTGTACGAAGTTGTTCTTGACATGAAACTGCAACTTTAAAAGCCATCAGCAGAAATAAAACATGCTTCCTCCTGTTCATATTGTTTTATGGTAGTCAGCTAATATATGTTTGCAAAATTCCCTAAGTGCAAGTAAAAGTAAGAAAATATCTCTCCCGTGGGGGAAATATTGGTGTTTTATGGGTTAGGCTTCCTCCTCTGTCTTTAAAGAAAAACTGGTTTTGCGTGATCTGTGTAGCTGGAGGTAGAGGTGTCATTGGAGGATCCCCCAGCTGGTGGCGCTGTTGTTTCACCGGTGATAATGGCGTCGTTTTCATTTCTCTTTTTTTCAGTCCTCAATCCACATGAGATCATCTGTGAATGCCTCTTGCATGTTAGCTGACATTTTTGTTAGTGCTCTTGGTTTCTGTAACAAGTCTGTCCAAGGCTATAATCTAGCTTTTTATGAAGGTTTGTGCTTTTAGTGTTAAGAATCATGCGCATTCACATCGGGCACCTTAAAATACTGTTGCTGCCATTGGTGTAGAAATGAGAATGTAATATTCAATGTATATAATGTAATGAGTGTCGTCAGGTTATCCTCTTCTATAGGCTACAGCTAAAGATAATTTCCTGCAGGTACCATTTATTACATTGATAATGTAGATACATAGGTATGGTCATATACATTAAATGTACAGTATGTCGTCCGACCCCCACAAGTTTCAGCAGGACAGACCTCTTTGACTCTCCTCTGTGGTCAATTGTCAGGGCAGAGAAGCGTCAGCCATGTTGGATTTTAACATGCGACTACATAAACAGAAATGCTCCATTACACTGTTTGCCAAGCCTCTTCAGGATCACAAAACCGGAGGAGACCACGCTGTCCTCCATGTTGTTGTCATGTTGGCATACTGTGGCACCAGGTCATGTCATTATTATACAGCACACCTAAAAGCGTATCCAAAAATCACCTTCTGTAATCCTGACTCCTTATATTGCAGGTGAGCGGTTTACGTTTCCCACTTTCCTACATGGACGCGCTGAAAGCGCTGTGGGAGGATAAGCCGGTGCGTGTGAAGGATCTGCCTCTCGAGAACGACCGTGACAAGGAAAACCTAGCCATATCTCTGTGGGCCGAGGGGTTATTGGAGAAGGTTGATGCCTAAGCCCTGAACCTCTTCATCGCCACATTGTACCTGAGCTCTCATCTACCTTCTAGGTGTACAACGTGACGACAGTGGCTACAGCCCCACCGCGATGGCCGATGTCATTTGTATAAACAAAAATAAGTTAAAAATGTACTTTTTTAGCTTATTTGCAGATGGATAAGATGACTATTAGACATGAGCGAGTACTGTTGGGATCAGCCGATCCGAACAGCACGCTCGCATAGAAATGAATGGACGTAGTCGGCACGCGGGGGGTTAAGCGGCCGGCCGACGTCAAAGTGGAAGTACCAGGTGCATCCATTCATTTCTATGGAGCGTGCTGTTCGGATCGGCTGATCCAAACAGTACTCGCTTATCTCTAATGACTATATAAAGAAGGAATCACTTACCGCAATATTGTGCCTTTACACCAAGATGGCCAAGATGGAACCCGATGACCTGAGCGACACAAGGGATGGCATTATCCCCTCTATAAGAAAGTTAGGGAGGGAAATCTAAAATCCCAGGTGCCATATGTGGGATCTCTTTATCACTGCCTTTGTAGAATTCAATTTTTATCCTTCGCTTGGAAGCGAAGCCAAGTTTATTGAGTGAATTTGGTTGTCATTGACTTTGGACTACCGGTACTTGTTATTGATTACCTTTATATGGATTTTATACAATCGTATTGTAATTAATCTTATTAAGCCTCTGTTGGGGTGACCCCCCCCCCTCCCTAAAGTAACCTGTGGGTCTTTGCGACATACAGGTTGGAGTTTGTAGTGTGACCGACATGTACATGAGGCCTTCTAGTGAGTTCACCCACCACCATTATACAATGACGTTACCCTATGAGGAAACATTTGTTGTAAAGGGATTGGGCCTGTCTAGCAACGACACTATTGTATACAGTCACAAGTAGTTTCTACAGGTCATATACACAATATAAATATTGCTCAATAGAATTGTTCAGATTGCGCAAAAATTCCCACTGAGTAAGACTCATAGACGTAACTATAGACCTAACACATAAACACTTAGCAAGGTTTCATGTGACTAATAGACTTAGACGTCCTGTTTCGCGGTAGGTCATTGCTCCTCCAGACCATAATGGGGGTTATTGCTTATGCACTGGGGTGTCAATTCCCGAAATAAAGAAGCAACCCCTATTAATGTATTGAAGACCTTTACAATCCTCTGTTTGTTTATTGGTGACCAATTCTCCTTAAATTGTGGATATGCCTTTGTTGACCCTAAATTAGCTTGTTATAGAGTTGTATGTACCTATTATAGAAATCCCCTATGTCATATTTGGGAGTGATCTAACAATAGAGAAGCGAAACAGAGACTGTAGTGTAACAGTCTTTGTCTGCAGTGCCATAGACGATACAGACTGCTGTGAGGCCTTATTCGCACATTGCCAGGGGCGTATCCTGCAGGAAGCGTAATGGGGTGAGCCAGTTTCATTCCAATGACCGGGTAATGGGGTGTTCGCATCTGAGACATTTATGACTCCTGTTTTGGCACCCTAGTGGAGAGGGGGCTGCTCATGTATTATAGGTGGGGGAGCCATTTATACAGTAGTATATACTGTCGTAATGTCATAATGTTTCAGATGGGGGTTTAATGCGGGTCTTGGATATGATCTGGCTGTATGGCCTTTTGACCAGAAAAGGTTGTGCACCCTCGGCCTATATATAGCTCTGACAATCATTTCCTACAAGCTATATAGGGATGCTGTGTGAACAGTAGTGGAGTGCCAGTGTGCCTTATATCTATACATATATCTGCATATGTAAGGGCTACTATTTACTATACAGTCTTATGTCTTGCCAGTAATTTATATCATGACCATCATGTAAGTTGTCTATTGGGTGCTATACTGCTGTGTGCCATATACTGCAATTTTAGATCATCCTGATATTCCAATCCTATAGATAAATGAATTTCTGTCTGAAATCTGTTGTCTGTTTCTTATGCACTGCCAAACCAGTCTGCACCAAATTTGGCACATTGATAACCAAAGATTTTATTCCAGGTTTCAGCGTTATGCGAAACATATTGACAGAAGCAAATATAGCATCACATGACCCGTACTAGCCAATAGAAGCTCACGGGTCCATTAATAGGTTCACTTAGCGCTCACACTGTTGCTTTCTATTATCAGCCATTATCACAGAATTGTATAACTACATCTCAATATAGTCAAAAAAGCAAATGTAGCCCTACTAGAGTGGGTAAAATAAGAAACTGCCTAGTATGCCGTGGATCCAGTAGGTGGCGCTGCCTTCTGTTGCTGATAGGATGAGGCATCACCTGCTGTTTCCATGTCAAATCAGATGGTTTAAGGTGGGATGCACAAGAGGCAGAGTCTGCACTTGGACCATGGAGCACCCGAAAATGCTGAGGCTCTGGGGGCATTAGCTGTGACGGGTGGGCAGAGCATGGCAGACCGCGCAGCCAGCGTTCCCAGAACCAAGGCAGTGCCACCTACTGGATCCACCCTACACCTTATTTTATCCAACACATTCTAGACTCAAACCATCAAGAACCTTCCTCCATGTCACATCACATTACCCGTATTAACCAATAAAAGCTTGCTGGTCCTTGTTTCTTAGCTTCACTGACATACACCATTATCAGAGGATTGCAGCATCTCAACATATACACAAACAAATATAGCCTTACTGGGTTCGATCTTCCTTCATTTTTCATAGACTCACTGACCTACACCATTATCAAAGGATTGCAATACGAATGGTAGCAGCCAAATACTCTGTAAGGGCCTTTGCTTGGGCACCTCCACCTATGTCAATTCTCACTCCTCTTAGTATTAGGCATTGATGTCCACATTCAGCCAGGTAGGTACGGGCTAGGGCTACATTTAGAAAAGATATAGTTAATTCTTCTAATCCCTGATTCAAGGCTGTACCACCTACTGGTACTGGTACAAATTTTTGGGGAAAATAAGGGTGCGTCTTATAGTCCGAATATAGCGGAAGCCCGGTTGCAGAGCGGCCGCCAATACAGACCCGGCATCCGCTGTAATAGAAGGCCGGATGCCGGGGAGGGTTAGATGCGACATCGGGGCCTGCGACGTAGCTACGCTCCTGCCCTGCATGAAGCCAGCAGCGGCAGGAGTGATGTTCCTATTCCTCTCCTCCGCACTCCCCCCCCCCCCCCCCCCGGAATGGCAGCATCGCTCCTGCCGCTGCTGGCTTCATGCAGGAGCGTAGCGATGTCGCAGGCCCCGGCACCTGTGCCGGCGTCTAACCCCCAGGCATCCGCCTTTCTACTACAGCGGATGCCGGGTCTCTATTGGCGGCCTCTTTCCCCGCAATGTAAAGTACCCCCAGGGGCCAGTCCCCACCGGCCGCATACCTGTGAAGTTGCAGGCCGGCTCCTGCACGGCGATATCGCAGGAGCTGACCTGTTCCGGTGACAGCCTACTGAAGGCTCCCAGGCCTGTCCACTGCTGTATATTAGCATTGCGGCTAGTCTATGACCAGCCGTAATAGTAATGTATAGAATGTCCCATAGACGGCAATACAGTTGTATTGCCATCTATGGGACTTGCAATCAAATGATTGCAGGTTCAAGCCCCCTGAGGGGGAGGGGGAAAGGACTAATAAAATAGTTAAAAAAAAAAAAAAGCTTTAAAAATATATAATAAAATAAATAAAAGTTCTAAATCACCTCCTTTCCCTAGAATACATATAAAAGTAGAAAATCATATGTCAAACACATACACATTAGGAATCCCTGTGTCCGAAAATGCCCGGTCTACTAATAGTTTTCCTGTACGGTGAATGTCAAAATCAAAAGTGCCAAACCACCAGGTTTTTTTTTCACCATTTTGCCTCTGATTTAAATAAAAGGTGATCTAAGCAATAGACATTCCCCAAAATGGTATAACTAAAAAGTACATTTGGCCCCTCAAAAAATCGCTCTATGCGTCCCCGTACAGCTGCAGGGTCACCTGTCAATGTGGCCTTGCAGCTGTTGTAAAACTACAACTCCCATATATTAAATATTTTACCTACGTGCGTCTTATAGTCCAGTGCGTCTTATAGTCCAAAAAATACGGTACTTAAGAAATATAGCACTCTCTGTTATCTTCTATTATTCAGGATGATATATTCTTGGCATACACCATTATCAGTGGATTGCCACGAACATGACCTTTTATTACACCGGTGGAAAATTGGTCATCTGGCACATTCCCCAACATTTGACAATTTTTATTTTTTACTTTTTTATCTACAGGTTGTGCACTTTACTATACAAGTGTACATGGGAAGGTACAGGGGAGCAGTTGTCGATACCAACTAACCAATTAGATTAGTGCTTTTGTTTTCCAAAGGGGCCTTGACAGAAGACAACTGACATAGGATTAGTTGCAACTTTGTTAAATCATTTCCCATTCTTTCTTATACCTTTTGTGCATATATTGATAGTTGATAGTAAATTGCACCCCCACACTGTCCACGCACCCCAAATACACGTTGCCACCACTGCTGACTTGCGATCCACACTCACATATACAGCCTTATCTCCAACAACCAGACACAAACACACGTCAAAATGGTAATGGGTTCATAGAGTACACAAAAAGTACCATTAAAGAGGTCACGTGTGGTGAGGTCTTCTGCTGGAACAAGACCCCGGGAGTAGCAGGACCAGACAATGGTTCTTCTGTTCCAGTGCTTCCCGTTCCCTATTCTTCTGCCCCAGCAATGATATATCAACACATGGCCACTGCAGTCACATACATAATTTTTTTTGTCATACGTCTGACCTGTAAACATCTGTGTTACAATGTACATATGAATAATTCCAGATATATATGTGAACGTCGCTGACACGCTGTGAACGGAGCCTTAAAAGAGAAAAAAAACATGCTCAACTATCCCCAGTGCTCCAGTGTCTCCCACCATGGTCTGGTCCTGCTGCTCCTGGGGTCTTGTTTTGGCGGAAGTCCTCGCCGTGTGTGACTGCAGAGGCCAATCAATGACCTTAGCAATCTAAGGAAAGAAATAAGGACATCAATTGCAAAAATAACCTGGGACGTCTTGTGTCCTTTTCTTGCCCTCAGCAGTCACATGCGGTGAGGACTTCTGCCAAAACAAGACCCCAGGAGCAGCAGGACCAGACCATGGTGGGAGACACTGGAGCAACGAGGACAGGTGATTATGTTTTTTTTTTTTTTTTTCCCCTCTTCCCTGACCTACAAGCCAAAAACGATTTACCCTGGACAACCCCTTTAATGCTGTGGTTCTGTAGTGAAGAGATGGTTGCCCTGCAATGTTACAAGAACGTGCAGCTTCCATAGCCGGTGCTGGAGAGATGCTACAGACTCTTCGGTTTCTCGCTTTTTCCTTACGTGTATGATTAATGACCGGGACTTGTACAGACTTTGTTCTGTAATTTGGATTTTGTACAAATTGTGTAATCCTTACATGTAATACACAAACATTAGCTATATTAAATAAGCGGAGGAACAGACGAAGGGGACAAAAACAAATGATCCGTCTTACATTTGCAAATAATTTGCTCAGAAAAATAATGATAGTAATAGAAAAGTAATAGAAAAACGGGGGAAAAAAATCACATTATGGATGAAGAAAAACAAGGTTAGTATAACAGAAACTGGCAATAGAGGTCAGACGTGGAATTATCCTCAACCGTGCGGATTTTATGTGAATAAATGTGCTGATAAATTTGTGAAAATAAAGCAAGGCAATACTAAGCCTAAGCATTTGGTATATGATTTACTAAGCCGGGGTACAATACACCCATATGATGCGTCCTAGTTTCTTGACTCAGTATTGCTTTACAGCTTTGAGCTGTAAAATTTAATGATACATGTGCTTTGTTGTTGCTTGGCAACATATGCTAAAGCTGACAAGTGACCCCACATGCTCTCCATATTGTAGACGTGCAGGCTTCAACAGTGTCGTCTCTTGTCAGCTGCAGTATCTGTGGCTAAGCAACACCAAAAGCACTTCAATCGCTATATTTTGCAGCTCAAAGCCGTAAAGAGCCGTAAAGAAATCGCAGGGCCGGCGTCAGCACACGGCATAGTCGGGCAAGTGCCGGGGCCCACAGAGCCTCTGGGGGCCCCCAGCACTTGCCCGTCCTGATTTCAGCTCATCGGCGTCCGACGGAATACATAAGCGATTAAAGCAGGAGCTGTCACAGCTCAGCTCCTGCTTTAACGCTGCGGCCCCGCTTTGGCGTGTGTAGGCGCGATGTGATGACGTCACATCGGGTCTACAACTATGTGAGTGGAGTGAGAGAGCAGCGGGGGAGCGATGGCAGGTGAGTGTAAGTGTTTGATTTGTGTTAAACATTAAGGTGGAACATAATGTAGGGGGTCCATGAAACTGGGGGGCAAATGAAGGGGAGGAGAACGGCATAACACTGGGGAAGATGAAGGGACGGGGAGAACGGCATGAAACTGGGGACAGAGATGGAGGGGGGGACATGAAACTGGGGGCAGAGGAAGGGTGTATATGAAACTGGGGGAGAGATGGAGGGGGGCATATAATTTACGGGTGACTGTAGGAGGATTATACTGTGCGGGAGCACATGAAAAGTGAATGAGAACGAGCGGAGTCAACCTAAAAGTGGGCGGAGCTAAATTTGCCACGGTGCCCAGAGCCTCAAAAGTTGGGAGGTATGGTGTAGGTGATGCTGCGCTCCTGCGTGACGTCACTCGCTTCGTTCGTCCGCCCGCCTACAGCGGCGCGCAGTGTCCCGACTCCCGCCTCCTCCACAAGGTGGCCCAATGAGGCTCTGTTGCCCAAGGGCCCATAAAAACCTTCGAGCCGGCCCTGCTCAATCGGATGGGTGTATAATACTTATCTCTTGTCCATATCAGCCATTATTTCTCACTTGCTATTTTTGCTATCATTGCTGCTTTTTTTTGTTACAACTGATCTGTTTTTTCTGTAACACTCGGGACTGATGAACAACCAGTTAGGCCCACTATATATGGCAACCAAAGCTTGAAATAAGATAACGATATACTGGGTAATATCCAATACAGTCTGTACAGGCGAGCATGACATCTGCGGTTCTCACTCTCCTAAGGGCCTGGTTGGTCTTTCTGGAAGCTCCTCGAGTCTTCTGCCATCTTCCCCACTGTCTTCGTGCCAACCATGGCGTGTCTGCTGGATGTGATATCTCTTTTGCTGACGCTTCCTCCAGTGACTTCACACATCTCTTCCTCCATCGGGGATGATTCGGCCAGCACCTCATAGCAGGCTGACAGGGGCTGTAATATGGCGTTATTTATAAGCCCTTGGGTTGTAGCCAAATATCTCTGAACTAATGTCCCCATCTAAGCTCTTACACAAGCACTAGGACAATTTCACAAGGATTTAGAAGACTAATAAACCATTTTTATTTACTGAATATTTTATGTATTTCTATGAAAAGTCCTAGGCCGGGACTTCTCAGACCTTGAAACCAGTTTACCTGACAAAAATACCGGTAATATAGATATTCAGGGAGATTACATTACTGTCGTCTTCTGTAATCTAATATTGTTAGGCGATATCCTTCCACTTATACATAGTCAGGGTTATGAGTCAGTGCGTTACCTATCGTGTTCTACCTTGGCTGGTGTTTATGTACGTAGCGTTTAAAGGGATATTATCACTCCATAGCACCCTGTCTACCAATAAGTATTTGGACCCCTGTGGTAGAATAGAAAAACAACATTTCTTCCTATCCAATAGTTGGTAGAGCCCAGCAGATGATTCCTTATGGATGGTATTGATGGACACAATACTCCTGGATGCCTGGTGACACTCCTGGTGTATGTGAGCCATTGGTTGGGTGCGATTTCTCTGGCCAGCGCCTGTCGGTCTCTCCCAGTTTTGGGGGTCTTATGACTCGGGACACATTCTAACAATCACCGTTCACCTTCCACTTCGTAATCACATAGACCACTATCAATTTTGGGTAATTCAGTTCGCTTGCTAAGTCCCTTAAGGTTCAACCTTTTCTGTGGTACCCCATAATTACCCCTTTCTTGAAATCGGACAACTCTGCACTTCGTGGCATCCTGCATGCGACTAATGCCAATGGTGTTTCCTACCAAATATTTAATGACGGAAAGTGTGACACCGCAGATATCTTCATTTGCATGGGGGTCCAAATACTTATTGGTAGACAGAGTATATACCATAAGTGTATAATTGATGGTGTCCCCCTCTCAGGACAATGGAGTTCCTCTGATGACACTTTGTTTGGCAAGTCACCAGCCTGCTCGAATCATTGCAGTATGAATTGGGAATCTGCCAACATTCAAGACATCTTGGAGAATCTCTTTAAAAGATGTCACAGGAAAGACTCAAGCTAAACCAAGAAGTTGGTCTCTGTCTATTGAATGCGTGAACATTAACTGATGATTTATTGATGTCAACCCAGATTAAAAAAATATGTCCGGTCTCTACTAAAAAAAACGTACCAAACCTATCCACTAGTTGTGTATGGTATTACAATTTAGTCCAATTCCCTTCAACAGAGCAAAGCTGTTTTACCAGAAAACTCATGGACCTGGTGAGGTGCAGATTAAAGGGGTAGTCCCACGTCGCATACTCACCAGTCTTCACTCCTGTAAAATCTTCTTTCTTCCTGGTTTCTTGCATCATTTGGTGGGCGGGGGTTTCACATGCAACCTGTCGTTCAGCTCCGCACCCAAATTTGCATGTAGCTCCGCCCACCCATATTGGACTATGAAGTATAGGCAGCAGCAACTCCCTTCTGTGTTACATTCAGAGACTGCCTGTCTCTGCCATAATGAACACAATTGTATTAGCTAACCTGATAACTGGGAGAACAGAAGAAATGAAAGCAGCTCCTCTCCTCTATCTGAGTGCAGGACCTAGGTCATGTGGTGCAGACACAGGAATAGCTAGAAACACAGGCTCGCTCCCTGCACTTAGCCCCTCCTCCCTCCCCCCTGAGAGCAGGCAGATGCATCACTTGACTTTTGAGCAGATAAGTCAAGGGATGTGTCAACAATGAAGTGAATAAAGTAAGATAGTGGACAAACAAAGCAGTTTTGCTGAAGCAGTGTATTTAGGAAAAGTCTTACATTCACATTAACAAGCAGTATAGATAGGATCCTTGTGATGGGACAACCCCTTTAAGTGTCTGATCCACCTCCTCCCATTTTGACCTCTGCCTCCAATAGAAAACCAGGGAAGGCAGAATCAGGGCAAAATCATTCACAGATTTTGAAGCGGAATCCACCTCCAAGTCAGCACCAGATTCCACTGTGTAAATGGGCTCCAAATGGATTCTCCAATTGGTCATGCAATTTGCAGACTGACTTGCTGATTCATACACCAGCCAGAAGTCATTTTTCCTGTGGAAGTCTATGAGAGCCTGGATGTTGTGCTCTTATAGATTTGCATATAAATAAGACTTCTGGCCATTGTGGGATTTGGTAGGTCAGTCTGCCAATCACATGACCAGTCAAGAGAACCCATTCGGTGGCCGTATTAGACTCTATTCACATGGTCAAGATGGTTCTTGGTCATATGTTCAAGGCTCACCTAAATCAAATGGTGTTGTAGCCCTTGTGAATTGCCGCCATGCTGTCACTGTTTTTGTTAATATGCAAATGAGCTCTTTGGAGCTACAAGGTTGTTTGCATTACTCCAAAGAGGTAAGCAGCAACCTGCTTTTTGTTTCAAAGAAGGTTTCATGGAAGTATCCCTAACCTATGATTGCATGAATGGGAGAAAATTGGGGGGGAGGGAAAATTTCAGGATTCAACTTGCAAAGAAAACTATTGTATATCAGACTCACGTTCCTGAAGAAGGCTGTGCACGGAAAAGTTTCCACGGCTTGAAAACATGTATTAGGAGAAATTGAAGCGTAAAAGATCCAGCATCACCTTCTTCGATAAAAATGAACTTTTAATGAAAATTCTTAAAAATTCAAGCTTCACTATAACAAGCATCATGCTTTGATAAGTTCACGCAATGAAACACATTGTATCCAGCTGACGCGTTTCGGAAAACACTTCCTTAGTCGTAGTCCCTAACCTATCTATCTGCAGGGCTCATATGATATGCTGTATTCTGGTGATAGACTCTCTCTAAACAAAAATTTAGGAACTCCCTGTACAGAATGGGCGGTGCTCAAATCTGAGTCTCCTTTAGTCAGAAAAGAGAGCAGTTCTCATTTGCCCTATAGAAACTGCACCCCTTAACTCTTCCCCAAATGACCCTGCTCCCTTGTACTATAGCCCTGCACTCATAACAATCTACTAAACACATAAGTGGAACCAATTTTGCAGTCTAGAAATAGTTAATAAATCTTTAGGTGGTAATAGACCAATAAATTAAGCAAAATGGTAGAATCAGTTTGACCTAGTCAAGTGTCTTTCAAGGACACAGTCGCCACACTTTAGCCAATTTTCCAGGCTGGGAGTGTTGTGTATTCACACAGGGTCCTGCCAGCGAGCGGCTTCCTTCCTTTTTTATGTCATGGAATCCAGTGCAGCTTTCTGCTCGGCTCTTACGTGTTCAGTTCTATTCCCTCGGCATTTCCTTACTCAGTTCATCACATTTTCCAGGAACTGTTCAGAGAGCTTGAAGATGGTAACTAAACAAATGACATCAGGTCTTTACTGGCGGACGGCCTACATGCCTGACATATATGCCATGTACATCGAGCCTTGTCATGTGGAGCGTGCAGCCACATTGATTTCATATATGCAAAAGTCTTTGCATTGGAAGTCTGGTATTATTAGTTCTATGATACTTTGTAGTACTTGTATTAGTGATGCATCGCTGCTACTTCACTGCAATATTCAGGGACAGGAGAGTAGGGGTCTAAGCCATGTGCCTCCAAAAACTGGCCCGTGACAACTTTGGTGTTGATTTTTTTCAACCTGGCAAACAGTAGATTCCTGAAATCTTCAAATATTGTATGAAAATACACATTATGGCTGAATCTGATACACAGTAGGCAGGAGGAACAGCCGCCAAGGCCAGACTTGCCACATCTTAGCATGTTGTGGCAGCAGATCCCAGCCCATAGAGGTCTATGATACCATTAGCCTGTGTTTTTAGAACTTTTGTTGTATTGGGATGTGAAGTCAAAATATGTGTGCAAAAATGTGCCCTATTACATTCATGAGAAACTGACCTAATTTGTTCTAATATCAAAACTTCTAGTGGTAAATAGTAGTGTAGTGTCCAGTGCAGGGTCCATCTAAAATCGTGGACTGAAAAAAAACTCAATTTTAATTTTACTGTCTGGGGATGTTGGGGGCAAAACAATGGATACCCGATGGACTGCATTATAGTCAGAACAATAGAATGAATTTGTCTTTTCAATCTGTTCTTCTGTTCCTATGATGGAGCATAAGAATGGACAGAATAACAGATGGGGAGTAATGTTAACAATTCATTGGGAACCAGGAGCTCTATCTCTACATAGACAAGATCAGTTTTACATGTGATATGCAAGTATATATACACGCAGCTGTTCACGTTGTCTTTTAGTATGAATCTTGCATATGAATTATGGAAATGTAGATGGGGCGTATTGATGTTTGCTAACCCATGTAGTATCAGTGATGTGTCCTCTGGGTATCAGACCTGTACGGTTACATATGCAGTATTTCCAAAGTACGCAGCAGTACCTGCCCTGAAGGACAGAAAGCTCCCATAGTTCTTTGCTTCTTTGTGGGAAATGTATATACTTGATGGTCCCAGGTAATGGCTCAGCTAAATCTACAGTATTTACAAGCTTTTCAGGAAAGTGTGGTCTCTAAGTTTTGCCCTTGTCGGTATTAGCGTTGTTCTTTCACCCTTTCTCCAGGGTCACCTATAGGCCCCGTCTTCCTGTAGGTCCTGATCCCGACATACCAGATTCTAGTAAATTTGCCAATATACAAACTAGGAATTGCATTGGATTATTAGAATCACGCCACTGTATATGTTGTAGAAAATTGTGACCTGTAGGTCATTGGAGTACAAATCTGAGCGTAGACGTATTTATTACCCGGTCAGACAAAGGCAGGCTGTGTTCAAGAAGGAATGATTTACTAAGACAAGTTCTGCAGAAACAGTCCTCACAGAACCTTTGCCTGGAGCCATTTCACAGATATCTCAGATTATTGAGCAATAGTTTACTTGTACACAGCGATTCCTGAGAAGCAGAGACTTGGGCGACATATAGCTAAAATAGCACTTGTACCCATTCAATGTCCTTTGTCCTGAATACAGTAGGACCATTACACTATAAAACAAGATTGTTATCAAAGTATGGCTAAGGCTCTGTTAGGAGTCTCCATCGCAGAAAAGTCAGCCATAGTAGTACAGAATTCTGCACTATTGGGTCAAGTACAATAATGGAATCCTTAATAGAAACCCCACAAACCCCATTATATTCAGTGGAGTCCATGTCCCTCATAAGACGAAAATGGTATGTCCATTAAGGTCTCTAAAATGTGGACTAACAACAGAAATGTGTAGCACTGATGTCAATGCAACCTAAAATAGATAATACACTAACATAGCTGTACAGTAGTCTTCCTCAACCAATGGTACGGGGCCGATGTGGTATTGAGTTCCTCTGCATGTGGCTTCCAATATGTTGACAGAGCTCATACCATTACTAGAGCTTGGTATTAGCATCAGAAGCCAGATAGCTGCCAGCAAAACTAGCATAAGAACCATGTATGGGTTGTCATAACTGAAAGGAGTCTGTCACCAGAACACATGACCACTATACAGCCTTCTACGTTTGGTGTCGAAGGACAGCTGGAACAACTTATCAGTGCACGGTCCTTGGGATCAGACCTTCACCATCCAGATACTGCCTGCCCTGAGGATACAAAAAAACCCGTAATATCCAGCTCACCCTTGTATAGTAGACGTCCTGCCGTGGTGCACGGAGCCAGGTGGACTTGTCCTGAGGATAGGTCCAATATAAAAATTGCCTGGAAGCCCCAACAAACCCCTTTAATTCACAACATGCTCCTAGTTTCAGACTTTTCTCACGCCGAAATCATGGATAATTTCAGATTCAGCAGGACAGTTATTGAGGTGGAGGAGTTACACAGGCTCTACAGCAGCAACTATCTAGCAGGTCGCCTAATGTTGTATTTAGACAGCAAATTATAAAAAAATAATATACTGCAAAGGTTTCCATGGCATTTAAATCTGATTTTCTGTTTTAGTATTAGCTGTGGCTAAATATAACTTGGGTGCCTGGGGCCCAATGTACAGCTACGCGCAAACATTAACCTGTTTGCAAGTGACTATAACCTAGTTTATTAAATGGATGCAAAGACTGGTTGAGATGTATGCTATCTGTATGTGTGCTGTGCAGCCCCCGTGTTGGGCTGGGGGCCACTGAGGGATTCACCTGCTCACCTGTGGGCCAGTCCAAGCTTGCTTGTTGTATTGGAAAGTGTACAATAACAATGCTTCATAACTTAATATATTCATAGACATGTACAAACCCAAGATGCACACCATGTATATGTACTTATGCAATAGGCCATCTGCATGCCAAAATGTGTCATATGTTTTTGTGTATTACTATGGAAGTCAATTGGCGATATCGGCCTTATCTGACGCACTAAGCACCAGTGGAGTAGACACGGGTCATACGGGTCTATACTGAACCAAACACTGTAGATCACTGAATTTTTATTCCAAATATAAAGAAATCACCATCAGTATTGACATGGTATAACAAATGAAGGCACTCATACGGCTCATCTCCCCCATAACCGTCCAATTCTAAACCTGATTTACACCCCCCTCTTCGTATAGAGCTGCATAATAATATATACATATACGTTCTATAGATTCATCTGATCTGGATTTACACATATACACAACATTACTTACAGCGTCATATAAATATCTCATTCAATATATTTCCTGAACGGTATAAATATACAATTTCCTACATCATCATGCAGGGCCTATACACGAGCTTCTATATGTATATACATTATATGGATGAGAATACCAGCAGATTTACATCAGACATACAGACCCTATAGCTGAGGCATAGGCACCTGTCCTAGAATAATAATCTTGTATATACATGCATCAACTTTTACAAAAATAGCTTTTTCAACGATAAAATTCTATTGGACCAGGTGGGCGAAATTTAACACTATAAAGGAAAACCTTTGGCGTTCACGGGCCTGAGAGAACTGAAATTGCGCTTGAAAATGGAAGAAGGGAGACTGAGTTGACCATGTAAAATAGAAAAAGAGTCTGTCGCGTAACATGAGAAAATGTCTGACCTTTTATCATACCTGACAAAAAAAAAAAAAAATCTGTTTTATTTACTACTTTGTGACCGGGCCACGGGTCCGGGATTTTTGGTAAATGCGGTTTTGAAGACTAGAACTTTTTTTTTTTTATTCAGTTGGGTTATATACAGTAAATATCTTTTATATCTTTTTTTCGGTGATATATTGTGCTTTATTATTTGTGTAAATTTTTTTATTTTTGTTTGTATTTTTTTTTTTTTAAATCTGGACAGAGGAGGAAAACTTGTCTACTTTTGTCTGTTTTTTAGTCTTAATTGTTTAATTTTTTTTTAACACATTGTGCCCTCGATAAGGCCTTAAGAGACCATGGGGGCTTTGAACACTACATATGGTTATGCACTGATCGGGAAGGCAGATATGTACGTCCTTGCAGAGTTAACTTCTCACTATATACACAGGGACGTAACTACCAGGGTAGCAGCTGCCACAGGGCCAGGGACATTAGGGACCCGGTGACAGCTGCTACCGCTGGAGTTACTCCAGCCAGTAATGGGCCCTATTTACTTACCAATCCTGGCAGCGGTTGGGATCGGTAAGTGACGCCGCGGGCCCCACAAACACTATTATTATACTCAGGGGTCTTTTCAGACCCCCGAGTATAATGATCGGAGGCCTGGGAAAAGTAGAGGAACATAAAAAACAGTGTTACTTACTTCTCTGGGTTCCAGACAGGCTTCGGGCCTACTTGTGTGACATCTCGAACGTCATTGAAAATGGCTGACACCACTGACGAGTGCAGCGGATCCAGGGATAGGTAAGTAGCAGTGTTTTTTATGTTGGTATCCCCTCTCGGTCTCCAATTATTATACTCTGGGGTATTAAAAGACCCCAGAGTATAATAATTGTTCATGGATGTCCACAGTGGGGCATAATACTGTGTGTAGGAGCCACTACGCGGTATAATGGTATGTGCAGGTGCCACTATGTGGCGAGGGGGGCCCCCATGTCAAAAGTTCGCCACGGGGCCCCACCATTCCTAGTTATGCCACTGCATATATATAGTCAGGTGGTTGTCAAGAGATTCATCACAATTGTGGTATCCACCCTTCAAGTCGTTGGAGTTGGAGCCAATTTCTGACGGTCCTGGGGGTAGGACTTAGATGGCCCAATTTTACCTACAAAAACATTTGTAACTATTAATCAACTTTGAAGATAACTTCACGTCAATGGGGCTGAGATGCAACAATACACACAAATCATGGATGGGTGCAAAACTGGCAAAAGGCAGCCATGTTTGTCTAATCCTGTACAGTCCCTTTTAATGCATTGTCTAAGTATGCATTGTGATTGTCAAGCGCATATTCTGTGTAACACTATGTACTATGAAGCTTGCCAGTTACATGTTACCCAGTATGGAGAGCATACCAGTCTCATTCTCCATAGACTCCAGTTATGAATGTGCATAGATGTAGCTTATACACAGGCACGGGGATGGTTCTGTCCTGTATTGTCCGATCACATATAGGAGATAGTTCTGTCCAGAGTAAAAGAGGTAACGGAAACATTTCCCAGAATGTGCTGGATCCAATGGCACAAAACCAAAGTCTGTTCTGAATTCTTTCCTGATCCCGCCGAGCTCAGTGCGGCCTCTACAGAGCAGGATCCATGCTTCCTTGGTCACCTGCCAGGCATATTTGCAGAGTAGCAATCCAGTGACCTATGACTTCAGTAGCTTCTATATTCCAGGGCATGACTGGAAAGATGTGTCTGAGATTTCACAGCCGCCATTTTGAGTTTTCATCTCACAGTATCTCAATGTCCCACTTCTGTGTCAGAACATTCTCCTGGACCTTGTTGACCACTATGTAGTTTTGATCGTAGTAATTTCCACCTATGTAAACAAAAAGACACAAGAGTGATTATAGATGGTATTGGTAACAATCTAACCCTTCGTTCACATCTGCGTTTGCATTCCATTTGGGGAGTCCGCAAATACCAAATGCATTTGCAAGCGGTGTGCAGTGAAAGCATTCGGATCCCCATAAACTATAATAGGGTCCGTGAGCTTGATGCGAGATCTCCGCAGGGAACATACAGACAGGAAAGTAGCTCACTATCTACTTTCCTGTCCACATAATTTGTGCGGGCAGCATGCGGCAAACACACGGACCCCATTATAGTCTATGAGGTCCGTGCGCTTTCACTGCACAGCGCTTGTCTTTCAGAGGGTCTTTCATGTTCTTTGGCACAGGCGGTATGATATACCATTAGAATAGGTCATTCACTTATGATCAGTGGAAGTCTAACACCTGGCTCCTGCACTGATCAGCTGTGTACAGAGCCATCTACTAGGGTACAGAGTTGCAAGCTTATGACACCGTACACTGTAAAGACCGGTTGTGCTATTGTACTTTATCTCCAATTATAAATGAATGAAAACTGAATTATGATAGTGGGGCTTGGCCACTATACAGTGTACTGAGCCATCTGCAGCTGATCAGTCCGGGGGCCTTGTGTTCGATCCAACCATATTCAAATTAATGACCTACCTTGATTCATTTTTATTTTTGTACAACCTTTTTAAAAAGAACAAAGACGGAAGATATGTCTTGACCCCAGTAATGCACCCTAAAATAATGGTTAAATCTCGTACCTTTAAGATCAAGAACAAGGTCATCACTTATATATGAAGTAATTGTCCCATCTTTATTGATCCTCCACTTCTGTCGTGTCTTTCCATGTTCTGCCCACAATGATACCTTGGACCCGGGGATATTTTTGCCTCCGATGACATCCAAGCATGAATCATTTGCCTGAAATTTCCCAAAAAAGAGATATCAAGAATATTATAATCCCAGACATGTAAAGATTCTCTTCTCTCTGATCTAACAATAGCACCTGCTCCTGTTTTCTAATACGAAGGTTTTCTAATAATGAAGGTATTTACCCTGTATTCAATGTCCAACCTGTTAACAAACCTCGCTACCTCCACTAGGTGGCACTACAGAGATGGCTTTCTTCTGGGAGAGACTAAATCTGCATATCCTTTTACCCAGGGAGCACTGGGCCTGCCCTATACTATGGTGCTCTCTGCAGGAAGTAAACTGTACCCTATCCCCAATGGGAATATGTGAATATAATGGCAATCTTATAATGCCTGTCAAACTGATAATTGTACAATATATACTACAGCGGATTATGTTAATGTTACCTTGGATTTTAGGAATCCTCTGCAAAAATACCAGATCTGAGTGGTCTGTCCATTCCTTGGAGCAACACTGACAAAGGTCGCTCTTGAATCTTTCCCAGTGACTGTCAGGTACTTGTCCTTGTCCCTGTTTTTGACCATGAAATACACTGGAGGCTGCAAGAAGAAGCAAGGTGTGTATCACAATCTATCACAGGTGAATCAATACACAGACATAACTTCCATCTTTATACGGGACCCCCTCAGACTTAGGGGCCCTGGTTTAGGTTCCCTAGGTGTCTTTCTTATCGGAAGGGTTCTCTGAAAGAGGTGTCACAATTCTAATAAACCAAATTTCATTCTAATAAACCATAGAGCATGAGTCTGACAACTCACGAGAGTAACTAGACTAGACTAGGACTGTGGAGTCAGAGTCATGGAGTCGGAACAGTTTTAGGACAAGTTGGGAGTCTGAAAAGAGTCACAGATCCTATCTTCAAAAGAAAATGGTTCATTATTTTTTATTATATTACCGTATATACTCGAGTATATACGGTATACAGTTATTGTATAATTGATTAGATGTATAGTTACATATTCACTTTCATAGGAATTCAGTCATTGGTTTTTTTTGTGAATTAGAGGAACTCTTACTACATCTGTTTGACTTTTATGAAAGAGTTTGAGTCGGACCAGTAGTCGGAGTTGGACTGTTGTAAAGTAGAAGAGTTGGAGTCGGTGTTTGGCCTACTTATGCTACAGCCCTGGTCTCCGCTTGGCCCACCAGAGTAGCAGGTGATCCTCCGGAGGGCCCAGGCTCCAACACAATAATGGTACAGCAGAAGAAACCTAATCTTGAAGGGTAAAGTCTCTTTTCTAAGGTTTGTTGGAGGGTGCACTTACAAAATCAATATATCTAGTGGACCCAAAAAATCTCAGTCTGTCTACAGGTATCAGAATGTAGAATGTTAAAGAATCATATTCTCATGGCCTGGGTCAGGGGATAATCGTACACATCAGGGAGAGTGTGTGCCTACATAGCTCGTACGGAGACTTACAAGTCATTCCTGCTCCACTAGGGATTCTGGGTAAAAAATATGCAAATCTATTCTCCAGGATGTAATTAGGAGAACCGTGCACTCTGTATGCTGCCCTCTAGAGGGCAGCATCCTTAACATCATGCATGACTCAGTTAAAAAGTCTAATATCATGATGCGGATTTAATTGCCAAATTAGTATTTCTATTTCAAAAGGAACAGCTTCCCAGCTATGGACAGCGCTGTTTCGGCCTATTGGGCCTCCTCAGCATAGCGTAGGGATACTGATTTGGCAGAGTGAGAGACTATAGACCAGGGTCAGGGGATAATCGTACACATCAGGGAGAGTGTGTGGCCTGTCAGACATCGATCTGGCCTGGTACGTGCATGGACATTCATCTTTTTCTTTTGGCTATGTGTATGTGTATTGCCAAGTATGTATTTTACATCATTTACGAGTCACTGACATGTAGTGTTAGTACGGGGCCAATGCACAGGAGGGGAGAATGTTATTTCCTGCTACGTCCAATGTTTTTCAAGCCCTACCTATGTTCCTAGTACATCAGCTAATGTAACATGATGGACAGCTGCTAATAACTATGGCCTTCAGTTCACTCTACTTTTCATCCTGTTTGCCTTTTGTCTTTATGACTTGCTTATTGATGGACTGTCACCAAGGAATGATCAATGAGCGCAGTTTACAGCTTGTGTTACCTGTTTCACAGGGCGCAGGGACCCAATAGCTTTCCAGCCGCTGAACTGTGACCAGTTTACAATTTTCTGTGGATCCAGTAGCATTTGTCTTCCAAGGAAATTGGCGCCTTCAAATGCAATCCATCTGAAAACGTAGTGAACATGAGAAATGGGTTTAGATTAATAAAAGTATATTGTGACATATACAAATCTTACGTCTGGTTTATTGAAGTGGGACAAATCGGAAAAGGCTAGTGGTGAAATCTTCATGAAAGCAGACACATTGGGGCACATCTACTAATCCTGTCTAATATTTAGTCAGTGTAAGTTACATTTAAGGTAGTTGCAGATTCACCAAATTTATTTTTCAGACTCCAACCTGGATGATAAATTTGCTGCAACTTTAGGCTGAGGCTCCACATTGTGGAAATGCAACTTAAAGGGATTCTATTAATAAAATGTAATTTTTTTCTGGGTACCATGTTGGAATAGCCTTAAGAAAGGCTATTCTTCTCCTACCTTAAGATGTCTTCTCCGGGCCGCCTTTCGGTATAAAGCACAGTTTTCGTCGGTATGCAAATGAGTTCTCTTGCAGCACTGGGGGCGGTCCTCAGCGCTCAAACAGCACCGGGGGCATCCCCAATGCTGTGAGAGACCTCTCCAGTGCCACCTCCATCTCCTTCTGGAATGGCCTCTCTTTGCGTCTTGGCCGTTTACACAGTATTGTAGTATAGTAGTAAGCAGACATTTTCTTGTGGTCGGTGGACATGCACAGTCGGCTTTGCCCTACGCCCAAGGTCTAGAAGTTTGAAGCCACCGCCGGAAGAAGATGCGAAGAGAGGCCGTTCCAGAAGAAGATGGAGGCGGCATTGGAGAGTTCTCTTGCAGTATTGGGGACGCCCCTAGTGCTGTTTAAGCACTGGGGACCGCCCCTAGTGCTGTGAGAGAACTCATTTGCATAACAAAGAAAACCGTGATTTATACCGAACGGCCGCCCGGATAGACATCTAAAGGTAGGAGAAGAATAGCCTTTCTTAAGGCTATTCTGACGTGGTACCCAGAAAAAATTGCATATTATTGATAAGATCCCTTTAAGATAACCTTATCTTATGGTCTGAAGAAGTTAGATGTCCCACAAATTATGTGTGAGGTTCCCGTACTTAAAGGGTCACTTCAGCTCACAGGTTGCAGCAGCAATTCTATGTAAATTCTACCATGTCAATGTAATATCAATTCCTCCAAATCTATTAGGATCTGCTATGGACAAGGCTCCCTATCTATTATGTACGGAGAGGATTGCATTCCCAGCATGTGGCAGAACATTAGGAAAGGTGCCTTTGAGAAAAGCAGGAAGGAATATTATTTTATTATGCGTTCTTATATTGTACAGCATATGTTTGTCATTGGCCTCTCCCTGATGTATCCTCCTAGTGTATATAATCTCCAGAGAAGCGGCAGAAATAGATATGTAACCGTCAGCGCTTTCTCCTCCCTACTTGACAGGTACATATGTTCCTAGTCAGGCCGTAACAATTCTTCTGTGAATCTGGAAGGTTTTATATCAAGGTTGCATATTAAATCTTTATAGAAGGATCATCCATTATACCGACATGGCAGATCTATCCCAATGTGTTTTCTGTGGCTCTACAAAGGACTGTAGGAAGAAGGAAAAGCTTCTCCATAACGTGCGACATAATACATGAGAAATTAAGTCTAATATAATATGGGCAAGGTCACACATCGGGGGATCTATTCCCATTGCAATACTGTAGCAACATGTCTGAACTTCTATTGCCCATAATGTTCAGGAAAGCAATTATCGGGTATGGTGGAAAATGTTGACAGAAGTTCATGACTGTTGGCTTTAAGGTGTAATCTCTATGAAGCCTTCAAAAATAATCAGCTTTTCCCCTGACGGTGCATGCCTGGATGTCATCCAGAGATCACACTGCTTTATTAAGAGATCTAGCCATAAGGTTGGCACGTGCATTCCCCATAAGACAAATAACCCCCGGTATAGAGATATAAGTCCTCCAGTCGTCCTCTTCTGTCAACTTGGTTAAAATTCTATCCTTCTATTGTTTACCTGTATCTGTTTTTTAAGAAACTGGGTGACACCAAATATAGTCACCCTCAATGCTCTTAAAGGGATCCTATCATTAGAATCCTTTATATCTAACTAACATGTAGGAATAGCCTTAAGAAAGGCTATTCTTCTCCTACCTTTAGATGTCTTCTCCGCGCCGGCGGTCGGTAGAAATTCCTTTTCCGTCTTTATCAAGAGAACTCTCCAGCGCCGCCTCCATCTTCTTCAGGAACCGGCCTCTACGCATCGTCTTCCGGCCTGGCTTTCAATCTTCTACGCATGCACAATTGGCTCTGCCAGTGGGGAGAGCCGACTGCACCTGCACGTGGCCACTTACTACAAGAGTTCGCGGAAGTGGCCACAAAAAAATGGCCGCGCGCAGGTGCAGTCGGCTCTCCCCACTGGCAGAGCCAATTGTGCATGCGTAGAAAATTGAAAGCCAGGCCGGAAGATGACGCGTAGAGGCCGGTTTTTGAAGAAGATAGAGGAGGCTCTGGAGAGGTCTCTCGCAGCATTGGAGGCGCCCCCAGTGCTGTTTGAGCGCTGGGGCCCGCCCCCAGTGCTGTTAGAGAACTCATTTGCATAAAGACGGAAAACTGAATATCTACCGAACGGAGGCGCAGAGAAGACATCTAAAGGTAGGAGAAGAATAGCCTTACTTAAGGCTATTCCTACGTGTGATCGAGAAAAAAAAGGATTCTAATGATAGGATCCCTTTAAAGGGGCCCATACCTACAGTATATCAAATAGGGTTCTGAATGGAGGGACCATGTCTTTTATGGGGACACACTGGTTAGTTGACTTATGCTCGGGGGCTCTTAGTTATATATATTAAATGTACAATACTGTTGTACAAGATTTAGGGGGCATTCACACTACGTAACGCCAGCGTGTATCACAGCCGTACACGCCGGCGTTACAGCAGGGCTACCGAACACTTCCCATTCATTTCTATGGGAGCCGGCATGCGAGCGCTCCCCATAGAAATGAATGGGCTGCTTCTTTCACTGCGAACAGTCCCATTGAAGTGAATGAGAAGTGCCGGCGTATACGGCAAGCTCTGCTCATGCCGAGCCGTACACGCAAGCACTTCCCATTCACTTCAATGGGACTGCTCGCAGTGAAAGAAGCAGCCCATTCATTTCTATGGGGTGCGCTCGTATGCCGGCTCCCATATAAATGAATGGAGCGGCTTTATACGCCGCTTATTCTGAACGTGTTTTACGTTCAGAATAAGCTTCAGTATACGTAGTGTGAATGCTCCCTTAGATAGGAATGGAAAATGCTGCCTTGTAAAAATGTTTTCAGAAACAGAAGTGAATGAAGAAAAGAGAAATGTTCATCCCATCAATATTTGGTGAGACCTTTGCCCTTTGCCTTCCATCAGCTCTTCTCGGTACTTGCAGACAGTTTTCGCACAGAGATCTATATGAATACACTACATGTGGAGCTCAATGTATAGGTCGATTGTCCAAAACTAATTATTTTTGGGCATGTTATGGGGTCTGTGACCACTGCATGGACATAGATGACACTTCGGTCTTGTCTGAGTCTGTTGAGTCTTTCCCACGGTCTGTCTTCTCCCTACATTCCTTTTTCATTCTCTTCTCCCTTCCAGCAGGACTAAAGTGATCACAACAATGACGACTATAGCCAAGACAAGGCTGGTTTTTGTAGAAAATGAGGCCCTGGGCAACTAGAAAATAGTGCTCCCTGCTTGCTCTTTTTAAAAATTTGTGTAACTTAAAAAGTCGAACAAAAAATACCGTCATAAGATGCTTAAACAATACCCCCATACTGTGTCAAAACAAGGGTGGATTCACACTACTGTTATTCAATGCCCGTTGCTGCTATTAAATGACAGAGGCAGATGATGCCCCCTCCATGTTCACATTAATGTAAAAAAGATGATGGGATGCAGCATTACAAAAGACAATTAACATGATGGAAGACAGCGTCTCTCATATTTTTTACATTAGAATCAATGGGAACTGACACAGATGGAGGAGAATCCATCTGTGTACATTACCCTGATGTTGTTAATGTCCATTGCTGTCATCCTATGATGGATGACGGCAACGGACATTAATAATGGTAGTGTGAAAATAGCCTTAAACCGATACATAGAGCTCTCATAGACAGGACACCGACTCTGACTCCTTCATAAATAGCTGACAGCCATGGTCGCACAGAAGCAGAAAAGACTACCCATCATATCGCTGAAGTTGCCAGCATCCATTCATAGAGGTTTGTAGAACGTGTCTACAGTAATATGCACGAGTGCAGTCACGTTCCTTACAATGACATATCAGACTTGCCATTCCCGATACCAGTGCTGAATACATTAAGCAGAGCCATAATCATAACTAAACAGGAGAATGTTTGAGATTTTAAGTAAATTATGGGTAATGTGTTTAATTTCCAGACACTGTGACAGACATCCAATCTCATGTGCCCGCCTTGCGTTTAGTTTGTTCTCCATTAGCCATAAATTCTTGTAATGCATTTAATCTGCTGTCACTACAGATAACTGCGCCCTGACACTCCGTTACATGACGCCATGATTTCACTTTATTTTTCACTGTAAAAGTAAATTAAGGCCACAAAATCTGATGCCTTCAATTTTACTGTCAGAGGATCATTTACCAACAAGCTCCAAATGTTATCAGCAGCCGAAACCTCAATATTATACAGTGCTCACTATAATAATCCAGTACTATAACAGCAGTGTATGTGCAGGAGTGCTTAAAGGGGCTCTCCGGGTGTGCACTTTAATGAACTGAGTATATAGTTCATGATATTGTGTGCAGACCTCAGGAAAGAATGGGGTAAAATCATTAAGAATCTAGGTAATTCTTTGGTTTAAAAAGTCACAAATCAGTTTCAGTGGCACTCGTAGGCAATGGTTGGGGCCACTGGTCGCAACAAATTCATAATTTACACCACTTTTGTGGCATAAATTATGGCAGAAATCTACTTCAGTAAGGAGCATTGGAGAAATAGAGTCCTGGAGGATGTGTCTAAATGTTGACAAGGTGTGACCATCAATCATTATTAAAGGGATTCATTAAAATCACATTATTTGTTGATCACACGTAGGAATAGCCTTAAGAGAGACTATTCTTCTCCTACCTTTAGATGTATTCTCCGGGCCACCGTTCAGTAGAAATCCCTGTTGTCGTTTGTATGCAAATTAGTTATCTCGCAGCACTGGGGGCGATCCCCTGGCGCTCAAACAGCTCTGGGGGTGTCCATAATGCTGCGAGAGAACACTTCAGCGCTGCCTCCATCTTCTTTAGGAACAGCCTCTCTGAGCATCCTCTTCCGGAGTTGGGTTCAAACTTCTAGGCCTCAGGCCCCAGGCAGACAAGAAAAATGGCCGCTTACACAGTAAGTAAGCGACCATTTTCTTTATGGGCTGTGGGCAAGCACAGTCGGCTCTGCCTGAGGCCTAGAAGTTTGAAACCAGCTCTGGAAGAAGACGCGTAGAGAGAAGATGGAGGCATCGCTGTTTCTCTTTCTGCATTGGGGACGCCCCCAGTGCTGTTTGAGTGCTGGGGCCCGCCACCAGTGCTGCTAGAGAACTCATTTGCATACAGACGAAAACCGGGATTTCTACTGAATGGCAGTGCGGAGAAGACATCTAAAAGAAGCCTTTCTTAAGGCTATTCCTACGTGTGATCGAGAAAAAATGTGATTTTAATGGTAGAATCCCTTTAAGTATATCCATGGGTCATCAGGGCTGGCGTACAATACTCTAGTCTTAATGAATCCGCCTCAATGTCTTCGGAAGACAGTCCCTTTCCATGTACACTTTTTGTGGCATATAGATGTCGCAGGGAAATTATGAAACTAGGGATTTGATCAAATCCTGGAAGATGTTAAAACAACAACTCTGTTGGGTCACTTCCCTAAAGAAAGTCAGTGATTTCATCAAATCCCTGACCTGTTTTAGTGAAATGATGAAATAACACAAGTCAGAACTCGCACAGCTCTATCTTTCTCTTGTTATCACTCCCCCCTTAAGGCTGCATTCACACGGGGTTCTTTGGACAGGATTTTTACCCAGGAAGCCGCCTCAGAATCCGCACCAAAAACGCCTCCCACGGCTAGCCGCGACTGTCACGGCATTCCAAAAGTTGCGGTATTCTACTCTGGATTAGGCCCAAATGAATGGGCCTAGTTGGAAGGGAGTGTCGCGCCGTGGAATCTGCGTCAAGAAAGGGCAGGTCACTTCTTTTTCCTGTGAGTGGGAAGAAACCGCTCGTGGAAAAAGGAAGTGAACAGATCCCATTGCAGTCAATGGGAGGTGTTTTTTTGAGCCGGATTCTGAGGCGGATTCCGCATCAAAATCCTGTCCAAAACACCCTGTGTGAAACCAGGTTTACCTCACTGCTCCGTGTCGCTCTTCTGAAGAACTAACTAAGCACATCCTTGCATAGCCTTTAGAAAGGCTATTCCACACCTACCTTTTGTATGTAAATCGCTTCAGTAGCTTTTGAATGAGCCTGTTTTTATTCATATGCTAATTAATCTCTTGGTGCACCCTCTTTGCTATTGTTTCCTATGTATCAGTACAGCTGCTGCTGCTGCTGATGATGACTCAGCCTCCTGTTTGCGCATACACAGATAGGAGAGAATAGCAGAGACAAGTGCTGCCGGGAACTTCCTGTGCTGGCTGGAGGCTAATTAGCGTATGAATAAAAACGGTTTCATTCAAAAACTACTGAGGCAATTGACATACTTAAGGTAGGTGTGGGATAGCATTTCTAAAAGATGTCATTAGTTAAAAATGACTTTTCCCAATGATAGAGCCCCTTTAATGAAATATCAGGATGTGTTTTGAACAAGCGGCATGATAAAACCTTTGTGGACTCACATAAGTGATATCAATGACATTTGCTGATTATAAATAAAAAAGTGGTCGAATACGTCATTGATGGGTTAGTACCGGTAAGATATCTGTGTGCAAGGCCTGACTATAGAGAGGGAAGAAGGCGCAATTGCCCAGAGGCCTCCATTACTTAGTCTTCCAGTCCCCTCAAGAACTTAGCTATAGATATGTCTATATTATATGTAAGGAGATGTTATCGGCAAAGTCAATCTGTAATCTCACAGTAACCCCTTCTCCAGATGACAGGCTGCTATGTCAGTCTTCCCCTAGGCTAGTTTTATAAAAATCACAGACTCCATACCAATATGCACATTATCTATGACACTGAGAAATGGATGCAAGAATAACAAGCATGTGCTTTGCTCAGACATCTAAAAAGCGTAACATTACAAAGGCTCCCAGTAATCTAACCGGGGAACCAGTGCGGCCACATTCTGTGGTTGGCGGGAAGTGGTGGCGGTAACACAAGAGCAACCACCGGAACAAGGGCCGTGGAGTAATCCTTTTTTTTTATTAGCAGGCTGGTTTATAACAAATCTGTCCCGGGGGTATAGCCATGTATGCCAAATAAATGCCAGGGGGTAACATGCATCAAGATCTGAGTCAGGACAGGTCAAGTGTTCAGATATTGAGTTTGTGTGTTTGTTGCACTTGTTGGTTTGTTGTTACATTATCTTGATTTTTAGTATGGGACTAGTATTACTTTGCTTGTGCCATCGCCATATTATGCCGCTATATTATAGAAGTATTCGGCCCACGTGACATAGATTACAGGTAAAGAATAGATCTTTAATACAGCATTCAACGGAGCATATCATGAGCAAGAAACTGACATATAGGAAAATACACATATATACCTGTACATAATAGGCCCCATAGAAAAGTATAGGTGATGCATCTGTTCATAGCACCCAGCAGCGGTGTAACTAGGAATTGCAGGGCCCTGTGGTGAACTTTTGCCATGTGCGCGCCCCTGACTGACGCCAAAGACCCTGACCGACCCCCCCCCCCCCAAATTCCTGCGTGCACTATTATGCCCCATAGTGGCCCCTGCACACAGTATTATCCCCCATAGTGGCCCCTGCACACAGTATTATGCCCCATAGTGGCCCCTGCACACAGTATTATCCCCCATAGTGGCCCCTGCACACAGTATTATCCCCCATAGTGGCCCCTGCACACAGTATTATGCCCCATAGTGGCCCCTGCACACAGTATTATCCCCCATAGTGACCCCTGCACACAGTATTATCCCCCATAGTGGCCCCTGTACACAGTATTGTACCCCATAATGGCCCCTACACACAGTATTATCCCCCATAGTGGTTCCTGCACACAGTATTATGGACTATAGTGGCCTCTGCACACAGTATTATCCCCCATAGTGGCCCCTACATACAGTATTATTATCTTTTCAGACCCCAGAGTATAATAATCAGAGACCAAGATGGGATACAAACATAAAAAAAACACTGTTACTTACCTATCCCCGGCTCTGATTCAGTCCTCGGTGGTGTCGGCCATATTCAATGACATCCGGGATGTCAAATGACCCGGGACGCAGATTCCGGTCAGGTGACGTCAGGGACGTCACACGAGTAGGCCCGGAGCCTGTCTGTAGCCCAGTATTTTTTATGTTCTCTTACCTCTCCTGGGCCTCCGATCATTATATTCAGGGGTCTGAAAAGACCCCAAGTATAATAATAGCGTTTGTGGGGCCAGCAGTGTCACTTACCGATCCCAGCCCTTGCCAGGATTGGTAAGTAACTAGGGCCGGTAAGTGAGTAACTCCAGCCGGTAACGGCCTATTAAAAGAAAAAAAAAAAAACACGCAGCGGTAGCGGCTTCCGCCGGGTCCCTAAAGTCTCAGGCCCTGTGGCAGCCCCTACCCCGGTAGTTACACCCCTGGCACCCAGCATATCAACCCAACCCTGTAGGTAGATAGGTTAGGGTCACCTGAATCACACAGTGTCTCCCCCTTGTGAATTGCTGTCTCCATTGCCAACATATTGCTGTTTTTGGCAATAGGCAAATATGACTTTTGGAGCAACAAAAGTGTTGCCATTGCATAAAGACAAAAATAGCGATATCTCAACAACAGGGGCCGCGATTCATAAGGGGGGCACACTGTTTGCTTCAGGTGACCCTAACCTATCTGGGGCTGGAATGATGTGCCGGGATCTGATGACAGACTCCCCTTTAAGGCTCGGTACAAGATAAGGTGATTGTATATACAACAGAATAGTGAAGAATGTTGTTTTTAGAGTTAAAGATGTCATTGTATGACATAAAGACTCTTACTGACTTGTGAATAAGAGGGGCAAAAGTTGTCAAACAACAATTCAGCAAAGTTCACAAATAGACACAAAAATAATCCCAGTAAGTGACACATAGAAGAATGTGCAAATATACCGGGGCGTACCCAAATACCAACACTGGAGACGCTCAGAATTTCCTTTCACAAATTGTTTAATTTGTAGGTGGAAAGTAACGTGACAGTGTCAGTGGAAACTGCGCACGACGGATACAGTCTCTACAAATACAACACATAGTTCTGCAACGGCTGCACCTTGTCAGGGGAATGCAGGTAGGATTCTCCCGCAGGGTAAGGCCTAAATTACCCTCAGGGAAACCTACACAATGTCATTTGGCCATTTACAGTAGTAATATTGCATGTCAGCCCAGGGGCGTTACAATAATGGCGCAGAAGTAACAGTTGCATATGGTCCTGGCGGGCTTAGACTGGTCACAGGGTAGCAGATGAATCTTCTGAGGGGCCCCTGACCTAAGGTGGTCCTTCAGCCCCATACCCAACCAAAAATTGTTGGGCTGCCCTACGAATCCTTCATTAATGGTAGTAAATGGAGTTGCACTGTGACCCCTAGAGTGCTGCCAGTTAGTATATATTCCCTCCCAGGCCTGGTACTGCCAGGACCCCCAACACCAACCATCTTGCTGCTGGTTGAGCCCTGCTGCCACATGGACACATATGAATTTGCTAGACACCTCAATACGACACTAAGCCATGGTGTATATATATATATCACAAAACCCCAATTCACTGTAAATATACAAGTATTGCACATTCAGCAATTCCTTCATACACTTTTGTTATTACGAATACGAGTGGAACTGATCTGAAAATCCAAAATCCTGCCGAGTCTTCTCTGCAGCCCATAGAATGACAAAGATTGTTTTCCAACAGCCTGTGTCTAATGCGATATAGATGGATATAGAGATGGACCGCAGGGACGCACCAATGCATTGCTCCATTATCAGACTACCCCCACCCATAAAGGAAGTGATTCCAATAATAGACAATAGAAGAGAATTGCTGTATACTCAATTCCCTAATACACTGAAAGGGGAGCCTGCACATTAACCCTTTATTTAATATCATACATGTTGAGACTACATAAGACAATGCAGGAGACAGAAGAGGAGACATGTCTCCGGCATACTCAGCCACTTGTCATATTGCTGCAATGAATAGGCTGAATCTATTGTTGTGAGGCCAGGTCTGGTTCTGGCCTTAGGCAGGATCTTACTGGATTTACAAGTTAAAACGCCAGCCACAGTATATAAATGTGTGCAGCTTCCTATGATGTAAGCATGAGTTCACTTGAGGTTTACAAAAGATGAGCTTATGCTTTAGGGTTTAGATTCTGCCATATGTGACTGCATGCAGCATATACCATGACACTAGCCAAGGGACCCCAACATAAGGGCGCTGGTGGCATTCACTGTACTACAATGTGCTTTACAGGATAAGTATCTACATGCTGGGGTTTGGTTAGATGAATTCGGAAGTACACTATCACTAACATGCAGAGCTCTGGAGTCGATAGGCCAAACCGATTCTTATTTTTTCACAGCCCAAATCCTGCTTTGACTGCTGACTGCCAAAGTCAATAAAAAGCAGTAAAACTCACTGCAACACGGTGGCTCAGTGGCTAGCACTGCAGCCTTTCAGTACTGGAGTCCTGGGTTCAAATCCCACCAGGAACAACATCTGCAAGGAGTTCGTACGTTCTCCCTGTGTTTGCTTGGATTTCCTCCCATTCATATAGGGCAGCAGTGGCCAAACTTTTTCAGATAAGGATTCACTTTTTCTGGCGTTTGAGAGACATAATCCAGCCAGGGAAAGGTGCAAGTGTCCCCAACTTCCAGACACCAAAGTAGCCCCATATTTGTGACAGTAGGCACAGTCACGCTAGGTTCACACCTGCATTCGGGTTTCCGTTCGGGGGTATACTAGGAGATCCCTCGAATGGAAAGCTAATCCACGTAACAAAGTGGTTACCTTAGGAAACCTGCAAACCCCATAGACTATAATGGGGTCCGCCCAGTTTCTCCCGGAATAAGGCAAAAAATGCAAAGAGAAAAGTGTATTGCAAGCAAGTCTAACTAAATCAGAATATAAATCTATGCCAGTTTCTAACTAAATAGTTCCTAACTAGAGATGAGTGAACACTATTCGAAACTGCCGTTACAAATAGCACGCACCCATAGGAATGAATGGAAGCAGCCGGAACGCAGGCTTTGCTGGCGGCCGGCCGCTTAACCCCCTGCGTGCCGGCTGCGTCCATTCATTCCTAAGGGTGTGTGCTATTCGAAACGGCAGCTTCGAATAGTGTTCGCTCATCTCTATTTCTAACTAATTTTGATTGTTACTCACGACAGAATTTGCACAATATCGTAGGCAAGGTGTGGTTCGAGGAGTAAGATGAATGTTGGGCGCAAGAAAGGGCCTTGCACCAAACGTGCCCCTCAAAATTTTTCTGGTGAAGTGGAAATGAGGATTTTCCCTTTTCAATCCTCCCGTTTTAAGCTAAACCCACATAGGAATAGCCTTAAGAAAGACTATTCTTCTCCTACCTTTAGATGTCTTCTCCGCACTGCCGTTCCTTAGATATCCCGGTTTTCGTCCATATGCTAATTAGTTTTCTCGCAGCACTGGGGGTGTCCCCAGTGCTGCAAGAAAACTATCCAGCGCTGCTTTCTTCTTGTTTACCACCTCTGCCTTTCCTTCCTTTCTCCCTTCACAGCACCAACTGCGCATGTCCATCGCCATTTTCCTGTGGCTGAACAGGAAAGAACAGGTGGAGGCAGCGAACAGAAGAAGGCGGCGCTAGATAGGTTTTTCGCCGCACAAGGGACGCCTCCAGTACTGCGATAAAACTAATTAGCATATGGATGAAAACCGGGATATCTAAGGAAAGGCAGCGTGGAGAAGATGTCTAAAGGTAGGGGAAGAATAGCCTTTCTTAAGGCTATTCCGACATGGGTTTAGCTTAATACGGGATTCTAATGATAGAAGCCCTTTAAAAATATCCATGAAACTGGCGTACAGGGCATAAATCTGTTGAATAATACATGAATACGATAAAATACATTACAGAATATTGCAGAATGATTTCTGGTACTTACAGTCCTCTTCTGACCCATACAGACTGAGCATAAAAGTGAAGGTCCTTGCTAAGGACTGAGGTCACAGCTTCCTCAAAGTGCAACTCTCTCCCTTCACAAGAGTCCAGGGCAAACAGACTGATAGAAGGTTCAGCAAAGACCTGGAATTAGTAATAAAAGATACAATGTTAAGGCACTGTCATATAATGATATAGATGATCATATACAATGAGACCTTCTTGAGACACCCAGTCTTCTTGTAGACGAGTGGTCCTCTCAAGAAAGATCACTAGGGTGCATAGTATATCGCGGAATCGAAAATATGGCGTTGATAAAGTCACGATCTTCTCAAAAGGAGGACTTTATTTCTTACGGTATCACTATAAAAACTGCAGGGTACCTCAAGACAATCTGGATTCTGGGAGCGTGAGTGGCGGAGACGGAAATCTGGCTGACAGCCTGACAACTGAGGACGACTGAAGGACTTGTATTTATAGGGAAACACAGCTTAAGAGCATTGTTAAACATTGTAGGTCTCTGGTTTACAGCTAAGAGCCAATATATGTCGTCCTAGCAGAGTTGTGCGGGTAATTGTTGGCATAGGACAAGCTGAAGACAGCTTTATAGGGCTCCTTGTATTTACTACAGACTGTGTAGAGGTGATCATTTCAAGCATGATGAAATATATTTACGGGCTCCAAGTGTTGATGTCAGGATCATGACCCCTGCTTTCTGCAAGTCCTGCCACTATGCAGGAACTTTTTGTTCTTTCCTTATGATAGCTATAAGCACCCTGTGGTTTCAATGTGACCGATTGCTCAGGGAAGGTGAGAAAAAATCCAACTCCATCCGATTCAATAGGGAGGCACCTATCAAAGGATGCAAAGACTTGGAGTTGGTAAATGTCTCTCTTTATAGGGGACCTGTGTAAGGACAGGATATTACAGCTGTAGGTCTGCTCTCTTGGATACCAGGAGTGCTTCAAGAATACACCAGAAATATAGTTTATTGAGTCTGGTGAGTTCACGAGGAGAGTTCTCCCCAACTCTGTGACTGTCCCAGAAAACCCCTTTAGGTTAGGGCCCCTCATGGCGTAAATAAAAAAACGCCGCGTTTCCCATCCGCACATTGCAGAAAAAAAAACAGACGCTCTGCGTTTTCCAAAACCATTGCTTTGACCCGCTATGTGGGGCCTTAGACTTAAAGGGATTCTACCATTAAACTACCTTTTTTTCTAATCAACACATCGGAATAGCCTTAAGAAAGGCTATTCGTCTCCTACCTTTAGACGTGGTCTCCGCCGTGTCGATCAGTAGAAATACTCCGCCCCTTCTGGCTTCTCTTGCTCTTGTAGTTCTATACAGGAGCATAGAGAGGCCACCCCAAAATGGCCGCCGGCCGGGTCCTGTATTGAACTGCAAGAGCGGCTACCCAAAAATGGCCTCCGGTGGCCATTTTTGGGTAGCCGCTCTTGCAGTTCAATACAGGAGCCGGCCAGTGGCCATTTTGGGGTAGCCGCTCTTGCAGTTCAATACAGGAGCCGGCCGGCGGACATTTTGGGGTGGCCTCTCTATGCTCCTGTATAGAACTACAAGAGCAAGAGAAGCCAGAAGAGGCGGAGTTGATGCAGAAGAAGGAGGCGGCGCAGGAAAGAGCTCTCAGGCAGCAATGGGGATGCGCTCATCGGCCTTTCAGTGCTGGGGCCCGCCCTCATTGCTGCAGAGAGCTCATTTGCATACCGGTTAAAACCGGTATTTCTACGGAACGGCGCGGCGGAGACCACGTCTAAAGGTAGGAGATGAATAGCCTTTCTTAAGGCTATTCCGACGTGGTAATTAGAAAGAAAAGTAGTTTGATGGTAGAATCCCTTTAAGCAGTTTTCTAAAATCTGGATTTGTAAATGGTGTACCCATAAACAGGCAAGGTGCTGAATGAAGGTATATGGACCACCTTATCCAGAAAATTGGCTTAAATGGTTAATAAATCCCCCCCCATTATCTGTACTACTTATCAGTATCTGATCTAAATAATTCACTGCAAGTCTTGAAATGATGAAGAACTGAAGCCTTACGTATATTCCATTATACAAATGTAATGCAGTTACAGATATTAAGGCTCTGTTCGCATCAACATTGTCATTTCCGATTTCTGTCCTGTCAGAGGAGCCGAAAACCAGAAATGACAGAAAGCAAGACCCGTCCCATGACAGAAACCACCAGACCGACCCAACTGATTTACAGTGCGGCCGTCAGATTTCATCATGTGGACAAAATCAGCGCTGCATATGGTGGACTGTGCGACCAAGGGGCCAAATGGGGCTTCCAAGACAGATGTAAGCGCAGGATTCTGGCTGAAGAAGTAAAAGAAATATTACTTGTTTCCTTAATACCTATCTGCAGACTGTATATGTAATACTGAATAATTCAGAAGACCGGCGGACTACGGACATCAAAAAAATTACATTTTCTATCAACCTTTGCAAACGGAGAAACAGATGCTACAAATATCTTACATAATCTATTGGCTTGATGTATTTGATCACAGCTGTAGGGCATCCACACGAAGCCAAGTCTGGAAAATGCCCCTCTTCTAACACACACAGACTGTGGCAGGAGCCGTCCTCGTAGAACAGCAGCCAGCTGGAAGAGACCGAGAGTTTGACAAGTATATTATTATGGGTCAATACGGAGGAAGAAAGTACAATCTGGAATGTAGCGTGACAAAATAAGTAGCGTCAGGGGGACTAAAGCTGTCACCTTACCAACCTTAAAGGGGTTGTCCCATCTCAAGGATCCTATCTATACTGCTAGCTTATGTGGATTTAAGACTTTTCCTAAATACAATGCTTCAGCAAAACTGCTTTGTTTGGCCGCTATCTGAGATTATTCACTTCATTGTTTACACTGCGTTTCCATAACCACAGACCTGGGGATGATCTTATCTCTCCATCCAGGAAAAAGTGCCATAGCTCCCTGCTCTGAGGGGAGGGGGGGGGGGTCCTGAGTGCTTGGGGCAGCTTGTATTTCTGAGCTGTTTATCTCCCAGTTATCTGGTCGGCTAATTGAATTTTGCTGATAAGGGCTGAGACAGGGAGTCCGTTACCTCTGCATGTAAACACAGACCAAAAACTGAGTTTATTGCAAGCTGACTATTGGTCCTGTAGAATGTAAATTTGGGATTCTCATCATCTATCAAATCCAGCTTTGCTACATCAGCTTCATGTTGTGCATCTTTCAGTGTTACTGTGGTGATTTATTTACAACCATCCCTCCTTACTGACTGCAAACATGTACTGCTATGAAGAGAGATAGCAGAGCTGGTTTTGTCTGGGAGACAGCAAGTGAAACTCCGCCAACCAATGTATCGAGAAAACCAGGAAGTGAACAGAGCACACAGCCTGCAAGTAGGTGAGCGGGCGAATTGTGAATACCCCTTTAAGAACTTGGGGTCCCCAGTCCCATACCTCCCCATTTTCACTGGGCAGCTGACTTTCCAAACATAGGAACTCTCCGACAATTAAGGGTGCATTCACACGGTGTAACGTGCCGCGTGATGTGGCACGTGTACGCCGCGTGACCCTTTGCATGCCGTACACGCTCCCATTCATTTCAATGGGAGCGGGGATCGTATGCGCCGCGCTAGTTTGCAGCCGTGAATAAATGCACGGCCGCAACTAGCGCGGCGCATACGATCCCCGCTCCCATTGAAATGAATGGGAGCATGTACGGCATGCAAAGGGTCACGCGGCGTACACGTGCCACATCACGCGGCATGTTACACCGTGTGAATGCACCCTAAAGGTATATTCCCAATAAACATTGCTCCGGAACATCTCTATGATATGGGATGGCAATAAAGGGGAGGGCTATAAAATAAATGTGCACTGTTCCTTACTTGCATCTTCCTCTCCATCCTAGCACCGGGTCGCTACGAATCCTCCTACTCCATTGATATACAGAACAGCTACAGCAATATACAGCTGAGAGCAGGGTTTGGCTGCAGCCATTCTGTATACAAACAGAAACGACAACTCGTTTAGGATTGACAGGGACCAACGTCTGAACCACAAAGGATTCCAGAAATGAGAGGATAGATAATCCTTGCGGCATTTTATCTGCACATCAGTAGCACCCCCGGCTATGCACTGTACAAGGAACCGCAGCATTCAAAAGCAGTATATTGTCCCATACTAGCCAGAAGTGTCGCTGTGCATAGAAATCTGTAAAGGGGTCACAGCTCCTAAACAGCATGGTACCCCTTAGCAGGTCCCCGCTAGCCTACCTGGTGCACACATTCAGGACATAGTAGGAGTTTAGTAGGAAAGAGGACCCTACACACAAGAGCTTACAATCTATAGATACACTATTGTTATAGTGTTTAACAGTAACTGCTTCTTACCATCCTCTTAAGACCTTGAAAGACATGGGTATAAAGGATGTGAAGTTGTATACACCCTGTGTGACATCCATGGCTTCTCCTTGGAACTCAGGACCTGTATAGACTTTAATCTGCAATAACAAAAGTGTGTAACTGGTGAGAATTAGGAAAATGTCATGTGAACATAAAAGGCTGGACCCTCCCTCTTCTATTAGAGTGGAGGGCAGCTGCAGGCAGCATCTCTCGCTATAGAGGACTCAACATTGATTTCAGGGGAAACTATGTAATGCTTTATTTTGCCTGTGGGGGCACTGCAGTGCAAGTAAATGCTACCCGCTGTGCTCCTGTAAAGATTGTAGCTGATAGCGGGGGGGTTTCACAAGCCATGTGATCAGCTTATCATTTGGGGATCCTTCTAGTAAAAGGAAATTTCCAAACCATATTACTTCTTTAACTTCTGATTTGGAGACGTTCTATTGATTTTGTTAGGAAAATGCATTATGTGCACTTATATAATGACATTACTGAAATCTCTGCCATTACAAGTGGGAGGAATTGTGATAATGGGATGGGTCAATAATAAATCAAATATTGCGACCCGGAGCAACCCCACTGATCAACTGTGTGGAGCGCAGTCTATAGAGCCGGTAGAGGATGACTATATACGCAGTGCATAATATATTCATCCATTTTACGTTTCATACATGGAATCTATCGTGGACACAGAACAAACAATTCCTTTTGCTCATTTCTTCAAATGATATTTTTTAGTATTGAGGAGAACTTACCAAGTGCTTCACATCGTTCCGTCCAAGTGGTTCCTGAAAAACGGAATGAACCTTATGTCAGCAGGTTTCTATATGGTTTGTTTACATGACTGCTCTATATATAGTAGCTACTCACAATGTACTTGTACAAATCTGCATTAGTAGACGTCTACCATGAATATTAATTACATTCTGACCTACAGGACGGCCATACCATTGCCTGGTCTCCTTCCTCCCAAGTAAATACATGCTTGAGCACCAGCACAGACGTAGTCCGTACAGCCTGTGGCAACCGGAGGTAATTTTTTTCCCCAATCCTTCTTGGTTTTCCCAACATAAGCTGTGCCTAAGGGACATTTTGGTTTTCCTTCTACCTCTAAGTTATTGTTTAGACCCCAAGTTCTCCACCTATGGTATCTATATCATGGAAGTAAACACCATGGGGGGGAATTTATTAACCTATGTACACCAGTTGTCTAACGTAGATGTGTATTCATCTTTGGCACACTACTCCTTCGTGAAGCCAAAGATGCGCCAACAAAATTATTATAACTCATGTCACAAAATTGGTGTGGATTTCCATTCTGGGGACTTCTTTAAGATTGGTGTAGGAAACGCCAGTCTTAAAATATTCCCCCAAGTGCTCATAGTCTTGGGAGGACACTTCAATGTCATTTATTAGAATACCCCAAAAATATACAGCCTACCACTTCTCCTACGCTATTGTTATGGCTGACTATGGCTATAGTACGTAGCACTAATAATTTTCCCGGACTACTCACCAGAAGAACCGGTCTAATGGACATTATTGTGTTGTTACTGCCGCCCCAGTCCATATACGTTTTGTATCTGCCTTTTTCCAGTATGTATTGTTGTCCACAGAAATGCTTCTGCTGATACGCCACCCACCTATGAGGTAAGTAAGTATAATATGTAACGTATAATAATAGCATTCTACACAGTCCAGTCATATTAATGTGACCACCACCTACTTTTGACGTCAATGTTAAATAACCAATTGCAGAAGGCGCGTGTCATCAGCCATCTGGGTGCACTCATCATTGTGGAAGACACTATGGATCAACACAAGTATGCATCTATCCTTGTGGGCCATGTTCACCCCTACATGCAAATTGTTTTTCCTCAGGATGATGGCATCTACCAGCAGGACAATGCCACGTGTCATAAAGCTTGCAGTGTACGTGTGTGGTTCGAGCACCAGGATGAGTTTACCATACTTGGGATGGGTCAATAATAAATCAAATATTGCGACCCGGAGCAACCCCAGCAAATTGGCCGGCCAGCAAATTCCCCGGATTTGAACCCAATCGAGAATCTGTGGGACCACCTCGATCGGGTTGTTCGCGCCATGGATGCTCAACCTCGTAACCTAGCAGAGCTGGATACGGCACTGGAGTCGGCATGGCTCAACATCCCAGTGATCATCATCACAACATCCCCTCTCTTCCTGCACGTCTCGCAGCGGTCCGCTCTGCCAAAGGTGGTTATTCTGGATTTTGACAGGTGGTCCTATTAATGTGACTGGACTATGTATATACGAAGTATTTCCTCACACATTTACTGACAGGTAGTTGAGTCTAGTGTGCATCTGGTACAGGCACAGAGATGAGCCGGTCACTGTGCAGCATTGCCAAATATGTTGGAGCTTTACAAGGCCTTTTGCATACATATCCTACAGTTTTTATGGAACTCCAGCGACTCCATGTGTTGCTGTATGTTGCCTCTGTTTAGCACTAAATTGACTGTAGTAGAGCGATTTATGACATTGGGGCATACAGAAGTACAAAATGGGCCTGGAATTACTATGACTTGTGCATGAGGTTCCGTTTGACTTTTCTGTCAGCATCCTTGTATTTACTATCTATATTAGTCATTGATCTATATTGAGATTCCCTTAAGAGATCTCATGGATTAGTCTTATATGGAATCAGGAAAGCTGAGTGACTTGTCCAATACGAACTATAATGGGAATTATATGTTCAACCTATAAGGACTGGCGCGTACTACACCAATCCATGTAACTGGCTATGCCAGGGTGAAATGCGCCAGAATTATTGAGTGGCTCTGGCTTCTTAATAATGGTGGCACATATGGTGACGTCATATGAGGCAGAATTGAAAAATATGCCAGCCAGGGATTGGCACAGATTTTATCTATAGATTGGGCCAGTTTTTAGGTGCAAGTTATACTAAAACTGTCAGGCTGAAGCTTCTCCATGCCAGCCTGCCTGCTTACAAAAGTGGCAATGAGAAAAATGGTGCGCACAAGAAGCTGTGAATTTTGTCATGCCTTATAGACCAAACCCTATATTTGATTTCACCAGTAGAGATGAGCGAACACTGTTCGGATCAGCCGTTCCAAACAGCACGCTCCCATAGAAATGAATGGAAGCACCTGGCACGGCGACCGGCCGCCGGCAAAGTGTACGTGCCAGGTGCTTCCATTCATTTCTATGGGAGCGTGCTGTTCGGAACGGCTGATCCGAACAGTGTTCGCTCATCTCTAGTCACCAACCTTTCCTAAATAAATAATCTTTGAGGTTTTAACTATGTAACAGAATGGGGCAAGTCAAGAACTAAGGTCCCATGGCCAACATGAGCCTGGGCAGATACTATACTCAGTAAGCGCTGGACTATCTCTGGTGGTCCCCATTCTTATAAATGGAGAGGTGTGTGCCATCCAACCAGCCACACTTTCCAAAACTGGGATGCAAAACACCCCCGTTCTTGAGATCCGTGGGAGCCTCAGCAGTGGGGCACTCACAATCAGCAGGTTAACCCCAATCCTGTGCATGGGGATAACTTGCAATGACTGGTCAACCCCTTTAATATATTCCCCCCATTGCTTCTAGTAAAGAAGAAAGGACAGCAGCATGCAGACTCCATGTGCTACCATATTGACATGTCCTTGGCTTTAGAGTGCACATGAAGCACTATGGTAATTGTTTCACATTTTATAGGCTAAAATAGCATTTACTAGTCCCACAGCCATGAGCCCAAAGCTAGTCCAAGCGTGACTTTTTTCCAAGACAACAGGATACAGATAACAGGGGTTTTACTGGTTTACTAAGAGCTAGCGCCTCACAGTTTCCTCTCCCAGCGGGTGCATCTCCTTTTCCAATTAAGTCCCGTTAATTTTACTAGCGCTGATTAGCCAGGCATCATTAATAGGCAATACTCTATAAAACCCAACGACACCTCCATCAACTGGGAATAGTAATCTACAAGACTAGAGGCTTTCTAAGGACCAGAAATGTGAGACAACTGATACACAAGAGATGGGATATTGTTATAACTGATATTCAGTATTTTTATAAGGTTTAGATACCTGCAAAGTCACATCATCACTACAATGCTATGGCGGTAATACAGAACCATTCGGCTAATGCATTTCCATTACTTTCCATATAATTGTGAAGATATTATTCAGCAACATGGCCCAAGTGACTTCTGGATCCTGTCCATATTAACCACAAGTACTCTGTATATCCACTGGCAAGAGAAAATCTACTCACATTCCCTTCTTCACATCTATACACCGTGTTCTTGTGTTGAACCCGGCCATCTCCAGATCAGGAATTGCTTGATTGGAAAGATTTATTTGTTTCCCATCTTCTTCATCTGTTTCGTACAAGGTGACGGACGGTTCTAAAAAGTCCTAGAGAACAGAACAATTTGTTGGTATTTCAGTATGTATATGGTAAAATACCGTATATACAGTCCTATGAAAAAGTTTGGGCACCCCTATTAATCTTAATCATTTTTAGTTCTAAATATTTTGGTATTTGCAACAGCCATTTCAGTTTGATATATCTAATAACTGATGGACACAGTAATATTTCAGGATTGAAATGAGGTTTATTGTACTAACAGAAAATGTGCAATATGCATTAAACCAAAATTTGACCGGTGCAAAAGTATGGGCACCTCAACAGAAAAGTGACATTAATATTTAGTAGATCCTCCTTTTGCAAAGATAACAGCCTCTAGTCGCTTCCTGTAGCTTTTAATCAGTTCCTGGATCCTGGATAAAGGTATTTTGGACAAACAATTCAAGTTCAGTTAAGTTAGATGGTCGCCGAGCATGGACAGCCCGCTTCAAATCATCCCACAGATGTTCAATGATATTCAGGTCTGGGGACTGGGATGGCCATTCCAGAACATTGTAATTGTTCCTCTGCATGAATGCCTGAGGATTTGGAGCGGTGTTTTGGATCATTGTCTTGCTGAAATATCCATCCCCGGCGTAACTTCAACTTCGTCACTGATTCTTGAACATTATTCTCAAGAATCTGCTGATACTGAGTGGAATCCATGCGACCCTCAACTTTAACAAGATTCCCGATGCCGGCATTGGCCACACAGCCCCAAAGCATGATGGAACCTCCACCAAATTTTACAGTGGGTAGCATGTGTTTTTCTTGGAATGCTGTTTCTTTTTGGACGCCATGCATAACGCCTTTTTTTTATAACCAAACAACTCAATTTTTGTTTCCAAAATGAAGCTGCCTTGTCCAAATGTGCTTTTTCATACCTCAGGCAACTCTATTTGTGGCGTACGTACAGAAACGGCTTCTTTCTCATCACTCTCCCATACAGCTTCTATTTGTGCAAAGTGCGCTGTATAGTTGACCGATGCACAGTGACACCATCTGCAGCAAGATGATGCTGCAGCTCTTTGGAGGTGGTCTGTGGATTGTCCTTGACTGTTCTCACCATTCTTCTTCTCTGCCTTTCTGATATTTTTCTTGGCCTGCCACTTCTGGGCTTAACAAGAACTGTCCCTGTGGTCTTCCATTTCCTTACTATGTTCCTCACAGTGGAAACTGACAGGTTAAATCTCTGAGACAACGTTTTGTATCCTTCCCCTGAACAACTATGTTGAACAATCTTTGTTTTCAGATCATTTGAGAGCGGGCTGTCCATGTTCGGCGACCATCAAACTTAACTGAACTTGAATTGTTTTGTAGAAAGAAATGGTCCAAAATACCTTCATCCAGGATCCAGGAACTGATTAAAAGCTACAGGAAGCGACTAGAGGCTGTTATCTTTGCAAAAGGAGGATCTACTAAATATTAATGTCACTTTTCTGTTGAGGTGCCCATACTTTTGCACCGGTCAAATTTTGGTTTAATGCATATTGCGCATTTTCTGTTAGTACAATAAACCTCATTTCAATCCTGAAATATTACTGTGTCCATCAGTTATTAGATATATCAAACTGAAATGGCTGTTGCAAACACCAAAATATTTAGAACTAAAAATGATTAAGATTAATAGGGGTGCCCAATCTTTTTCATAGGACTGTATGTAGCTTTACAGAAATGGAGACGGATGTCTATAGCTAAAACATATGATAGGCAGGGACTATAGGCTGCAGATGTGGTTATAGCGAAGGGTATGACATAGAGGAGGCCCTCAGGCTGTTATGGGGCCTATGGAGATGGGTGGCTTGTTAGCATTGGCGACCATTGAAGACGGAAAAGTTCCCAAGGGCAACACACAGTTTTTTGGGACAATTCTATGGTGGGCAATCTTGTGGAATAAATATTCTCAATATTCATAGCTGCAAAAGAAGTTTCTGGACCAGTCAAAGTCAATAAAAAGGCAATAGTAAGTTGAACAATCACAATCTTTTATTGCATTATAAGGTCCCAAAGTACTTAATAATATTCACAAGGGGTTAAATAAAACACTGCTGGCCACGTAACATCTACTTGCCCAGGGTTTCCCAGCCTTATGAGACATGGACTTGTGCACGACCTGATTTCCTGGCGTCACTTAGCTGTGGTTTGCCTGTTTGTAAACCAGGTGGAGTTGGAAAACAAACCAAGCTCTAGCAGTCATGTGTAGTTCCTGACTGGCATCACTAAGCACTGATTAATCCATGTGGAATGCACATGCCAACATCAATCATGCCAGCGGGTGCCGCTTATCTCAGCCTTACCTAGCAAAGTTAAAATGTAACTAGAACAACACTGGAGGAATAGAAGACATTCTGGAGATTCAGAATGTGGAACTTTCTATAAAATGTTTTGTAGACTTGACTTTTTCTACGATTCTTTAGGATTGGGGCCCATCCTACAGCATCGTGGGCTGGGATCCCACGGCCTCGCTACTGCACTTCCGGCCCTCCCCTTTTCCCCTACCCGCGATCCCGGCCCCCTTCTCCCCCTTTAGAGATCACAGTCACCTCCTACACCACCACCCACCCGTGACCCCGGTAACCCCCCCTATTTCCGCATGTGCAATTCTCCCCCCCCCCCCCCACTTACCCTCTGCCCTCTGGTCCCAGCCCCCCCACATGTTCTTTCATGTCATACTTTAGCCTCTTTAATGACATATTACCCTTTCTTTAACATACAAAAAAAAATAGTCCTTCAATTCCAATAAAAACCTGTTTAGACTATAAAGACTCCTCAGTAAACCTATAATGTGCAGATTTCAGATCTCACGCTCATTTTGTGAGGTGAGACTTGGAAGACTATGGAAAAGACTTAGCAATAACCAAAATAAACAAGACTTTATATTTGGCTATTAAACTTAACATCCCTTACCGGAGAGGCGTCAGGTATAATCTGGCCATTTAATGGCACATGAAGTGTATGGGATTTTAAGCATTATGTCAGATCTGGGAATATCTATAGAGAAAGGCCACGAGGATCCTCCGAATTGTCAATGCTGCCTTTGTTCTTATTTAATAACATGAGGACCACAAAGTTGTCCTTTATTAGAAAACAATGCTATATAATGTTAATGTCCTGTTAGACTGCAAGCTATAGAGTAAATGCCTTAGTAGACCACAAGCTATAGTATCACTCCCTATATATACCAAGTATAATCTGCAGACATTATATGAATGAGCTACTGGTTGGTGGGTGTAAGAGTCACCTCTCGCACTGATATACATAAAACACAAGTACATTTACCCTCAGATGTCAGTGTGAGTTACTTACCGCCTGGAGGTATCGTATTGACTGTAAGGTACTGTCATATCCACCCCAGGAATGCCAGTCTTCATAATCTCCTTCTTCTAGGAGATACTGGTGTCCTTTATATCTCTCATTTTCATACCCAACCCATCTAGAAACCAGAGAAAGATGTATCAGTAAAAATACACAGACTTAGATGAAGCCAAGCAGAAAATGTTAGGACCATAAGCCCTTAGAAACTTAGAGCAATTCATAGGACTTACAGTGTTGGCCAAAAGTATTGGCCCCCCTGCAATTCTGTCAGATAATACTCGTGTTCTTCCAGAAAATGATTACAAGCACAAACTCTTTGGTAATATCTTCATTTATTTTGCTTGCAATGAAAAACCACAAAAGAGAATGAAAAAAAAGTCAAATCATTGATCATTTTACACAAAACTCCAAAAATGGGCCGGACAAAAGTATTGGCAACCTCAGCCTAATACTTGGTAGCACAACCTTTAGACACAATAACTGCGCACAACCGCTTCCGGTAACCATCAATGAGTTTCTTACAAGGCTCTGCTGGAATTTTAGAACATTCTTCTTTGGCAAACTGCTCCAGGTCCCCCCTGAGATGTGAAGGGGGCCTTCTCCAAACTGCCATCAAGAGATCTCTCCCCCACAGGTGTTCTATGGGATTCAGGTCTGGACTCATTGCTGCCACTTTACAAGTCTCCAGGGCTTTCTCTCAAACCATTTTCTAGTGCTGACCTGAAGTGTGTTTTGGGTCATTGTCCTGCTGGAAGACCCCTGACCTCTGAGGGAGACCCAGCTTTCTCACACTGGGCCCTACATTATGCTGCACAATGTGTTGGTAGTCTTCAGACTTCATAATGCCATGCACACGGTCAAGCAGTCCAGTGCCAGAGGCTGACTGTAGGGGGCGTCTTCTTCTCTTTGAAGGCCTCTTTTTTTTTTTCCTGTAAACCCTATGTTGATGCCTTTTCCTACTTTTGTCTCATCTGACCAGAGAACATTCTTCCAAAACGTTTTTGGCTTTCTCAGGTAAGTTTTGGCAAACTCCAGCCTGGCTTATGTCTCTGGGTAAGAAGTGGGGTCTATCTGGGTCTCCTACCATACAGTCCCTTCTCATTCAGACGCTGATGGATAGTACGGGGTGACACTGTTGTACCCTCGGACTGCAGGGCAGCTTGAACTTGTTTGGATAGTCAAGGTTCTTTATCCACCATCCGCACAATCTTGCGTAGAAATCTCTTGTCAATTTTTCTTTTCCATCCACATCTAGAGAGGTTAGCCACAGTGCCATGGGCTTTAAACTTCTTGATGACACTGCGCACAGTAGACACAGGAACATTCAGGTCTTTGGAGATGGACTTGTAGCCTTGAGATCGCTCATGCTTCCTCACAATTTCGCTTCTCAAGTCCTCAGACAGTTCTTTGGTCTTCTTTCTTTTCTCCATGCTCAATGTGCTACACACAAGGACACAGGACAGAGGTTGAGTCAACTTTAATCCGTTTCAACTGGCTGCAAGTGTGATTTAGTTATTGCCACCACCTGTTAGGTGCCTCAGGTAAGTAACAGGTGCTGTTAATTACACAAATTAGAGAAGCATCACATGATTTTTCAAACAGTGCCAATACTTTTGTCCACCCCCTTTTTTATGTTTGCTGTGTAATTATATCCAATTTGGCTTTTTGACAATTCTTTTTGTGGTTTTACATTGAAGACAAATTAAATGAAGATAATAATACGAAAGAATTTGTGATTGCAATCATTTTCTGGAAGAAAATGAGTATTATTTGACAGAATTGCAGGCCAACACTGTATAGGGATTCTCCATTTTGTGCATTCATTACTTGTTAGAAGGGTCCCCTGATAATAATCATAACTCAAAGTGACCCCCAATGATCATCTGTGATGTGACAGTAAGTGCTCCATTTCACTGTAGCACCCCCACAGGGAAAATGAATCATTACACATTCCATGTCCATGCACATTAATAGGTTGTCTGTTTAATGCAGGACAGGGCTGGTCCTCCTGTGCAAGAGACACTCTTTGTAATCACCTCCAGTCTGACACAGAGATGAGGATTTTACTCAAACACACCATTTTTTTAATAAAATTCACATGTCTGTGGTTTAATATTGGCATAAAGTCTCACACCGTATATATCAATATGGTGCTAAACCAGTAAGTGGAATAATTATGGGAATGAAAGGTCAAGGGAGTAAAGGATCAGGCATACTGACTATCAACATGCCCGATCCAGTGGAGAGACTCTGCAGTGATGTCTACAAGCGGCTTTCTCTTCTTTTCTCGTGCATACTCAGCTGAGCCGAGTGTGCACGAGTAGAGGGGTTTTGTGAGGAAGAGAAGGTCTATTAAAGGTGTATGGCCAGTATTTGTCTATGGTACCAGTGTAAGGTCTGATCTATACAGAAACTGATTACAAATCTGTGCAGATGAAGTCCTTACATTCCTCCAAGAACCTGTATAGAGCCAATATCTTGACTTGTGCTGTTCTCTCCATCACAGGTGAGTGCTCCGATGCTGCCGACATGTTCTGTGATCTCTCTCGACCACCCTTGGAAGTGCGGCTTCTCATATATAATTATCTGTAAAAGAGATGATTATTTAAGCAGATTTCAGGTGTACGGCGAGGTGCTCTGCAGAAAGAAGAATTCCAAGTAGTAACTATGGCAATGTAATCACTTACCTTCGGATCGCTGGGCAATTGTACTTTTAATCCTCCCTGAAACAAATGGAAAAAAATTAACTCGACATTTGTTCCTTCCACACAATTAGGCTTTCGATTATAAAGTAACATAGTGCTACTCCTGCAAGCCAAGAGCCCAGGGGAAGCAGAATATGGTCACCCAACTGTGCTGACTACAACTCCCGGCATCCTAAAGCTACATTCACCCCTATTAAGTTCAATGTTGGTGAATGGGGACTATTCACACCACTGTTAGTTGTAACATAGCATCTTAATATTGATCACATCCTATTTTTGTCCATTTTCACAGATCCCTCCATACACTGTAATCCTCAGGTGCAAGATGGCTGTGAAAAATGGTCGTCTGAATGTAGCCTAAGTCCAGGGGCGTAACTACTGGGGTAGCGGCGGTAGCATTAAGGGGCCTGGTGACAGCCACAACCGCTGTTTTTTTTTGTTTTTTTTTAATAGGCCGTAACTTCGTAATAGGGAATAACGCCAGCAAGTAATGGGCCCTATTTACTTACCGATCCTGACTCCTGCTCACAGCGCCCTCCTGGGATCAGTAAGTGAGGCCCCACAATCACTATTACTATACTCAGGGGCCTTTTTAGACCCCCGAGTATAATGATCGGAGGCCCAGGGGAGGTGAGGGAACAACTAAAACAGCGTTATTTACCTCTCCTGGCTCTGGGCAGGCTTCAGGCCTACTTGTGTGACGTCCCTGACGTCACATGGGCCAGGGCTTACGTCCTTAAGCGTCGTGACGCAAGCCCCGAGTTAAGTGATGTTCCGTACGTCATTGAAGATGGCCGACATCAGCAGGGACTGCACCGAAGTCAGGGAGAGGTAAGTAACAGTGTTTTTTATTTGTATCCTCCCCTGGGTTTCCGATTATTATACTCTGAGGTCTGAAAGGAGGGGCCCATTTCAAAAGTTCGCCACGGGGTCCCACCATTCGTAGTTACGCCACTTGCCTAAGTCTGATACAAACTGCTGAGCGGAAACCATTTTACTGATGTCTGCACCTAGACTGATTACTCCAGAAATCAAAGCCATAACGGAGGCAGTAATTTCATACGCTAATCCAATAATCGTGGGAGATCGATGACATCACCGTCTTAAGAGTATTTTAGTGATGTAACCAGTTCCTAGAGAATTGATATTGTAGACTCTACTCAACATAATAATGGGAAAGAATCAATCCAGAGCTCCACTGAAGAGCGCCGTCCATTAGTCCTATATTATTATTTATTTATTACGTTTTCTTGTATAGCGCCATCATATTCCAGACGTAAAACGTAACACAACGTGTCCACAGATGTAGCAGAGCAGAACGTGTTAGTTTAAGGACCACTCCTGTTAATACTTCTCTGCTCCATTTGACTCAGATGTATCTATATATAACTATATACAGTACAGTACAGAACAGGATAACATCAACCACAATGTAAAATCTGTACAAGGCCCCCGAACTATAATGCAGAATCAAATATAACAGAAGTGACGAATTTCTCACCATTTTCAAGGGTCGCATAGATTTTAAGCCACTGTCCTGAATTTGGGGCAGCTCACAGCCTTCCCCCAACACGGTGACTGTACCATTATACTGAGGGTCTCTGTACGCCAGCCAGCTGTGTAGAGAAGATGTACACTGTGAGAACACAACATACCCGGGTATATAAAAGTAATACAGTACTACAAAGACTATTAAAGATGGTTACAAATATTCACTATAATGTAATATTCTCATTTCAAGGAATCTGTATTTAATGCCCATCATGCCCTGAGAGGTGGAATAGGCTGCCACGGGAGGTGGTGGGCGCTCCATCAATGGAAATCTTCAAGCGGAATCTGGATAAACATATACAGTCCTATGAAAAAGTTTGGGCACCCCTATTAATCTTAATCATTTTTAGTTCTAAATATTTTGGTGTTTATAACAGCCATTTCAGTTTGATCTATCTAATAACTGATGGACACAGTAATATTTCAGGATTGAAATGAGGTTTATTGTACTAACAGAAAATGTGCAATATTCATTAAACCAAAATTTGACCGGTGCAAAAGTATGGGCACCTCAACAGAAAAGTGACATTAATATTTAGTAGATCCTCCTTTTGCAAAGATAACAGCCTCTAGTCGCTTCCTGTAGCTTTTAATCAGTTCCTGGATCCTGGATAAAGGTATTTTGGACAAACAATTCAAGTTCAGTTAAGTTAGATGGTCGCCGAGCATGGACAGCCCGCTTCAAATCATCCCACAGATGTTCAATGATATTCAGGTCTGGGGACTGGGATGGCCATTCCAGAACATTGTCATTGTTCCTCTGCATGAATGCCTGAGGATTTGGAGCGGTGTTTTGGATCATTGTCTTGCTGAAATATCCATCCCCGGCGTAACTTCAACTTCGTCACTGATTCTTGAACATTATTCTCAAGAATCTGCTGATACTGAGTGGAATCCATGCGACCCTCAACTTTAACAAGATTCCCGATGCCGGCATTGGCCACACAGCCCCAAAGCATGATGGAACCTCCACCAAATTTTACAGTGGGTAGCATGTGTTTTTCTTGGAATGCTGTTTCTTTTTGGACGCCATGCATAACGCCTTTTTTTTATAACCAAGCAACTCAATCTTTGTTTCCAAAATGAAGTTGGCTTCTCCAAATGTGCTTTTTCATACCTCAGGCAACTCTGTTTGTGGCGTACGTGCAGAAACGGCTTCTTTCTCATCACTCTCCCATACAGCTTCTATTTGTGCAAAGTGCGCTGTATAGTTGACCGATGCACAGTGACACCATCTGCAGCAAGATGATGCTGCAGCTCTTTGGAGGTGGTCTGTGGATTGTCCTTGACTGTTCTCACCATTCTTCTTCTCTGCCTTTCTGATATTTTTCTTGGCCTGCCACTTCTGGGCTTAACAAGAACTGTCCCTGTGGTCTTCCATTTCCTTACTATGTTCCTCACAGTGGAAACTGACAGGTTAAATCTCTGAGACAACGTTTTGTATCCTTCCCCTGAACAACTATGTTGAACAATCTTTGTTTTCAGATCATTTGAGAGCGGGCTGTCCATGTTCGGCGACCATCAAACTTAACTGAACTTGAATTGTTTTGTAGAAAGAAATGGTCCAAAATACCTTCATCCAGGATCCAGGAACTGATTAAAAGCTACAGGAAGCGACTAGAGGCTGTTATCTTTGCAAAAGGAGGATCTACTAAATATTAATGTCACTTTTCTGTTGAGGTGCCCATATTTTTGCACCGGTCAAATTTTGGTTTAATGCATATTGCGCATTTTCTGTTAGTACAATAAACCTCATTTCAATCCTGAAATATTACTGTGTCCATCAGTTATTAGATATATCAAACTGAAATGGCTGTTGCAAACACCAAAATATTTAGAACTAAAAATGATTAAGATTAATAGGGGTGCCCAAACTTTTTCATAGGACTGTAGCTGGGATGATTTAGGAAAACCTGCACTCGCAGGGGGTTGGACCCGATGGCCCTTGAGGTCCCTTCCAACTCTACCATAAGAATAAGGTGCCAATACTCTGGCTTCAGGCAGGTCAACTGATGTTATTATTGATGGGAACCCATAATGTGTAGCATGATGTCTGATCTGTAGCAAGGAGTATATTATAGAGCAGTTGGAGCTGAACAGACTGACATATAGTTTACTGGAGAGGATTCAGTATAACCTGTATTTTATTTCTTTACATTCCTGCTCATTCTCGGGTTAGGAGTCCAGTGGGCGGGCCTAGTAATGTTTCACAACCTTCCTTGTACAAGAGTCCATAGAGACCTTTAATGGAACCCCTTCCTACCTGGTTCCATTTAGGATAGTAGTATATTTTATATGGCAGAGGGACTTTTGGGGCCTTCCCGAACTCCAGGCCCCAGTAGCTGCACCCTCTAAAGGACCGCCCACTGGACTCCTAATACAAAACTATATCTCAGTCTTCTCAGCTGCTAATGGTCAGTGTGACAGGTTAAAGGGGTACATTAAAGGGGTTGGTTCTATCGTGACCATATGTTATATGGACATCTTAGGATAACACTTACTATTTAACAGGGATGCAAGTGCTAAAGAGATGTTGAGGGTGCTGACATCTTTAAGCTATTGGCTTTGAACCCCCACACATACAGCTGTGAATGGATATATTTACTATGCAGTGCAAAATATGGGTAATAAAGATGACAATATATACAATATTGGAACCAACAATACTTACACTCCCGAATTAACCACTAAAGAACGGGGGTGTCTGCCAACCAAATTTTCCAAAGAAGGAACCTCTGTACGTATGAAAATGGGGGTGTCAGACTCATCCTGCAGAGAGGAGATTACAACCTCCGGAAGATAATCCTATAGAAAACACACAACAATTGTCTGTGATAGACCTAATGGAATAGCATATCTTACGACAGTCATATCAAAGAAAATTCAATATATATATATATACAGAAATGAAAAGAAAAAACAATATGTATAGTGTAGTACTACAAGGAGGATGCTGGGTGAGAACAGGCGCCAATGAATCATTAATGAAGGTGTTTTCTGTCCTGCCGATAAATCAATAAGACTGGAGAGCGCTATCTGAAGCCGGTTAATGTGGTGGAACTATTAACCTGCGCCACAAGGGTATTCCACTCACTTCCAAGCCTAACACCTCTGATTGTGATGATAAATTGTGCACATTTACACAGTGACATTCAGCAGAACCTCAGAGGAGGCCAAACCAGTGCTGGTGACCGAGAGGAATTCTCCTCTGTACTAACCTTCCAACAAGGTGATAACCTAGCCGTGACATTAGCGAGACCGGGGCATATTCATGACTGGGGCTTATTTATTACTAGCAGGAGGACCCGACTTCGCACGGGTATATTACATTTTTTGTTTGTGTAGTGGCCCCATAAGAATTGTCCAATTTTGCACAGGTGTATTTTGTATGTCGTTTGTGTGTGTCCATAAGCGTCACGTGAGCATGTGTATCTCATTTTGGATATCAGTAAAAAAAAACCTGCAATCAGTTGTTATGGATACCTGGAGTAAAGCTGTGTGTATGTGACCTTGTGTAACAGTGTCATCCACAGTGCCCTGCTTCTTTAAAGCTGACATATAGCAGTGAAGAAAAACGGCTGGGTTGCTATGGAAACCTGGAGTAAAACTCTAATGTGTGGTACTCTGTGCAGAGCCGTCTATCTAATCCTACAGCGTATGGTACTGTGTGCAGAGGCACGTATCTAATCCTCCCTGTGTGGTATTGTGTGAAGAGGCGCGTATCTAATCCTCCGGTGTGTGGAACTGCGTGCAGATGTGCGCATCTAATCCTCTCCTATGTAGTATTGTATGTAAATGCACATATGTAATCCTCTGTTGTGTGGTACTGTCTGAAGACGTGCGTATTTAATCCTCCGGCGTGTGGTACTGTTTGAAGATACGCATATCTAATCCTCTGGCGTGTCGTACTGTGTGCAGAGGCACATATCTAATCCTCCTCCATGTGGTTTTGTGTGCAGTGGCGTATATCTAATCCTCCGGTGTGTGGAATTGTGTAAAGACGCGCATATCTAATCCTCTAGCGTGTTTGACTGTGTACAGATGCGCGTATCTAATCCTTCCTCGTGTAGTACTGTGTGTAGACGCAAGTATCTAATCCTTGTTGGTGTGGTACTGTGTGCAGATGCACATATCTAATCTTCCCCTGTATGGTATTGTGTGAAAAGGCGCTTATCTAATCCTCCGGCAAGTGAAAATGTGTGCAGATGTGCATATCTAATCCTCTGGCGTGTGGTACTGTATGCTGAGATGCATATGTAATTCTCCAGCGTGTGGTATTGTGTGCAGAAGCATGTATCTAATCCTGCCCCGTGTGGTACTGTGTGCAGACGCAGGTATCTAATCCTCACCTATGTGGTATTGTGTGCATTGGCATGTATCTAATCCTCCGGCATGTGGTATTGTGTGGAGAGGCGCGTATCTAATCCTCTGACGTTTGATACTGTGTGAAGAGGCACGTATCTAATCCTCTCCGTGTGGTATTGTGTGCAGTGGCGTGTATCTAATCCTCCAGTGTGTGGTATTGTGTGAAGACGCATGTATCCAATCCCCCAGTGGGTGGTAATGTGTGCAGACGTGCGTATTTAATGCTCTGGCGTGTGGAAATGTGTGCAGACAAGCGTATCTAAACCTATGGGATGTGATACTGTGTACAGATGTGCGTATCTAATCCTCTGGTGTGTGGAACTGTGTGCAGACGCATGTATCCAATCCCCTGGCGTGTGGTTCTGTGTGCAGACTTGCGTATCTAATACTACGGCATGTGGTACTGTGTGCAGATGCGTGTATTTAATCCTCCCCCGTGTGGTACTGTGTGTAGACTTGCGTATCTAATCCTCTGGAGATGGTACTATGTGAAGACATGCATATCTAATCCTCCGACATGTTGAACTGCATGCAGATGTGCGTATCTAATCCTCCCCTGTGTGGTATTGTGTGAAGAGGTGCGTATCTAATCCTCCCCGTGCGGTACTTTGTGCAGACACACGTATCTATTCCTACAGCGTGTGGAACTGTGCACAGACGCGCATATTGAATCCTCGGTCGTGTGGTAATGTGTGCAAATGCACGTATCTAATCCTCCCCTGTGTGGTATTGTGTGAAGAGGCGCGTATCTAATTCTACGGCATGTGAAACTGTGTGTAGACACGCATATCTAATCCTACGGCATGTGGTATTGTGTGCAGACGCGCGTATCTAATCCTATGGTGTGTACAAGACCCCCGAGTATAATGATAGCAGCGGTAGCGGCTGTCACCGGAATATTAGTAATGATCATTTCCCATTTTGCAGCATATAACGTCTATGATCACACACATATATCATTCCTTTCATAGTGGAAGGTCATCTGTGCGGGCCATGCATCTGCATCAATGATCACTAAGGGCGGACAGCAGAGCTAAAAGTCATCCATTGCACTGGTGACTTGTATCCGGGGTCCTGCTCTCTGGCGCCCCCCTCAGGGGTTTAGCAGCCCCAGGTAACATTACTCTTGAATCTCCCATGATCTTTTTGCGGTTGTTTAGTAGCAGAGATTTTATTAACGTATTTGCTATTATGTCTGAAGGCAAATGCCTGAGCTGTTTATCTAATGCAGAAAGAACGCGAAGAGATCACACAACTGGAAGACAAGCTCAAGGCAGAATATTATTCAGATTAAAATCTTCCTTAACCCACACGCGGCTCTATATTAACCCATATTATAGCGCTGCCAACGGCTTAACGTGTCCTTGGAGTATCTGATAGCCCGGACTGCGATGCTCAGTTACTATAGTCCCTTAGGGAGACATAATGTGGATAATGTTTCATTTACAGTTTTAGCTGAAGTTGCATCTGACATATTTTGTCATTGATCACATTCATCCACCAGAAAAATAGGATTTTATTTACAAACTTTGGGACCAGTGCAAATAAGAGTCATTTTTTTATTATTTCGGCCATACAGTGTTGGCCAAAAGTATTGGCACCCCTGCAATTCTGTCAGATAATACTCAGTTTCTTCCAGACAATGATTACAAGCACAAACTTTTTGGTATTAATATCATCATTTATTTTGCTTACAATGAAAAAACACAAAAGAGAATGAAAAAAAAGTCAAATCATTGATCATTTTACACAAAACTCCAAAAATGGGCCGGACAAAAGTATTTGCCCCCTCAGCCTAATACTTGGTAGCACAACCTTTAGACAAAATAACTGCGAACAACCGCTTCCGGTAACCATCAATGAGTTTCTTACAATGCTCTGCTGGAATTTTAGACCATTCTTCTTTGGCAAACTGCTCCAGGTCCCTGAGATGTGAAGGGGGCCTTCTCCAAACTGCCATCAAGAGATCTCTCCCCCACAGGAGTTCTATGGGATTCAGGTCTGGACTCATTGCTGCCACTTTACAAGTCTCCAGGGCTTTCTCTCAAACCATTTTCAAGTGCTGACCTGAAGTGTGTTTTGGGTTATTGTCCTGCTGGAAGACCCATGACCTCTGAGGGAGACCCAGCTTTCTCACACTGGGCCCTACATTATGCTGCACAATGTGTTGGGAGTCTTCAGACTTCATAATGCCATGCACACGGTCAAGCAGTCCAGTGCCAGAGGCAGCAAAGCAACCCCAAAACATCAGGGAACCTCTGCCATGTCTGACTGTAGGGACCGTGTTCTTTTCTTTGAAAGCCTCTTTTTTTCCTGTAAACTCTTATGTTGATGCCTTTTCCCAAAAAGCTCTACGGCTGTCTCATCTGACCAGAGAACATTCTTCCAAAATGTTTTTGGCTTTTTCAGGTAAGTTTTGGCAAACTCCAGCCTGGCTTTTTTATGTCTCTGGGTAAGAAGTGGGGTCTTCCTGGGTGTCCTACCATACAGTCCCTTTTCATTCAGACGCCGACGGATAGTATGGGGTGACACTGTTGTACCCTCGGACTGCAGGGCAGCTTGAACTTGTTTGGATGTTAGTCGAGGTTCTTTATCCACCATCCGCACAATCTTGCATTGAAATCTCTCGTCAATTTTTCCTTTCCGTCCACATCTAGGGAGGTTAGCCACAGTGCCATGGGCTTTACACTTCTTGATGACACTGCGCACGGTAGACACAGGAACATTCAGGTCTTTGGAGATGGACCTGTAGCCTTGAGATTGCTCATGCTTCCTCACAATTTTGCTTCTCAAGTCCTCAGACAGTTCTTTGGTCTTCTTTCTTTTCTCCATGCTCAATGTGGTACACACAAGAACACAGGACAGAGGTTGAGTCAACTTTAATCCATTTTAACTGGCTGCAAGTGTGATTTAGTTATTGCCACCACCTGTTAGGTGCCTCAGATAAGTAACAGGTGCTGTTAATTACACAAATTAGAGAAGCATCACATGATTTTTCAAACGTTGCCAAAACTTTTGTCCACCCCTTTTTTTATGTTTGCTGTGGAATTATATCTAACTTGGCTTTTTGACAATTCTTTTTGTGGTTTTCCATTGAAGACAAATTAAATGAAGATAATAATACCAAAGAATTTGTGATTGCAATCATTTTCTGGAAGAAAATGAGTATTATCTAACAGAATTGCAGGGGTGCCAATACTTTTGGCCAACACTGTATACCTTTAGCCCCCATGACGTGCTTTGTGAGTGCTTGCTGTGTTTTTAATGGTTAGCATACTAGCCCATTCTTTCCTTATGGCCTCATACACACAACCATGTATTATCACAGGTCGGGGAACCATGAACCTATTCTTGTTAGAGATGAGCGAACAGTGTTCTATCGAACTCATGTTCGATCGGATATTAGGCTGTTCGGCATGTTCGAATCGAATCGAACACCGCGTGGTAAAGTGCGCCATTACTCGATTCCCCTCCCACCTTCCCTGGCGCCTTTTTTGCTCCAATAACAGCGCAGGGTAGGTGGGACAGGAACTACGACACCGGTGACGTTGAAAAAAGTAGGCAAAACCCATTGGCTGCCGAATACATGTGACCTCTAATTTAAAAGAACAGCGCCGCCCAGGTTCGCGTCATTCTGAGCTTGCAATTCACCGAGGACGGAGGTTTCCGTCCAGCTAGCTAGGGCTTAGATTCTGGGTAGGCAGGGACAGGCTAGGATAGGAAGGAGAAGACAACCAACAGCTCTTGTAAGAGCTAAATTCCAGGGAGAAGCTTGTCAGTGTAACGTGGCACTGACGGGCTCAATCGCCGCAACCCAGCTTTCCCAGGATCCTGAATGGAATACACTGTCAGTGTATTCCCGTATACCCGATATATACCCCGATACCCGTTCCAACGGTGTGCCCCCCCACCTTCACCCCAGAAATACCCTGCAAGTCCCCTAGCAATAGAATTGGGGCTATATACACCCACAATTTTTACTACTGGTATACAGTGCCATTGTCTGACTGGGAATTCAAAGAATATATTGGGAATACAAATACCCTCATTTCTTGCTACTGCCATATAGTGCCAGTGTCTGACTGGGAATTCAAAGAATATATTGGGGTTACGTGCACCCACAATTTTTACTACTGGTATACAGTGCCATTGTCTGACTGGGAATTCAAAGAATATATTGGGAATACAAATACCCTCATTTCTTGCTACTGCCATATAGTGCCAGTGTCTGACTGGGAATTCAAAGAATATATTGGGGTTACGTGCACCCACAATTTTTACTAATGGTATACAGTGCCATTGTCTGACTGGGAATTCAAAGAATATATTGGGGTTATAAATACCCTCATTTCTTGCTACTGCCATATAGTGCCAGTTTCTGACTGGTAATTCAAAGAATATATTGGGGTTACGTGCACCCACAATTTTTACTACTGGTATACAGTGCCATTGTCTGACTGGGAATTCAAAGAGTATATTGGGAATACAAATACCCTCATTTCTTGCTACTGCCATATAGTGCCAGTGTCTGACTGGGAATTCAAAGAATATATTGGGGTTACGTGCACCCACAATTTTTACTACTGGTATACAGTGCCATTGTCTGACTGGGAATTCAAAGAATATATTGGGGTTATAAATACCCTCATTTCTTGCTACTGCCATATAGTGCCAGTTTCTGACTGGTAATTCAAAGAATATATTGGGGTTACGTGCACCCACAATTTTTACTACTGGTATACAGTGCCATTGTCTGACTGGGAATTCAAAGAGTATATTGGGAATACAAATACCCTCATTTCTTGCTACTGCCATATAGTGCCAGTTTCTGACTGGGAATTCAAAGAATATATTGGGGTTACGTGCACCCACAATTTTTACTACTGGTATACAGTGCCATTGTCTGACTGGGAATTCAAAGAATATATTGGGGTTATAAATACCCTCATTTCTTGCTACTGCCATATAGTGCCAGTTTCTGACTGGTAATTCAAAGAATATATTGGGGTTACGTGCACCCACAATTTTTACTACTGGTATACAGTGCCATTGTCTGACTGGGAATTCAAAGAGTATATTGGGAATACAAATACCCTCATTTCTTGCTACTGCCATATAGTGCCAGTTTCTGACTGGGAATTCAAAGAATATATTGGGGTTACGTGCACCCACAATTTTTACTACTGGTATACAGTGCCATTGTCTGACTGGGAATTCAAAGAATATATTGGGGTTATAAATACCCTCATTTCTTGCTACTGCCATATAGTGCCAGTTTCTGACTGGTAATTCAAAGAATATATTGGGGTTACGTGCACCCACAATTTTTACTACTGGTATACAGTGCCATTGTCTGACTGGGAATTCAAAGAGTATATTGGGAATACAAATACCCTCATTTCTTGCTACTGCCATATAGTGCCAGTTTCTGACTGGGAATTCAAAGAATATATTGGGGTTACGTGCACCCACAATTTTTACTACTGGTATACAGTGCCATTGTCTGACTGGGAATTCAAAGAATATATTGGGGTTATAAATACCCTCATTTCTTGCTACTGCCATATAGTGCCAGTTTCTGACTGGGAATTCAAAGAATATATTGGGGTTACGTGCACCCACAATTTTTACTACTGGTATACAGTGCCATTGTCTGACTGGGAATTCAAAGAATATATTGGGGTTATAAATACCCTCATTTCTTGCTACTGCCATATAGTGCCAGTTTCTGACTGGTAATTCAAAGAATATATTGGGGTTACGTGCACCCACAATTTTTACTACTGGTATACAGTGCCATTGTCTGACTGGGAATTCAAAGAGTATATTGGGAATACAAATACCCTCATTTCTTGCTACTGCCATATAGTGCCAGTTTCTGACTGGGAATTCAAAGAATATATTGGGGTTACGTGCACCCACAATTTTTACTACTGGTATACAGTGCCATTGTCTGACTGGGAATTTAAAGAGTATATTGGGAATACAAATACCCTCATTTCTTGCTACTGCCATATAGTGCCAGTGTCTGACTGGGAATTCAAAGAATATATTGGGGTTACGTGCACCCACAATTTTTACTACTGGTATACAGTGCCAATTTCTAACTAGGAATTCAAAATGCGCAAGGCTCCCGGAAAGGGACGTGGACGAGGCCGTGGGCGAGGTCGGGGGAATGGTTCTGGGGAGCAAGGTAGCAGTGAAGCCACAGGGCGTCCCGTGCCTACTCCTGTGGGGCAGCAAGCATTGCGCCACTCCACAGTGCCAGGGTTGCTTGCCACATTAACTAAACTGCAGGGTACAAACCTTAGTAGGCCCGAGAACCAGGAACAGGTCTTGCAATGGCTGTCAGAGAACGCTTACAGCACATTGTCCAGCAGCCAGTCAGACTCTGCCTCCTCTCCTCCTATTACCCAACAGTCTTGTCTTCCTTCCTCCCAAAATTCCGAAGCTTTACAGAACAATAACCCAAACTGTCCCTGCTCCCCAGAGCTGTTCTCCGCTCCTTTCATTGTCCCTCAACCTGCCTCTCCACGTCACGATTCCACGAACCTAACAGAGGAGCATCTGTGTCCAGATGCTCAAACACTAGAGTCTCCTCCATCTCCGTTCGATTTGGTGGTGGATGACCAGCAACCCACCCTCATCGACGATGATGTGACGCAGTTGCCGTCAGGGCATCCAGTTGACCGGCGCATTGTGCGGGAGGAGGAGATGAGACAGGAGTTGGAAGAGGAAGTGGTGGATGATGAGGACACTGACCCGACCTGGACAGGGGGGATGTCAAGCGGGGAAAGTAGTGTGGATGTTGAGGCAGGTGCAGCACCAAAAAGGGTAGCTAGAGGCAGAGGCAGAGGTCAGCAGCTTAGGCGAAGCCAGGCCACACCCGGAATCTCCCAAGATGTTCCAGTTCGTACCCAGCCCCGAAAAACTCCCACCTCGAGGGCACGTTTCTCGAAGGTGTGGAGTTTTTTCAAGGAATGCGCCGAGGACAGATATAGTGTTGTCTGCACAATTTGCCTCTCGAAATTGATTAGGGGCTCTGAGAAGAGCAACCTGTCCACCACTTCAATGCGCCGTCATTTGGAATCCAAGCACTGGAATCAGTGGCAGGCAGCAACGGCAGGACAAAGGCCGCCTGCCGTTCACGCCACTGCCACTGCCTCTGCCACTGCCTCTGCCTCTGCCACTGCCACTGCTGACTGTGCTGGCGATGCACTCCAGAGGACGAGCCAGGACACCACTTCATCTGCCTCCGCCACTTTGTTGACTTCTACCTCATCCTCCCCTGGTCCTGTCTTATCTCCTTCTCCTGCACCATCAAAGGCACCATCAGGCGTTTCTTTACAACAACCCACCATCTCTCAGACATTGGAGCGGCGGCAGAAATACACTGCTAACCACCCACACGCGCAAGCCTTGAACGCCAACATCGCTAAACTGCTGGCCCAGGAGATGTTGGCGTTCCGGCTTGTTGAAACTCCCGCCTTCCTGGACCTGATGGCAACTGCGGCACCTCGCTATGCCGTCCCTAGCCGTCACTACTTCTCCCGGTGTGCCGTCCCCGCCTTGCACCAGCACGTGTCACTCAACATCAGGCGGGCCCTTAGTTCCGCGCTTTGCACAAAGGTCCACTTGACCACCGACGCGTGGACAAGTGCATGCGGACAGGGACGCTACATTTCACTGACGGCACACTGGGTGAATGTAGTTGAGGCTGGGACTGCTTCCCAAACTGGCCCGGTGTACCTCGTCTCCCCGCCTAACATTCCTGGCAGGGACACGAGAAGAACACCCCCCTCCTCCTCCTCCTCTACCGCCTCCTCCTCCGCCACCGCCTCCTCCTCCGCCACCGCCTCCTCCTCCGCTGTTAGATTGACCCCAGCTACGAGTTGGAAACGTTGCAGCACTGGCGTTGGTAGACGTCAGCAGGCTGTGCTGAAGCTGATCAGCTTGGGGGACAGACAGCACACTGCCTCCGAGGTGAGGGATGCCCTCCTCGATGAGACGGCAATATGGTTTGAGCCGCTGCACCTGGGCCCAGGCATGGTCGTTTGTGATAACGGCCGGAACCTGGTAGCAGCTCTGGAGCTTGCCGGACTCCAACATGTTCCATGCCTGGCCCACGTCTTCAACCTAGTGGTGCAACGTTTCCTAAAGAGCTACCCCAATGTTCCAGAGCTACTGGTGAAAGTGCGGCGCATGTGCGCCCACTTTCGCAAGTCGACAGTAGCCGCTGCTAGCTTAAAATCTCTCCAGCAACGCCTGCATGTGCCACAACACCGGCTTTTGTGCGACGTCCCCACACGCTGGAACTCAACGTTTCAGATGTTGAATAGAGTGGTTGAGCAGCAGAGACCTTTGATGGAATACCAGCTACAAAACCCTAGGGTGCCACAAAGTCAGCTGCCTCAGTTTCACATCCATGAGTGGCCATGGATGAGAGACCTTTGTGACATCCTACGGGTCTTTGAGGAGTCCACAAGGAGGGTGAGCTCTGAGGATGCGATGGTGAGCCTTACAATCCCGCTCTTGTGTGTTCTGAGAGAATCCCTGATTGACATCAGGGATAACTCAGATCACACAGAGGAGTTAGGGATAGCATCCGATCCGTCACAGCTGGAGAGTAGGTCCACACATCTGTCCGCTTCACTGCGTTTAATGGAGGAGGAGGAGGAGGAGGAGGAGGAGGAAGAAGAGTTGTCCGATGATGTGATGGTGATACAGGAGGCTTCCGGGCAACTTCGAATCGTCCCATTGTTGCAGCGCGGATGGGTAGACATGGAGGATGAGGAGGAAATGGAGATTGAACTTTCCGGTGGGGCCAGAGGAGTCATGCCAACTAACACTGTGGCAGACATGGCTGAGTTCATGTTGGGGTGCTTTACAACCGACAAGCGTATTGTCAAAATCATGGAGGACAACCAGTACTGGATCTTTGCTATCCTTGACCCCCGGTATAAAAACAACATCTCGTCTTTTATTCCGGTAGAGGGGAGGGCCAATCGCATCAATGCTTGCCACAGGCAATTGGTGCAGAATATGATGGAGATGTTTCCAGCATGTGACGTTGGCGGCAGGGAGGGCAGTTCCTCCAGTAGGCAACCAAGTTCTCACCGGTCCACACAAACGAGGGGCACACTGTCTAAGGTCTGGGACACCTTGATGGCACCCCCTCGCCAAAGTGCCGCCACGGAGGGTCCTAGTGTCACCAGGCGTGAGAAGTATAGGCGCATGTTGCGGGAATACCTTTCCGACCACAGCCCTGTCCTCTCCGACCCCTCTGCGCCCTACACGTATTGGGTGTCGAAGTTGGACCTGTGGCTTGAACTTGCCCTATATGCCTTGGAGGTGCTGTCCTGTCCTGCCGCCAGCGTCCTATCTGAGAGGGTGTTCAGTGCAGCCGGTGGCATCATCACTGACAAGCGCACCCGTCTGTCAGCTGAGAGTGCCGACCGGCTCACTTTGATAAAAATGAACCACCACTGGATAGAGCCTTCATTTTTGTGCCCACCTGTGTAAAGCACCCCAACATGAAACTCCATGTCTGTACTCAACCTCTCCAATTCCTCCGCATCCTCATACTCATCCACCATAAGCGTTGCACAATTTTGCTAATACTAGGCTCCCTCCAACATGATTTCCCCCAACTCTGCTGGTTAGAGGCTCCCTCCACCCTGATTTCCACCAACTCTGCTGGTTAGAGGCTCCCTCCACCCTGCTTTCCCACAACTCTGCTGGTTAGAGGCTCCTTCCACCATGAATTTGCCAAAACTGGGCTGTTTAGAGGCTCCCTCCACCATGAATTGGTCCAAACTGGGCTGGTTAGAGGCTCCCTCCACCATTAATTGGTCCAAACTGGGCTGGTTAGAGGCTCCCTCCACCATGAATTTGCCCAAACTGGGCTGTTTAGAGGCTCCCTCCACCATGAATTTGCCCAAACTGGGCTGTTTAGAGGCTCCCTCCACCATGAATTGGTCCAAACTGGGTTTTTTAGAGGCTCCCTCCACCATGAATTGGTCCAAACTGGGCTGGTTAGAGGCTCCCTCCACCATGAATTGATCCAAACTGGGGTGGTTAGAGGCTCCCTCCACCATTAATTGGTCCAAACTGGGCTGGTTAGAGGCTCCCTCCACCATTAATTGGTCCAAACTGGGCTGGTTAGAGGCTCCCTCCACCATTAATTGGTCCAAACTGGGCTGGTTAGAGGCTCCCTCCACCATGAATTTGCCCAAACTGGGCTGTTTAGAGGCTCCCTCCACCATGAATTTGCCCAAACTGGGCTGGTTAGAGGCTCCCTCCACCATGAATTGGTCCAAACTGGGGTTTTTAGAGGCTCCCTCCACCATGAATTGGTCCAAACTTGGCTGTTTAGAGGCTCCCTCCACCATTAATTGGTCCAAACTGGGCTGGTTAGAGGCTCCCTCCACCATGAATTGGTCCAAACTGGGTTTTTTAGAGGCTCCCTCCACCATGAATTTGCCCAAACTGGGCTGTTTAGAGGCTCCCTCCACCATGAATTTGCCCAAACTGGGCTGGTTAGAGGCTCCCTCCACCATGAATTGGTCCAAACTGGGGTTTTTAGAGGCTCCCTCCACCATGAATTGGTCCAAACTTGGCTGTTTAGAGGCTCCCTCCACCATGAATTGGTCCAAACTGGGGTGGTTAGAGGCTCCCTCCACCATTAATTGGTCCAAACTGGGCTGGTTAGAGGCTCCCTCCACCATTAATTGGTCCAAACTGGGCTGGTTAGAGGCTCCCTCCACCATGAATTGGTCCAAACTGGGTTTTTTAGAGGCTCCCTCCACCATGAATTTGCCCAAACTGGGCTGTTTAGAGGCTCCCTCCACCATGAATTGGTCCAAACTGGGTTTTTTAGAGGCTCCCTCCACCATGAATTGGTCCAAACTGGGCTGGTTAGAGGCTCCCTCCATCATGAATTGGTCCAAACTGGGGTGGTTAGAGGCTCCCTCCACCATTAATTGGTCCAAACTGGGCTGGTTAGAGGCTCCCTCCACCATGAATTGGTCCAAACTGGGCTGGTTAGAGGCTCCCTCCACCATTAATTGGTCCAAACTGGGCTGGTTAGAGGCTCCCTCCACCATGAATTTGCCCAAACTGGGCTGTTTAGAGGCTCCCTCCACCATGAATTTGCCCAAACTGGGCTGGTTAGAGGCTCCCTCCACCATGAATTGGTCCAAACTGGGGTTTTTAGAGGCTCCCTCCACCATGAATTGGTCCAAACTTGGCTGTTTAGAGGCTCCCTCCACCATTAATTGGTCCAAACTGGGCTGGTTAGAGGCTCCCTCCACCATGAATTGGTCCAAACTGGGTTTTTTAGAGGCTCCATCCACCATGAATTTGCCCAAACTGGGCTGTTTAGAGGCTCCCTCCACCATGAATTGGTCCAAACTGGGGTGGTTAGAGGCTCCCTCCACCATTAATTGGTCCAAACTGGGCTGGTTAGAGGCTCCCTCCACCATTAATTGGTCCAAACTGGGCTGGTTAGAGGCTCCCTCCACCATGAATTGGTCCAAACTGGGGTTTTTAGAGGCTCCCTCCACCATGAATTGGTCCAAACTTGGCTGTTTAGAGGCTCCCTCCACCATTAATTGGTCCAAACTGGGCTGGTTAGAGGCTCCCTCCACCATGAATTGGTCCAAACTGGGTTTTTTAGAGGCTCCCTCCACCATGAATTTGCCCAAACTGGGCTGTTTAGAGGCTCCCTCCACCATGAATTGGTCCAAACTGGGGTGGTTAGAGGCTCCCTCCACCATTAATTGGTCCAAACTGGGCTGGTTAGAGGCTCCCTCCACCATTAATTGGTCCAAACTGGGCTGGTTAGAGGCTCCCTCCACCATGAATTGGTCCAAACTGGGGTTTTTAGAGGCTCCCTCCACCATGAATTGGTCCAAACTTGGCTGTTTAGAGGCTCCCTCCACCATTAATTGGTCCAAACTGGGCTGGTTAGAGGCTCCCTCCACCATGAATTGGTCCAAACTGGGTTTTTTAGAGGCTCCCTCCACCATGAATTTGCCCAAACTGGGCTGTTTAGAGGCTCCCTCCACCATGAATTGGTCCAAACTGGGTTTTTTAGAGGCTCCCTCCACCATGAATTGGTCCAAACTGGGCTGGTTAGAGGCTCCCTCCACCATGAATTGGTCCAAACTGGGGTGGTTAGAGGCTCCCTCCACCATTAATTGGTCCAAACTGGGCTGGTTAGAGGCTCCCTCCACCATTAATTGGTCCAAACTGGGCTGGTTAGAGGCTCCCTCCACCATTAATTGGTCCAAACTGGGCTGGTTAGAGGCTCCCTCCACCATGAATTTGCCCAAACTGGGCTGTTTAGAGGCTCCCTCCACCATGAATTTGCCCAAACTGGGCTGGTTAGAGGCTCCCTCCACCATGAATTGGTCCAAACTGGGGTTTTTAGAGGCTCCCTCCACCATGAATTGGTCCAAACTTGGCTGTTTAGAGGCTCCCTCCACCATTAATTGGTCCAAACTGGGCTGGTTAGAGGCTCCCTCCACCATGAATTGGTCCAAACTGGGTTTTTTAGAGGCTCCCTCCACCATGAATTTGCCCAAACTGGGCTGTTTAGAGGCTCCCTCCACCATGAATTGGTCCAAACTGGGGTGGTTAGAGGCTCCCTCCACCATTAATTGGTCCAAACTGGGCTGGTTAGAGGCTCCCTCCACCATTAATTGGTCCAAACTGGGCTGGTTAGAGGCTCCCTCCACCATGAATTTGCCCAAACTGGGCTGGTTAGAGGCTCCCTCCACCATGAATTGGTCCAAACTGGGTTTTTTAGAGGCTCCCTCCACCATGAATTTGCCCAAACTGGGCTGGTTAGAGGCTCCCTCCACCATGAATTGGTCCAAACTGGGGTTTTTAGAGGCTCCCTCCACCATGAATTTGCCCAAACTGGGCTGTTTAGAGGCTCCCTCCACCATGAATTGGTCCAAACTGGGTTTTTTAGAGGCTCCCTCCACCATGAATTGGTCCAAACTGGGCTGGTTAGAGGCTCCCTCCACCATGAATTGGTCCAAACTGGGGTGGTTAGAGGCTCCCTCCACCATTAATTGGTCCAAACTGGGCTGGTTAGAGGCTCCCTCCACCATTAATTGGTCCAAACTGGGCTGGTTAGAGGCTCCCTCCACCATTAATTGGTCCAAACTGGGCTGGTTAGAGGCTCCCTCCACCATGAATTTGCCCAAACTGGGCTGTTTAGAGGCTCCCTCCACCATGAATTTGCCCAAACTGGGCTGGTTAGAGGCTCCCTCCACCATGAATTGGTCCAAACTGGGGTTTTTAGAGGCTCCCTCCACCATGAATTGGTCCAAACTTGGCTGTTTAGAGGCTCCCTCCACCATTAATTGGTCCAAACTGGGCTGGTTAGAGGCTCCCTCCACCATGAATTGGTCCAAACTGGGTTTTTTAGAGGCTCCCTCCACCATGAATTTGCCCAAACTGGGCTGTTTAGAGGCTCCCTCCACCATGAATTGGTCCAAACTGGGGTGGTTAGAGGCTCCCTCCACCATTAATTGGTCCAAACTGGGCTGGTTAGAGGCTCCCTCCACCATTAATTGGTCCAAACTGGGCTGGTTAGAGGCTCCCTCCACCATGAATTTGCCCAAACTGGGCTGGTTAGAGGCTCCCTCCACCATGAATTGGTCCAAACTGGGTTTTTTAGAGGCTCCCTCCACCATGAATTTGCCCAAACTGGGCTGGTTAGAGGCTCCCTCCACCATGAATTGGTCCAAACTGGGGTTTTTAGAGGCTCCCTCCACCATGAATTTGCCCAAACTCTGCTGGTTAGAGGCTCAATCCACCCTGATTTTCAAAACAAATGTTGGTGCCAACCTCAACTTACTACAAGGGCCAAATTCACTGCTGGTGACAAGCTCTCCTCACTGCAAGTGCCAAATACACATGTTTCAAGGTGTTTTCCTACTGTCAGAGAGGTGGTATTGAGTGTGTAAAGTGTGTAGTTGTTAGGCTGTGATGTTGGGGTAATAGAGGGTCTTTGGTGTGTTAGATGCCCCCAGACATGCTTCCCCTGCTGTCCCAGTGTCATTCCAGAGGTGTTGGCATCATTTCCTGGGGTGTCATAGTGGACTTGGTGACCCTCCAGACACGGATTTGGGTTTCCCCCTTAACGAGTATCTGTTCCCCATAGACTATAATGGGGTTCGAAACCCATTCGAACACACGAACATTGAGCGGCTGTTCGAATCGAATTTCGAACCTCGAACATTTTAGTGTTCGCTCATCTCTAATTCTTGTCTGTTTTGCAGCCTAGACTCTTTAATGAACTATGGAGGTTGGAGACCTCATTGATGTGTTATCTGTGCTGTTTTCTCACAAACCCGTTCATGTAGCCTTAATTATTTTTTATTATGCTTACTTATATAGCTCCACCATATTCTGCAGCGCTTTACAGACATTGACAATTAGAGATGAGCGAACACTAAAATGTTCGAGGTTCGAAATTCGATTCGAACAGCCGCTCAATGTTCGTGTGTTCGAACGGGTTTCGAACCCCATTATAGTCTATGGGGAACAGATACTCGTTAAGGGGGAAACCCAAATCCGTGTCTGGAGGGTCACCAAGTCCACTATGACACCCCAGGAAATGATGCCAACACCTCTGGAATGACACTGGGACAGCAGGGGAAGCATGTCTGGGGGCATCTAACACACCAAAGACCCTCTATTACCCCAACATCACAGCCTAACAACTACACACTTTACACACTCAATACCACCTCTCTGACAGTAGGAAAACACCTTGAAACGTGTATTTGGCACTTGCAGTGAGGAGAGCTTGTCACCAGCAGTGAATTTGGCCCTTGTAGTAAGTTGAGGTTGGCACCAACATTTGATTTGAAAATCAGGGTGGATTGAGCCTCTAACCAGCAGAGTTTGGGCAAATTCATGGTGGAGGGAGCCTCTAAAAACCCCAGTTTGGACCAATTCATGGTGGAGGGAGCCTCTAACCAGCCCAGTTTGGGCAAATTCATGGTGGAGGGAGCCTCTAAAAAACCCAGTTTGGACCAATTCATGGTGGAGGGAGCCTCTAACCAGCCCAGTTTGGGCAAATTCATGGTGGAGGGAGCCTCTAACCAGCCCAGTTTGGACCAATTAATGGTGGAGGGAGCCTCTAACCAGCCCAGTTTGGACCAATTAATGGTGGAGGGAGCCTCTAACCACCCCAGTTTGGACCAATTCATGGTGGAGGGAGCCTCTAAACAGCCCAGTTTGGGCAAATTCATGGTGGAGGGAGCCTCTAAAAAACCCAGTTTGGACCAATTCATGGTGGAGGGAGCCTCTAAAAAACCCAGTTTGGACCAATTCATGGTGGAGGGAGCCTCTAAACAGCCAAGTTTGGACCAATTCATGGTGGAGGGAGCCTCTAAAAACCCCAGTTTGGACCAATTCATGGTGGAGGGAGCCTCTAACCAGCCCAGTTTGGGCAAATTCATGGTGGAGGGAGCCTCTAAACAGCCCAGTTTGGGCAAATTCATGGTGGAGGGAGCCTCTAACCAGCCCAGTTTGGACCAATTAATGGTGGAGGGAGCCTCTAACCAGCCCAGTTTGGACCAATTAATGGTGGAGGGAGCCTCTAACCACCCCAGTTTGGACCAATTCATGGTGGAGGGAGCCTCTAACCAGCCCAGTTTGGACCAATTCATGGTGGAGGGAGCCTCTAAAAAACCCAGTTTGGACCAATTCATGGTGGAGGGAGCCTCTAAACAGCCCAGTTTGGGCAAATTCATGGTGGAGGGAGCCTCTAAAAACCCCAGTTTGGACCAATTCATGGTGGAGGGAGCCTCTAACCAGCCCAGTTTGGGCAAATTCATGGTGGAGGGAGCCTCTAAAAAACCCAGTTTGGACCAATTCATGGTGGAGGGAGCCTCTAACCAGCCCAGTTTGGGCAAATTCATGGTGGAGGGAGCCTCTAACCAGCCCAGTTTGGACCAATTAATGGTGGAGGGAGCCTCTAACCAGCCCAGTTTGGACCAATTAATGGTGGAGGGAGCCTCTAACCACCCCAGTTTGGACCAATTCATGGTGGAGGGAGCCTCTAAACAGCCCAGTTTGGGCAAATTCATGGTGGAGGGAGCCTCTAAAAAACCCAGTTTGGACCAATTCATGGTGGAGGGAGCCTCTAACCAGCCCAGTTTGGACCAATTAATGGTGGAGGGAGCCTCTAAACAGCCAAGTTTGGACCAATTCATGGTGGAGGGAGCCTCTAAAAACCCCAGTTTGGACCAATTCATGGTGGAGGGAGCCTCTAACCAGCCCAGTTTGGGCAAATTCATGGTGGAGGGAGCCTCTAAACAGCCCAGTTTGGGCAAATTCATGGTGGAGGGAGCCTCTAACCAGCCCAGTTTGGACCAATTAATGGTGGAGGGAGCCTCTAACCAGCCCAGTTTGGACCAATTAATGGTGGAGGGAGCCTCTAACCAGCCCAGTTTGGACCAATTAATGGTGGAGGGAGCCTCTAACCACCCCAGTTTGGACCAATTCATGGTGGAGGGAGCCTCTAACCAGCCCAGTTTGGACCAATTCATGGTGGAGGGAGCCTCTAAAAAACCCAGTTTGGACCAATTCATGGTGGAGGGAGCCTCTAAACAGCCCAGTTTGGGCAAATTCATGGTGGAGGGAGCCTCTAAAAAACCCAGTTTGGACCAATTCATGGTGGAGGGAGCCTCTAACCAGCCCAGTTTGGACCAATTAATGGTGGAGGGAGCCTCTAAACAGCCAAGTTTGGACCAATTCATGGTGGAGGGAGCCTCTAAAAACCCCAGTTTGGACCAATTCATGGTGGAGGGAGCCTCTAACCAGCCCAGTTTGGACCAATTAATGGTGGAGGGAGCCTCTAACCAGCCCAGTTTGGACCAATTAATGGTGGAGGGAGCCTCTAACCACCCCAGTTTGGACCAATTCATGGTGGAGGGAGCCTCTAAACAGCCCAGTTTGGGCAAATTCATGGTGGAGGGAGCCTCTAAAAAACCCAGTTTGGACCAATTCATGGTGGAGGGAGCCTCTAACCAGCCCAGTTTGGACCAATTAATGGTGGAGGGAGCCTCTAAACAGCCAAGTTTGGACCAATTCATGGTGGAGGGAGCCTCTAAAAACCCCAGTTTGGACCAATTCATGGTGGAGGGAGCCTCTAACCAGCCCAGTTTGGACCAATTAATGGTGGAGGGAGCCTCTAACCAGCCCAGTTTGGACCAATTAATGGTGGAGGGAGCCTCTAACCACCCCAGTTTGGACCAATTCATGGTGGAGGGAGCCTCTAAACAGCCCAGTTTGGGCAAATTCATGGTGGATGGAGCCTCTAAAAAACCCAGTTTGGACCAATTCATGGTGGAGGGAGCCTCTAACCAGCCCAGTTTGGACCAATTAATGGTGGAGGGAGCCTCTAAACAGCCAAGTTTGGACCAATTCATGGTGGAGGGAGCCTCTAAAAACCCCAGTTTGGACCAATTCATGGTGGAGGGAGCCTCTAACCAGCCCAGTTTGGGCAAATTCATGGTGGAGGGAGCCTCTAAACAGCCCAGTTTGGGCAAATTCATGGTGGAGGGAGCCTCTAACCAGCCCAGTTTGGACCAATTAATGGTGGAGGGAGCCTCTAACCAGCCCAGTTTGGACCAATTCATGGTGGAGGGAGCCTCTAACCAGCCCAGTTTGGACCAATTAATGGTGGAGGGAGCCTCTAACCACCCCAGTTTGGACCAATTCATGGTGGAGGGAGCCTCTAACCAGCCCAGTTTGGACCAATTCATGGTGGAGGGAGCCTCTAAAAAACCCAGTTTGGACCAATTCATGGTGGAGGGAGCCTCTAAACAGCCCAGTTTGGGCAAATTCATGGTGGAGGGAGCCTCTAAAAAACCCAGTTTGGACCAATTCATGGTGGAGGGAGCCTCTAACCAGCCCAGTTTGGACCAATTAATGGTGGAGGGAGCCTCTAACCAGCCCAGTTTGGACCAATTAATGGTGGAGGGAGCCTCTAACCACCCCAGTTTGGACCAATTCATGGTGGAGGGAGCCTCTAAACAGCCAAGTTTGGACCAATTCATGGTGGAGGGAGCCTCTAAAAACCCCAGTTTGGACCAATTCATGGTGGAGGGAGCCTCTAACCAGCCCAGTTTGGGCAAATTCATGGTGGAGGGAGCCTCTAAACAGCCCAGTTTGGGCAAATTCATGGTGGAGGGAGCCTCTAAAAAACCCAGTTTGGACCAATTCATGGTGGAGGGAGCCTCTAACCAGCCCAGTTTGGACCAATTAATGGTGGAGGGAGCCTCTAAACAGCCAAGTTTGGACCAATTCATGGTGGAGGGAGCCTCTAAAAACCCCAGTTTGGACCAATTCATGGTGGAGGGAGCCTCTAACCAGCCCAGTTTGGGCAAATTCATGGTGGAGGGAGCCTCTAAACAGCCCAGTTTGGGCAAATTCATGGTGGAGGGAGCCTCTAACCAGCCCAGTTTGGACCAATTAATGGTGGAGGGAGCCTCTAACCAGCCCAGTTTGGACCAATTAATGGTGGAGGGAGCCTCTAACCAGCCCAGTTTGGACCAATTAATGGTGGAGGGAGCCTCTAACCACCCCAGTTTGGATCAATTCATGGTGGAGGGAGCCTCTAACCAGCCCAGTTTGGACCAATTCATGGTGGAGGGAGCCTCTAAAAAACCCAGTTTGGACCAATTCATGGTGGAGGGAGCCTCTAAACAGCCCAGTTTGGGCAAATTCATGGTGGAGGGAGCCTCTAAACAGCCCAGTTTGGGCAAATTCATGGTGGAGGGAGCCTCTAACCAGCCCAGTTTGGACCAATTAATGGTGGAGGGAGCCTCTAACCAGCCCAGTTTGGACCAATTCATGGTGGAGGGAGCCTCTAAACAGCCCAGTTTTGGCAAATTCATGGTGGAAGGAGCCTCTAACCAGCAGAGTTGTGGGAAAGCAGGGTGGAGGGAGCCTCTAACCAGCAGAGTTGGTGGAAATCAGGGTGGAGGGAGCCTCTAACCAGCAGAGTTGGGGGAAATCATGTTGGAGGGAGCCTAGTATTAGCAGAATTGTGCAACGCTTATGGTGGATGAGTATGAGGATGCGGAGGAATTGGAGAGGTTGAGTACAGACATGGAGTTTCATGTTGGGGTGCTTTACACAGGTGGGCACAAAAATGAAGGCTCTATCCAGTGGTGGTTCATTTTTATCAAAGTGAGCCGGTCGGCACTCTCAGCTGACAGACGGGTGCGCTTGTCAGTGATGATGCCACCGGCTGCACTGAACACCCTCTCAGATAGGACGCTGGCGGCAGGACAGGACAGCACCTCCAAGGCATATAGGGCAAGTTCAAGCCACAGGTCCAACTTCGACACCCAATACGTGTAGGGCGCAGAGGGGTCGGAGAGGACAGGGCTGTGGTCGGAAAGGTATTCCCGCAACATGCGCCTATACTTCTCACGCCTGGTGACACTAGGACCCTCCGTGGCGGCACTTTGGCGAGGGGGTGCCATCAAGGTGTCCCAGACCTTAGACAGTGTGCCCCTCGTTTGTGTGGACCGGTGAGAACTTGGTTGCCTACTGGAGGAACTGCCCTCCCTGCCGCCAACGTCACATGCTGGAAACATCTCCATCATATTCTGCACCAATTGCCTGTGGCAAGCATTGATGCGATTGGCCCTCCCCTCTACCGGAATAAAAGACGAGATGTTGTTTTTATACCGGGGGTCAAGGATAGCAAAGATCCAGTACTGGTTGTCCTCCATGATTTTGACAATACGCTTGTCGGTTGTAAAGCACCCCAACATGAACTCAGCCATGTCTGCCACAGTGTTAGTTGGCATGACTCCTCTGGCCCCACCGGAAAGTTCAATCTCCATTTCCTCCTCATCCTCCATGTCTACCCATCCGCGCTGCAACAATGGGACGATTCGAAGTTGCCCGGAAGCCTCCTGTATCACCATCACATCATCGGACAACTCTTCTTCCTCCTCCTCCTCCTCCTCCTCCTCCATTAAACGCAGTGAAGCGGACAGATGTGTGGACCTACTCTCCAGCTGTGACGGATCGGATGCTATCCCTAACTCCTCTGTGTGATCTGAGTTATCCCTGATGTCAATCAGGGATTCTCTCAGAACACACAAGAGCGGGATTGTAAGGCTCACCATCGCATCCTCAGAGCTCACCCTCCTTGTGGACTCCTCAAAGACCCGTAGGATGTCACAAAGGTCTCTCATCCATGGCCACTCATGGATGTGAAACTGAGGCAGCTGACTTTGTGGCACCCTAGGGTTTTGTAGCTGGTATTCCATCAAAGGTCTCTGCTGCTCAACCACTCTATTCAACATCTGAAACGTTGAGTTCCAGCGTGTGGGGACGTCGCACAAAAGCCGGTGTTGTGGCACATGCAGGCGTTGCTGGAGAGATTTTAAGCTAGCAGCGGCTACTGTCGACTTGCGAAAGTGGGCGCACATGCGCCGCACTTTCACCAGTAGCTCTGGAACATTGGGGTAGCTCTTTAGGAAACGTTGCACCACTAGGTTGAAGACGTGGGCCAGGCATGGAACATGTTGGAGTCCGGCAAGCTCCAGAGCTGCTACCAGGTTCCGGCCGTTATCACAAACGACCATGCCTGGGCCCAGGTGCAGCGGCTCAAACCATATTGCCGTCTCATCGAGGAGGGCATCCCTCACCTCGGAGGCAGTGTGCTGTCTGTCCCCCAAGCTGATCAGCTTCAGCACAGCCTGCTGACGTCTACCAACGCCAGTGCTGCAACGTTTCCAACTCGTAGCTGGGGTCAATCTAACAGCGGAGGAGGAGGCGGTGGCGGAGGAGGAGGCGGTGGCGGAGGAGGAGGCGGTAGAGGAGGAGGAGGAGGGGGGTGTTCTTCTCGTGTCCCTGCCAGGAATGTTAGGCGGGGAGACGAGGTACACCGGGCCAGTTTGGGAAGCAGTCCCAGCCTCAACTACATTCACCCAGTGTGCCGTCAGTGAAATGTAGCGTCCCTGTCCGCATGCACTTGTCCACGCGTCGGTGGTCAAGTGGACCTTTGTGCAAAGCGCGGAACTAAGGGCCCGCCTGATGTTGAGTGACACGTGCTGGTGCAAGGCGGGGACGGCACACCGGGAGAAGTAGTGACGGCTAGGGACGGCATAGCGAGGTGCCGCAGTTGCCATCAGGTCCAGGAAGGCGGGAGTTTCAACAAGCCGGAACGCCAACATCTCCTGGGCCAGCAGTTTAGCGATGTTGGCGTTCAAGGCTTGCGCGTGTGGGTGGTTAGCAGTGTATTTCTGCCGCCGCTCCAATGTCTGAGAGATGGTGGGTTGTTGTAAAGAAACGCCTGATGGTGCCTTTGATGGTGCAGGAGAAGGAGATAAGACAGGACCAGGGGAGGATGAGGTAGAAGTCAACAAAGTGGCGGAGGCAGATGAAGTGGTGTCCTGGCTCGTCCTCTGGAGTGCATCGCCAGCACAGTCAGCAGTGGCAGTGGCAGAGGCAGAGGCAGTGGCAGAGGCAGTGGCAGTGGCAGAGGCAGTGGCAGTGGCGTGAACGGCAGGCGGCCTTTGTCCTGCCGTTGCTGCCTGCCACTGATTCCAGTGCTTGGATTCCAAATGACGGCGCATTGAAGTGGTGGACAGGTTGCTCTTCTCAGAGCCCCTAATCAATTTCGAGAGGCAAATTGTGCAGACAACACTATATCTGTCCTCGGCGCATTCCTTGAAAAAACTCCACACCTTCGAGAAACGTGCCCTCGAGGTGGGAGTTTTTCGGGGCTGGGTACGAACTGGAACATCTTGGGAGATTCCGGGTGTGGCCTGGCTTCGCCTAAGCTGCTGACCTCTGCCTCTGCCTCTAGCTACCCTTTTTGGTGCTGCACCTGCCTCAACATCCACACTACTTTCCCCGCTTGACATCCCCCCTGTCCAGGTCGGGTCAGTGTCCTCATCATCCACCACTTCCTCTTCCAACTCCTGTCTCATCTCCTCCTCCCGCACAATGCGCCGGTCAACTGGATGCCCTGACGGCAACTGCGTCACATCATCGTCGATGAGGGTGGGTTGCTGGTCATCCACCACCAAATCGAACGGAGATGGAGGAGACTCTAGTGTTTGAGCATCTGGACACAGATGCTCCTCTGTTAGGTTCGTGGAATCGTGACGTGGAGAGGCAGGTTGAGGGACAATGAAAGGAGCGGAGAACAGCTCTGGGGAGCAGGGACAGTTTGGGTTATTGTTCTGTAAAGCTTCGGAATTTTGGGAGGAAGGAAGACAAGACTGTTGGGTAATAGGAGGAGAGGAGGCAGAGTCTGACTGGCTGCTGGACAATGTGCTGTAAGCGTTCTCTGACAGCCATTGCAAGACCTGTTCCTGGTTCTCGGGCCTACTAAGGTTTGTACCCTGCAGTTTAGTTAATGTGGCAAGCAACCCTGGCACTGTGGAGTGGCGCAATGCTTGCTGCCCCACAGGAGTAGGCACGGGACGCCCTGTGGCTTCACTGCTACCTTGCTCCCCAGAACCATTCCCCCGACCTCGCCCACGGCCTCGTCCACGTCCCTTTCCGGGAGCCTTGCGCATTTTGAATTCCTAGTTAGAAATTGGCACTGTATACCAGTAGTAAAAATTGTGGGTGCACGTAACCCCAATATATTCTTTGAATTCCCAGTCAGACACTGGCACTATATGGCAGTAGCAAGAAATGAGGGTATTTGTATTCCCAATATACTCTTTAAATTCCCAGTCAGACAATGGCACTGTATACCAGTAGTAAAAATTGTGGGTGCACGTAACCCCAATATATTCTTTGAATTCCCAGTCAGAAACTGGCACTATATGGCAGTAGCAAGAAATGAGGGTATTTGTATTCCCAATATACTCTTTGAATTCCCAGTCAGACAATGGCACTGTATACCAGTAGTAAAAATTGTGGGTACACGTAACCCCAATATATTCTTTGAATTACCAGTCAGAAACTGGCACTATATGGCAGTAGCAAGAAATGAGGGTATTTATAACCCCAATATATTCTTTGAATTCCCAGTCAGACAATGGCACTGTATACCAGTAGTAAAAATTGTGGGTGCACGTAACCCCAATATATTCTTTGAATTCCCAGTCAGAAACTGGCACTATATGGCAGTAGCAAGAAATGAGGGTATTTATAACCCCAATATATTCTTTGAATTCCCAGTCAGACAATGGCACTGTATACCAGTAGTAAAAATTGTGGGTGCACGTAACCCCAATATATTCTTTGAATTCCCAGTCAGAAACTGGCACTATATGGCAGTAGCAAGAAATGAGGGTATTTGTATTCCCAATATACTCTTTGAATTCCCAGTCAGACAATGGCACTGTATACCAGTAGTAAAAATTGTGGGTGCACGTAACCCCAATATATTCTTTGAATTACCAGTCAGAAACTGGCACTATATGGCAGTAGCAAGAAATGAGGGTATTTATAACCCCAATATATTCTTTGAATTCCCAGTCAGACAATGGCACTGTATACCAGTAGTAAAAATTGTGGGTGCACGTAACCCCAATATATTCTTTGAATTACCAGTCAGAAACTGGCACTATATGGCAGTAGCAAGAAATGAGGGTATTTGTATTCCCAATATACTCTTTGAATTCCCAGTCAGACAATGGCACTGTATACCAGTAGTAAAAATTGTGGGTGCACGTAACCCCAATATATTCTTTGAATTACCAGTCAGAAACTGGCACTATATGGCAGTAGCAAGAAATGAGGGTATTTATAACCCCAATATATTCTTTGAATTCCCAGTCAGACAATGGCACTGTATACCAGTAGTAAAAATTGTGGGTGCACGTAACCCCAATATATTCTTTGAATTCCCAGTCAGAAACTGGCACTATATGGCAGTAGCAAGAAATGAGGGTATTTGTATTCCCAATATACTCTTTGAATTCCCAGTCAGACAATGGCACTGTATACCAGTAGTAAAAATTGTGGGTGCACGTAACCCCAATATATTCTTTGAATTACCAGTCAGAAACTGGCACTATATGGCAGTAGCAAGAAATGAGGGTATTTATAACCCCAATATATTCTTTGAATTCCCAGTCAGACAATGGCACTGTATACCAGTAGTAAAAATTGTGGGTGCACGTAACCCCAATATATTCTTTGAATTACCAGTCAGAAACTGGCACTATATGGCAGTAGCAAGAAATGAGGGTATTTGTATTCCCAATATACTCTTTGAATTCCCAGTCAGACAATGGCACTGTATACCAGTAGTAAAAATTGTGGGTGCACGTAACCCCAATATATTCTTTGAATTACCAGTCAGAAACTGGCACTATATGGCAGTAGCAAGAAATGAGGGTATTTATAACCCCAATATATTCTTTGAATTCCCAGTCAGACAATGGCACTGTATACCAGTAGTAAAAATTGTGGGTGCACGTAACCCCAATATATTCTTTGAATTACCAGTCAGACACTGGCACTATATGGCAGTAGCAAGAAATGAGGGTATTTGTATTCCCAATATATTCTTTGAATTCCCAGTCAGACAATGGCACTGTATACCAGTAGTAAAAATTGTGGGTGCACGTAACCCCAATATATTCTTTGAATTACCAGTCAGAAACTGGCACTATATGGCAGTAGCAAGAAATGAGGGTATTTGTAACCCCAATATATTCTTTGAATTCCCAGTCAGACACTGGCACTATATGGCAGTAGCAAGAAATGAGGGTATTTGTATTCCCAATATATTCTTTGAATTCCCAGTCAGACAATGGCACTGTATACCAGTAGTAAAAATTGTGGGTGTATATAGCCCCAATTCTATTGCTAGGGGACTTGCAGGGTATTTCTGGGGTGAAGGTGGGGGGGCACACCGTTGGAACGGGTATCGGGGTATATATCGGGTATACGGGAATACACTGACAGTGTATTCCATTCAGGATCCTGGGAAAGCTGGGTTGCGGCGATTGAGCCCGTCAGTGCCACGTTACACTGACAAGCTTCTCCCTGGAATTTAGCTCTTACAAGAGCTGTTGGTTGTCTTCTCCTTCCTATCCTAGCCTGTCCCTGCCTACCCAGAATCTAAGCCCTAGCTAGCTGGACGGAAACCTCCGTCCTCGGTGAATTGCAAGCTCAGAATGACGCGAACCTGGGCGGCGCTGTTCTTTTAAATTAGAGGTCACATGTATTCGGCAGCCAATGGGTTTTGCCTACTTTTTTCAACGTCACCGGTGTCGTAGTTCCTGTCCCACCTACCCTGCGCTGTTATTGGAGCAAAAAAGGCGCCAGGGAAGGTGGGAGGGGAATCGAGTAATGGCGCACTTTACCACGCGGTGTTCGATTCGATTCGAACATGCCGAACAGCCTAATATCCGATCGAACATGAGTTCGATAGAACACTGTTCGCTCATCTCTATTGACAATCATTGTCCCATATAGGGCTCACAATCTACACTCCCATCAGTATGACTTTGGAGTGTGGGAGGACACCAGAGTGCCCAGAGGAAACCCACACAAACACAGGGGGAACACACAAACTCCTTGCAGATGTTGTGCTTGGCAGGATTCGAATTCAGGACTCCAGCAATGCAAGGCTAATCACTGAGCCACCATGCCAGCCTTAGTCCAAGAATTCAGCAGGTCATACAATATTCCTTTTATCAGAGCCATAACTAGGGTTTATTTCACCCGGTTGAAAGATTCAGTTCACATTCGTGCTGGTGCTCCCTGAACCTGTGACTTGTGTTTCCCCAGTCGTCCTTATTTACACCCCATACACAGACAAAAATAAACCTCAGGGTTACCTTACAAGTATAATTAAGATACTCAAGATCAGACTATTATTTTACTTACTTATTTCGCTCACCCAAGTTTCCGGAAACCTAACCCAATTAAAAAGCGGTTACGCACGGAAACTCACAGATCCCCTATATTGGGGTCCGCTGGGTTTCTGCCCGATAAATGTCCTGCTTTTAGGACTTTCCTCTCCAAATTTTTCAAGTGGAATGGGAGATGGAATTCCCAAATGGAATCCAGCCTTACTTATATGGCGCCATCATATTCCGCAGCACTTTACAGAGGTATTGGCAACACTGTCCACTGCACAATCTATATTCCCTATCAGTATGTCTGTAGAGTGTTGGAGGAAACCCAAGCATCCAGAGGAAACCCGCACAAACATTAGGAGAACATACATGCTGTTTGTAGATGTTGTCTTTGACTGGATTCAAACCACTGACCCACCATGTTCCTACTAGCCTGCCAAAGTACCAAAGGATCCTCCAGTTGGTCCAAGTTCTTAGGGAGCATTCACACGGTGTTACGTGCCGCGAGATTTGGCACGTAGACGCCGCGTGAACCTTTGCGTGCCGTACACGCTCCCATTGAGTTCAATGGGAGCGGGGAGCGTATGCGCCGCGCTAGTTTGCGGCCGTGCATTTATTCACGGCCGCAAACTAGCGCGGCGCATACGCTCCTCGCTCCCATTGAACTCAATGGGAGCGTGTATGGCACGCAAAGGGTCACGCGGCGTCTACGTGCCAAATCTCGCGGCACGTAACACCGTGTGAATGCTCCCTTAAACAAAAAGGTCTCCTAAAACCACACGGCCCCAATGGTCTTGCAGAAGACAACTCATTTGGAGTAGTTTCCTTGCCTCCAGGATCTATTTCTTATAGATTTATCCATTTCTGTGGGGGTCAAGGAGCGCAGGTCTGTGGTTGACTAGAAAATTAGTATACAGTGAAATCTCTTGACCAGTCAAAACTGCATGGAAAAGTGCGCTAAAAATCTGTCAATGGAAATGCCATAGGTCTGCATAGAGTGGTCTATTGGAGAGGTTTCACTGTACCTTTGGGTCAAAGAACAAAAGACACTAGGCCATAGTTGATTCATCTGACAAACGTTTCTTACCCATTTTAGCCTATAATACCTTTCATACAGTCAGTCTGGCCGGATTCGAGGGTTGTTACATCCCACTATTACTGCACATACCTTCACGACTCTCTTCACTGAACCTATGGTTATTTTATCCGGCTTAGCGTTGGCTCCCGGAAGGTCCCAAAGGTGCCGTAACACAGCTTCTCCTTCTTCAAGGACATGCGCTTGACCTTCAAAATGTGGTTTTTCATAGAGAATCCAGCTGTGATCGAGAAAGAAACGCTGTAATAGGAGAACGAAGGCCGAGAAACACAGACATACTGCGGAAGTAGATTTACTATGGTATCATTATAAGCATCTGGAAAAGATTTTTACCTCATTATTAAAAGGCATATGCTGATTATGTATGTACGGTATAGAAATACTCTGTATACATAAATATACATATATATGCGTGTGTGTGTGTGTTACGATATGTAGATCTTTGAATGGACGTAAAAACATAAGACATAAAAGTCTGAATCTAGTAAAATACGGGTAATATTAAGAAAATGACAAAGACCTGGAAAGATTGTAAAACCGGACTCGGCACTAAATCATTCTCCATGTATTTAATAATAACTAAATTATGGGAATTCCCTGGAGAATTGTGGTAAAAGATTAAGTCCATTTATGAAAATGAATATAATGTGAGACTTCCTGAGATGAATTGCTATAACAGAACCCATACCTGGATTGTAAAGGATTTTTGTACTTGTCTTGGCAAAGACACAAAGTGGACATCCGTCTCCGATATACCATTGAATCCGGAAAATGTCTCCCAACAATGTGCAAGCTATCAATGGCCTAGAGGTGAATGTTTGTTAGGCCTGAATGAAGTCATCTGCCTTCCAGGCTCAAGAGGATATCGAGCTAGAAGAATGGATTTAACCACCTGTACGTCAGTATATATCTAGACATTACTTGTTCTACCTTCTTGGAGGCGTGCATTGACGTATTCTAAATTTATAGGACTTTTGATATATAAAAAAATAAAAATAAATGATGCCCTTTGCCCACCATGTTCTGTACGTCCCCTTATCCATAACATACGTAAGGATGTGTAAGGGACTTGGCCATCCAAACTATCGTCGAAATCTTCCCAACACATTTCGACCTTCAATTAATTCTTTAGGATAAATCTTTAGAGCAGAGGCGCAAGGTAAAGCTCCTGGGACCCAATGCAAAATCTGTACTAAGTCCCAAACTATAGCCTGGCACCTTATGGGCACCCTGAAGTTCCTGGGTGTGATCACATCCTTTGCACCCCCGCAAGATATGTGCCTGCTTTAGGGTAAGGGTGTGGTACCCAAGACTAGATCTATCAACATTGGTATATATGACCTCTTGGGTCCTGCTAGAAATGCCAAATCATTGAGACTGAAAAATACAGGAATTACTGTATATACTCGAGTATAAGCCGACCCGAGTATAAGCCGACTTATTGACTTGAGTATAAGCCGAGGGGGGGAAATGCAGCAGCTACTGGAAAATTTCAAAAATTAAAATGGTTTTTGGGTGCATAGGTTGCTAGGTGCTGGGAAAGGGGAGAGGGTGTTTTGGTTGTCTGTCTGCCCCTTCCCCGAGCTTGAGGACTGGGATTTTTTCCCCCACGTGGCTGAATATAGGGTATCTGCAGTGCTCCTATTAACCCATTCCCGACGGACCAGGAGCAATGCAGATCCCCTATATTCAGTCAGACACAGGGATACCTAATGTGTATATTTTTTTTTACTTGCCTCAAGTATAAGCAGAGGGGGGCTTTTTCAGCACAAAAAAAGTGCTTAAAAATTCGGCTTATACTCGAGTATATATGGTATATCTGAAAATATTTGACTTCTGGGGTTTAGACAAGTCTTCTCTAATGCCCCAAGAAGACATGAACAATGATAACGGAGTGATCTACCTACTATAACATAGCCCTTAGCTCTAGGGGGTCGCCACTGATTTTAATGGGTGCTATGTGGCTCTTCGCTTACTGCATTATTCCAACCTTTCTGCAGACCAACAAGTAATTGTAAGTGAATTAGGATTCCCAAACACATAAGATCAAAGTCAGGTGAACCTACAAGTTTCGGAAGTACTGGACAACTGTCTAATGCTAGGTTCACATTAGTGTTCGGGTTTCTGTATTTTGGGTCCACTTGGGAACCTGAAAGACGGAAAACCTGTCCACTTAAAAATTGTTTACATGTGGAAATTTGTGGACCTCATAGACTATAATGGAGTCCACCGGCTTCCTGTCCAGCTTCCTCCAAAAATGGCAGAAAGAAAAGTCCTCCTTGCAGGATCGGGCTTGTTGAAATTCATGTAATTTGATCATTTCTAGACCGGTCTTCTACCTCAATGGTAGACTCACTGCAAATGCTATATATTTTCATTTCTGCGGTTGGAGCCCCTCCGCCATATGGGCCCCACAACTCCATGTAAATTTACCAGGGCTGTGGCATTGGACTTACCATTACATAACTATAAATTCTACTGTATTATTAATAAATGATGTTACGATGGGTGTAATCCATCTTCTAACCTGTGGTGGCGCTGTATATTATATTATTTACAGAATACATGTCATCTTAAAAGAAGAAACAAAATATCCCATAGGAAGCATCTAGAAACGGATTCCACTAGTAGTTTACACTGGCTCAAGAACCCGAATTTATGAGCCGTACTTGTATTTTCTTTGTACACAAGGACAGACAGTCTGTCTTTGAATATATCTCGGGTTCTCCTTCATTTCGGAGCTGTTATTTTTCTCTCTTCTGTAAACACGGCCAGATCCGAAAATAAGCAATTTCCTCTCGAAAGCAAAGCCATAAATTCCCTAGAATACTTGCATGTAATAAACACATTCCAGACAATATTAGAAAAAGATGGAGTGGTCACCCGAAGGCCCGGCCATAAATACTAATGTGTAACCCCCTCATTAGGTACAGTAAGAAGCGTCTCAGAGGGAACGTCAGATATTTCACACATGACAAGCACGTATTGCACTAGGTATATGCGCACCGTCAAGGCTTCATTTCTCAGAAGATATAATATCATCTTCAGCATAGAATTTCACATTTCCAAAATAGTTTTTTTTACCATGGCAACAAACGATGCTAAATCGGACCGTGCTGCTTGAGACTTGTTATAAGAATATATACATGACGGCATTAAAGGGATTGTCTAAGAATAAAAGGTGATGAATGCTGAGGGTCTCATTGCTGGAACGCTCACTGATCATTAGAATCGGGGTCTTCAGCCCCCTCTTCTTCCTCACTGCATGAGCACAGGGGGTAGGAGACTGAATAAAGTGGCGGTCAGTTCTAGGTGCTTCCACTCCATTCACATACATGTGAACAGTCCTTACTTTAAAGGGCGGGGTTAACACCCTGTCCAAATTTGAGTTATTTCAGGGGCCGTTCATCTGTTGCTTGGGTAGGCTATTCCACAGATTCATAGTACTTACAGTGGTGAAGCCCCCACATGAAATCTCTTTTCTGAATGACTGCAGAACTATTATACAGTAAGGTGGAGATTACTATACAGAAGTGCCACAATATTTCGGAAACTCACAGTATTACAAACCACCCTGACGCAGTGCGCCATCCGAGGTCAGGACACACAGATTATATTTCTTGGTCTGATCACAGTCATGTGACAGGGCCCCGGCCATATGGCTTGGCAGAAATGAACATAGGTTTTTGTTACTCTTGGTGACAATAGATTAGTAATATGTTATTCCTTACCATCCCCGGATAACCCGGATATTTACTCCATTAGGAAACTCCCAAGATGTTGCGTCCAGAACATCGGCTTTGAGCTCGGTCTTGTTCTCCTGATCTATTATGTCAGAAAGGATCACCTGCATGTAAAAAAAGAGTACATTGTGATGTGGCAAATGATGTATGACCTGCAAACAAAATGCTAAAATTTGCGAATGCATTAAACACCCCAGAGCAGAATTACTAGCACTCACTTACTTTTTAGAAAGTGCAAACTTAGGTGTGGATTAAAGGGGTATTCCCATAACTCTTGTTCTGCAGGCTCTGTGCTCTCTACACTTCCTGGATTTCTCGCACATTGGTGGGCGGGGTTTCACTTGCTCTGCTATCTGCTGTGTTTGCAGTCAGTAAGGGGATTGGTTGTAACTGCATTAACACAGTATAGAGCTGATGTGGAAACTGATGTAACAGAGCTGGATTTGAGTCAGCTTGCGTTACATACAGAGGTACCGGACTCCTTATCTCAACCCTTATCAGCCAAATTCAATTAAACCAGCTGATAAGTGGAAAAGCTGAAGATAGACAGCACAGTAATCCCAGAGCTCTCACCTCCCCATCTGAGGAGCTCCGTTGCTTGTCAGACACACACAGCTCAGAGCTGCTCCCAGCACTCAGTCCCTCCCTCGTCCCCTGAGAACAGTTGGGAACTGAGCAGATAAGCCCAGTGAGCATAGAAACGCAGTGTCAACAATGAAGTGAATAAATTAAGATAGCGGCCAAACAAAGCAGTTTTGATAAAGCAATGTATTTAGGAAATGTCTTAAATCCACACAAACTAGTAGTATAGATAGGATGTTTTCATGGGACAACCCCTTTAAGGCTGAGGCCCTACTTTGCGGAAACACATCTGTTTTTGTTGCATATTTTGCTGCGGTTGTTTGAGCCAAAGCCAGGAGAGGATTGAGCAGAAGGTAGAAGCATGAGAACTTCTTATATATTTCCTATTCCTTTTACAGCCATTCTTGGCTTTGGCTCAAAAAACCACAGCAAAATCTGCAACAAAAAAAAGCTGGATTTCCACAATGTCTAAGCCTTAGTAAGTCATTTGTTCCAGAAAACTGGAGTTATCTGTGAGATTTTGAGATGTGCTATTGCTGTTGGATGCACTCCAGTCCCTAGATGGGGTGGAAAATGTAATTTAGTCAGAGACCCCATGTTGCAGAAACATAACTTTTTTTGTTGCAGATTTTGCTGTGAATTTTTGAGCCAAAGCCAAGAATGTCTACAAAAGGAATAGGAAATATATAGGAAGTTCTTATACTTCTACCTTCTACTCAATCCTCTCCAGGCTTTGGCTCAAAAGACAGCAGCAAAATCTGCAACAAAAAAAGCAGCTTTTTCGCAGCATGGGGCCTCAGCCTTAAAGGGGTTTTCCAAGATGAATTAAAAACTAATTGGGGACCGGAGGTGTAAAACTAAAAAAAAAAAGAAAAATTTACTCACCAAGTAATGGGATTAGCAACATCCTTCCCATTCCCTCAGGTCTTCAGGCTGCTTGGGCTGGAAGTGCAGGAGCTCAAGTGGTCACTGCAAACATCCCTGGCCTCAGTGGTCACATTTGGATTATCTGTAATGTTACAGCAGATTCATCACTGATAACTAGAGATGAGCGAGTAGTATTCGATCGAATACCTCACCGCCATACGTATGTGTGTAAGCGGCCAAACACCAAGGGGTTAAGTCCATCGAATATTCGATGCATTTAACCCCTTGGTGTTCGGCCGCTTACACGCATACCTAGGATGGCAAGGTATTCGATCGAATACTACTCACTCATCTCTACTGGTAACCAACATGTTACCCTGAGGCCAGTTATTAGCTGCAGTGAACACCCGATTCCCTGCACTTAAAGTCAGGGCAAACCAAAGGGAATGGGGGACATGCCTTCTTACCCAGGGATCAAGAACCAAGGGGTAGATGGGTACCATTTCTTTTTTTAAGTCACTCCACTTCCGGCCCCCATTTAGATTTTAAATTATCCCCAAAAAATCCCTTTAAGACTAAATCCCCAGCAAAAGCGCATTGCAGGAAAAACTGTGGCGGCAATGCATCACGTTTTTTCCCGCAGCGCTTTTCACAGAGTAAGCAGAGTTTTCATGTGTGGACTTTCTGCTTCTGCAAGTAAAATAAAGACAAGCATAGGGTGCACAAGGGAACAGAGAGGATTTAGCACTGCTGTGGATGTTTTTGCGGATACTTTTTGGAAGCTGGATAACACCATTAAACAACGCTATTTTATCAATGTACAAGTGGGTAAGTACGCTAGAGTCTGAAGTCAATGGATAATCCCTACTTGGTAGAAAGGTCTATTAATATTAAGCTGATCACAATGTATCCCCCTGCTGAGACTCCTAGCGATTAGCTGTAATCTATTGGAAAACCTGGTAGTAACTGCTCACTTTCCCTTTAGCACATCCACAGGAGAGATTGAGTATTACACTGTTCTCATTAAAATCAATAGGTTGTCAGTGTAATGCAGGACAGGACAGGTCCTCCAGAGTTAGAGACACTCTTTGTAAGGACTCTGAGGATCCGGAATGAGGACCTCAGTTATTAATAGGTTATATGGAGCCCGGTTTACTAAACTGGACAGCCCCTTTAATGAAATGTCTTCCTTGTTACTATAATTTAGGAATTCACTTAGACACATCGTAGACCCCCCTCCATCCCGTCCTGGTGTGTTGGAAACAGATAAATCAGCCTGGAATCAATTAGGATTATTTATTAGCAGCCGGTGGCACATTACTACCGCGCCTTTGTAGTTTACTAATAAAATGTTAATTTGGCATGTTGTGTTAAGATCACAGAGGCGACTTCTTGAACCTTTAGATGAGCTTCGCTTGTTTTGTAAAGTAATTTGTTGATGATGAGTGTTTAACAGAAGAAGTTAATTATGTCGGTGTTTTGTAATGAACCTCCAGCGCCCCTGACATTGAGAGCCGCCATTAGTATGCAGTGCGCCAGGAAGGAGACAATCAGCTCGGAAATTAGTTAAAGGCAAATGCTAAAGAAAAAGTCAATCAATAATGTAAGATTAGGCAAACGAGGACACTTCAGCCGCATGATGTATTAGTCTGCTCTACTTATACTAATGGGCAATACTGACTATTGTACCCACTGGGTCTGCCTGTCAGTCACGGTAATGTGTGGGTGTAAGAGGTGAAGGTTGACATCTTCAGTATGAGACCGGTAGGTGACTGTACGTGGCCATATACAAGTTAGCAAGCCCCATGTAGCAGTAGATATCAGTATTTTGCTCATATCGATGACCCCTATGTTGATGTGCTGTATTATCATATAATAACTAGAGATGAGCGAACACTAAAATGTTCGGGGTTCGAAATCCGATTCGAACAGCCACACACTGTTCGACTGTTGGAACAGATTTCGAACCCCATTATAGTCTATGGGGGGAAATGCTCGTTTCAGGGGTACGCAACATTCGATCAAATTATACTTACCAAGTCCATGAGTGAGGGTTGGGCTGGATTCTTCTCCCTGCGCAGCGTTCCCGCATCCTCTTCCGGCCTTGAATTCACTCTGCTAGGCATCGGGCCTGGGCAGAGCCGACTGCGCATGCCCGCACTACAAGCACACATGTGCAGTCGGCTCTGCCCAGGCCCGATGCCTGGCAGATTGAATTCAGAGCCGGAAGAGGATGAGGGACGCTGCGCAGGGAGAAAGGTAAGAGAAGAACCAGCGTTGATTGGCAATGTATAGCATTCTGCCAATCAACGCTGGTTCTGCATCGAATCTTAACTTCGAACAGCTACTACTCGCTCATCTCTAATAATAATGCATGTATTGACCACTGTATGTTCCTTTCACATGCAAAGTGTAGAGGCCGACTTTAAGGGTAGGTTCACACAAGCACTCAGTCTCCATTTTGGGATTCCATACCCTATTCCACTTGAAAAATGCAGATCAATTTTTGGGTGGAAACCGGATAAAAACCCGTCAAACCCCATGGGTGCGGGTGGAAAAAATGGAAAACCAAACACTAATATGAACCTAGGTTAACTGGGGAAGTTGTGGCAAAAGTTTGCTGTAGGGTATATTCACACAGAATTTTTGGCAATGGATTTTGACGCGGAATCCGGCTCAAATTCCGGCTCCCATTGCCCCACCTTGCCGCAGATTTGGCAGCTCACTCAGCTGCGTCCTTTCTGACATGACCACACTACCCCACCAGTTCTGTGCAGGACATGGCCAGTAGGATAGCAGCCGGTTGGGTTATTACATGGGCACTGTAGTCATTTAATTCATACGACGCTATGGAAATAATACAGATTTCTCCTCCCTTTCCTTAGCTTGAATTTGGTTATAGCGGTTTCCCTGGAATTGGATAAAAATTATACTCAACTGTCCCTGACGACTCACTGGTGACCGCCATCACTGTCCATTCCAGCACATGCCATGAAGTTCCTTCAAGAAGTTCTGTGCTACATGTGACATGAAAGGAACTGGTGACATATGCGGAAAGAATAGTGGCGATGGACACCGGAGCGCCGGGGTCGGGTGAGTATGATTTTTTTTACGTTTCATTTCTTTACTCAGTGTCTTCCCTGAGTTGTCCAACCACATTAAGCGATGCAACGTGACATACTCAATAGGTTACAAGATACATCGCGACCACTGCGTGGCTACACATAGACACATATAGAACAGATATCTTGTGACAGAATATTAAGACATGATGTTTTCTTAAAAAGCTGTTACACTATTGTCAGTAAGTCTGCAGACTACTGTACTTAACTCCTAACATATGAAACGCAATTCCCCAGTGTCGTACAACATAAGATATACATATGTATTTAACTAAAAAGCCAAGTTACATGAAAGAGCCTTTCAAACAAATGTCACATGTTGGCGTTTCTTGCTCTTTCATGTACTCGGCCAGTCTTGTGCAACTTTCTTTTCATGTCCCATGCTAGCATGTAATAAACAGTGACGCCGCTGCCACCCACAGCCTGCAAATACTACGAGATGTGATGTCATATTAGTAACACATCAATGACAGAACATATAAAAATCACACTTTATGTCACTTTTCTGTGCTCATTACTTTCACAATATACGTATATACTCGAGTATAAGCCGAATTTTTCAGCCCAGTTTTTGTGCTGTAAAAGCCCCCCTCGGCTTATACTCGAGTCAGCAAAAAAAAAAAAAAAATTTTTTTTTTTTTTTTAGGAGGGGGGGGGGGGGGGGGGGGTCTATGACCAGCCACAATAGTAATGTAAAGAATCTCCCATAAAGTAGTGCAAAAGAAAGTGCCCGGTCTACTGAATATAGGTTATCTGCAGTGCTCCTCTTCCGTCGGGAAGGGGTTAATAGGAGCACTGCAGATACCCTATAGTCAGCCAGGCTGAATTCCAAGTGGGGGGAAGAAAAACACAGTCCTCAAGCTCAGGGAAGGGGCAGACAGACAACCAAAACACCCCCTCCCCTTCCCCAGCAACTACTGCACCCAAACACTCCAACCATTTTAATTTCTGAAATTTTCCAGTAGCTGCTGCATTTCCCCCCCTCGGCTTATACTCGAGTCAATAAGTTTTCCCAGTTTTTTGTGCTAAAATTAGGGGGGTCGGCTTATATTCGGGTCAGCTTATACTCGAGTATATACGGTACTTTCACAGGGGCTGGAGCTCAGTTTTTCCACATTGAGGACAGGTAGACCATTGTGAAGCTCGGCTGTCATTGCATGCAGCTCATCGGCAATGTGGAATCAACAAGAATAATGAGAATCTTTATTATTTGCATAGATGTCAACATGGACTAAAATCTGCAACGCTTTCTATTATTTCACAACATGCAAATGAGCAATCTGGAGCATGGAGGGCGGTTTCATTGCTCTCAAATGCTATACCCCATACTCAGTCCAGAAAATAGAAAAAGCTGGGTACTCACCGCTGGAAGAGTAGAAAAATATTTCAAACCTTTATTTCTAACATCCATGTAAAATACAATACGGGGGGGAGGCACGCCTGGGAGAGGAGGGCGACAGCTGTTTAGTGCTGGTAGCACTTTTTCAAGCTCAACAAGCTTGTCTCCTCCCGTGTTGTATTTTACATGGATGTTTGAAATAAAGCTTTTTTATTTTCTGGACTGTATATGGACTTTTTTATTTGCTGTGAGCACCACCAGTGAAGTATATGGAATTTACCCCTGACCTTCCATAGCATAGTTTGTATGCATGCAGTAGTGCCACCTCATCCTTTACATTTTTTATACCCCATACGGCCCAGGGACGCCCTCCTTCTCAGGCAGTGCGACCCAGATGCCTGGGGACTTGGTCTGGTGGCTGGGTATGCTGGCCCACAGGGATGCCGGACCACAGGGTCGCTCCCCCTGTGGGCACCGTGTTGTGATTGTGGCGGTCGCTGTGCAGCACCGCACCCAGTAGAGTATTAACCCACTATAAAAAGGTCGTCGTGAAGTGGCTAGTGGGCTTATGCACCTTGATCAATATGTATACTAAAGGCTAGTTCACATGGGCATAGAGGGGACAGATTATGGCGCGTAATCCACGTCATAATCCGCCCCCTCACAATGGTGGTCTATGGAGACCGCCAGGCTACTTTTTTCCGTGAGTGGCAACATGCAGGCTGCCCTTTCCTCCCTCGCGGCAGCAGCCTCCGAAATCGGCCCATTCATTTTCTGGACTCTGGAAGGAGAAGCTGCGACTGTCGGAGGCTGCGACAGTCGTGGCAGGCAGCTTTTGACCTGAGAGTGACAAGGCTCCCCGTTAATACGCTTGACCCTGGTGACAGACTCCCTTTAAGAGTATAAGAAGTGCAAGACAAACCTTTCCTGGCCTTGGGTTAAACTTTAAAGAGTCTGAATCAGCTGATTCCTGAAATCACAAAAAGAAAAATACTTTTTTACCGGATTGTTCCGTATAAATTCACTTTTGGATGTTAAACAGACGTAAGAATTAGTATTACATGATTAATCTTAATAAACAGTCAGTCAAGGTTCAGGTTTGGTTGATACAGTTTCCACATGACCGTATATTACAGTTTTCTCTTGCATTTATGATTATTATTATTATTTACTTTATTTAGGAGAAAAAACCTTGTTTTTTTTTTCTTTCCGTTTTTACATGTATCTCATTTTCCTGTTCATTCATTGCGTAAGACGGGCCATACAATGACTTCTTGTTGGTGAGAACCAGCGCCGCACCTCCCATGAGGTGACCTGAAGCGCTATGCCAGGGCCCCGGGGTGGGGGTGGGGGGGGCGGCATTTTTGCTCACCTAAGCCAGTCCAGGACAAACTGTCCTGGACTGGCTTAGTGTCACTGTCTTGGCAGCCCAACAGGAAGCGAGTGGTGGATTGGGGAGGCCCTGTGGACGCAGCACTGCTCCATCGGCCTCCTCTCACGCTCAGGCAGAGAGCAGGTCCTCTCCCTGCCTGCTAACGCATAAAAGGTAGGTTCACTCCTGGTGAGAACAATATAGAGCACTCGTCAAGTTAACCCTTTCTACATCTGTAGGTGTGTCATTGATATTGGTTTGCTCTACGGCCTGGTTCACATCTGTGTTCTGTATTCCGTTTGTGGAGTTCACTTGCGGGACCCCCCCAAAATGGAATACTAAACACATTAAAAAAGCGGTTAGCAAAGAAAGCACACGCATCCCATAGACTATAATGGGGTCTGTGTGTTTTCCGCGCATTATTTGCACGAATCATGCGGAGAGAAAAGTGCTTCAATCAGTACCTTTCTCTCTGCATGATTCGTGCGGACACCGCATGGAAAACACACGGACCCCATCCTGGACAACCCTTTAAAATATAAGTATGACTGCGCATATATCGTGTAACTCTCATACAACTGCAAACATCTCAGACACAAGCGACAACTTTTCTTACCGTCTCAGGTTCTGCTGTTTCCTTTGGTTCTTCTACGTTTTTCTGAGCAGAGCCGTCATCCTCTTTACTGGATAAGTAGCTATGAGCATCGTGGAAATACTGATAATAAGCACTTTTAGGAGACACGCGTAGCTTGGCATCTAAAGCAGAGCTCTGGATGGGCGAGGTAGGTTCTAGAGCAAGTACATTCACAGCAGCTGTACTTGGAGAAAGATCAATGCTTTGGCATGGCGTCGATTCAGCTGTTGGTGACACCAAAGTTTCGCTCTTCACAGAGCTGCTGTCAACGCTGGATTTTGCCCCATAGGTTTTAGACTGTGAAGTTAAATTAAGAAGAAGAGACTGTCGGCCTAAAACTAGATTCGGCTTGTTTTCTCCATAGGATTTTGTTATGAACAAACCAGTCCTTTTGCCGAAAGAATTTTTACCATCTTCAAGTGTTGAGGGTACATCGGGGCATGTCTTAGAAGGAGAGGTAATGTCTTCTAGTTCCACTGATCCCTCCTTATTAAACCTGTCGTTGACAACAGATTCTTCATTACTCAGAGCTGAAAATCTTTCATCAGGGGATGTCTCTTCCAAGTCGGCTTCTTTCAAGCGATCTGACACGGACTGCAACAGGGATAAGATTGATGTGTGGTCATGACCGCTGTTTCTCGCCGTTGCTCCCTCATTACATCTTGGTGAACTGCTGTTGGACAAGTTGTCCTCACATGCACTATCATCTTCATATATCGGTGACAGAGCATAAGGATAAACCCTGACACGTCTAGAATGTACAGGGAGAAATGAATCATTGCCAGAGGCCTGTTCACTGCCACAATCCTTTTCTTCATCTGGTGAATCATCATCACTTCCACTTAATTCGACATATTGAGTTTTATACACTGAAAACTGCAAAAAGTCGGAGAACTCTGAACTGATGCTGCTTTCTTCACGTCTATCATTATAAGTTAGGTCTTCCATTGATCCTTCAGTCCCAAGAGATATCGATTCCATTTGTCTGTCACAATACAAGTCATCAAACATAAGATCTCCATTAGTGTAACCTTCACTTAGTAAGTTGTACTCATCCGCTTTACGAGGGCTTTGAGAAAAGTTGAGATGTTCTTCATCTTCTGTCCTTCTTAAAACGTTGCTTTCTATAGTCCTATCCACATCATTTTTATGCAGATCTGTGACCAATGAACACAAGTCATCCAAAGAACTGTGTTTCCTTGGCAGTCTAGACTCAACATTTGGAGACAATTCAGTTGCAGCTTCAAGAACGTTAGAATTTATTTCATAAGGAGGAAGGTGGAGTACGTTGTCGTAGCCCAACGAAGAACCAACATGGTTGGAGTTTGTTGCATCCTCAACTGGGTCATGTGTAGAAAATCCATTGATATCACTCTGTGGTTTTTGCTCTGAGGCTTCATTCGTGGTCACGTCTTTACCTAACCCATTCGGAACGATATCAGAAACCACAACCTTTTTAGAAGACGATATAACATCATTGACAATCCCTACTGCCATGGACATAATCAGATCTGTGTCTTTCATCGGTGTATGTTCAGGTTTCTCTGGACACTTATCTAGGACCTCGGAAAGATGGTCCTTTAGATCTACATGGTTCTCACTTAGATTCTCTTTCAGGTGTCTTATATCTGGCAGGGGTTGAATATTCCTATGACTTTGGTTGATACTATGAAACTCATCGATGGCAGAATGCAACACACTGAAAATAAGCTCATTGGCTTTTTGCTCGAACAATTCATTAGATGACTCGGAATACGTTTTGCCTTGAAGGATCATTTTTGCAGATGGAGACGATGAAGAAATGATTTCATTTGTGTTGGGAACATCATGGAGTAAGGCTGAATGTAACAATAAATCGCTCAACTTTTCTCTATGAATCATTTTAGAATCTGGATTTAATTCTGGAAGTGATTCACCAAGTCTTAGCTCCTTCATGGACTCACGAGACAAGCCCTCATTTGCTACTTCTCTTTCAGAGTTCTGTGCCTGGAGGGACGCATTTATGATGTTGTCGTTCGTGCAGACATTTATATTGTTATTTTTTAGGTTTTCTATTAACACTGCTGGTGACTTGTCCATTATTTTTTGTGATTCTTTTTCAATACAAGTAAGTAGTGTAACGCTCTCACCATTGCCATTATGGGGCAAATCACTAACAAGGTTCATGGTCACATCATTGCCCCTAAATGACGGCAACTTATCAGTTTCGGAGGAACAATTTTTCAGATGCTTTTCACAGTTATTCACGGTTGGATGTTCCGCTCTATCATTGGATAACTCTTGGTTTGTAACAAAGTCTTTTTGATCTTCAACACAATGGAAAACCTGAAATGTCTTTTCTCCGTCTGTAGGTGACAAATTTGGTATACACACAACTTCTTTTGTAAAAGTTGGGCTTTCAAGTTTAACTACAGATATGATGTCGGAACACAAACCATAGGGTGGTATTTTGACTTCTTCAACATTCACTGTTTTCAACGACACCTTAGCAACATAAACATCTGAATGTAAGCTAGTAAGTTTATCTGGGGTTGTAATTTTGATGGAATCTCCATCTATAAGAGATCCATGCTCAGATACATTATTTATGTTAGTCAATGGTTCTTTATTTTGCAAAATCGGCACATTCTGTTCAGGTTTTGGCACCAAAGACTCTTCATCCTTTTGGTTAACTGCAAATGGATCAGGAACATTTTTAATGATTATTTCGGATGGAAAGGACTTGAATAGGACGTGCTCATCTGGTGTATAAGCTTGTGACACGATGCCTGAATCATTTGGACTGTCAAACTGAACATCGTTGCAATCAATATACGATGGAGAGTCAGATCTCGTCGCTGGAGATGGTGAGCGACACTCGATGCCATTATCGAAGGAAATATTCCTGGACGTTGCAGCTTCAAGGCTATTATTAAGAGATGAAATATCGTTCAAACTACTTTCTGGCCCAGTCATCTTTTCAGGATTGTCATAAAAAATATCAGGTTTTATGTTTAGTTCCTTTACTGTTCCATCAGGTTTGTCAACATGAACATTATCCTCACTGGTGGTCAAAGCATTACTAGAGCTGGTCTCTGTTAACCCATCATCACTTACAAATTCAGGACTTTGTGAGACTTTGTGGTTTAAGAAGCCATTGCTCACTTCAGGAATGTGACTCTCAGAATTTGGCTCTAGACACAAATTGACCTTTGATGGTTCTTCTGCTTGTGTGTGTATTCCATCTGACACAGTTGTCGCAACATGTATATTTGGTTTTTGGCTTTCTATCATCTTTGTAATAATTCCTGACTTTAATGGAGATTCATCTGAACTCTCCTTCATCATGAAAGTTTCTTTAGCATTTGACTGCAGCAAGTCTTTATTATTTGGTGGATCATTTTCCAGAACAATGTTAGCATTATCTCCAACTTGTTTGGACATCTTGTTCAGTTGTAGATCTTCTGATTCAGATGAGGCTTTTTCTAAAAATGTATGGTTTAACTCTTTCAACTGAGAAGATACTTTGGCATTTGGCTCAGCATTCAGCAAGTCATTATTTTTTGGATTATTCTCTGGAATAATGTTAGCTTTTGTCTGAAGATTTCCAGTAATTTGCGTCAGGTTTTTAGAAGTTCTGGATGACTCCATTTGCTGTAGATCTAAATTTGGGATGTCTTCCGACTCTGATACTATTTTTCCTAAATATGTATCGTTCAACTCAAAGGATTCATTGGTATTTGGTAGTATCTCCGTCTTCAGCAATTCTTCATTACTTTGTAGTTCATTTTGTGGAATACCATTAGTATTTTTCGGTAGATGTTCAGTACCTTCAGTTTGTTGTAGATCTTTTGAAGATTTGGATGTCTCACTCATTTGGAGATCTAGATTTGGAATGTCTTTTAATTCTGACTGGGTTTTTAGCTGTAGTTCAGTCTTTAGCAAATTTTCCTTATTTTGCAGCTCATGTTCGGGAATTATCGCATTTGTCTGTAGATGTTCTATATTTCCAATTTGTTGCAGATCTTTAGCAGTTGTGGAATTCTCATTCAGATGTGGAACTAGATTTGGGTTGTCTTCTGAGTCTATAAATGTAGTGTCCACCTCCTGTTTTGGTTGTTTTTGGCATACATCTCTAGGTAATTGTCCCTCTATTGATAAATCATCCATTGCATTTGGTTCTACATCTATAGAGCTACTGGAGACCAAGAGTTCATTTGGTTGTAGATCTATAGTGTTTGACCTTATCTCGGTTTCTGGTTTCAGATAATCCACTGGCAGGCTGAAGCCTTCACAATTGTTATCACTTGATCCTTCTGATCTATTGTGCGTTGTTGGACACAAATTATCGGAGTGATCTTTATTTGTTTTGTCTTCAACAGGTAGATTCACTTCGACCACTTGATTATTTTTTGTACAATCCCCTGAATCCAGAACCATCTCTAGATGTTGTGGTTGTAAGACACTTTCTAAGTTGACATCTTCACAGTTTTCCAAATCATCTGGAACCTTTGTATTTTCTTTAGAACGTTCTTCTAATTTTTCTATTTTCACAGATGTATCGTTGACTTCTGAATGCAAATTATCCATTACCGATAATGTCTCACATTTTTCAGGATTAGAAATGTCAGTATTTGCATGTTCCTGCTCTCCTGGCAGACAATGTTCTATGTTTTCTTTTGTATTAAGTAATATGTTGACATTCTTCATTACTTTTGGAGATGGATCTGTTTCAGTTTTTGTGTCATCATCAACGCTTACCGGTAGAACTTCTGGAAAACGTACATTCTCTGTAAATTTTGGTTGTAGGTCTTCCGGCTGCTTTGAGACCTCGTTGCTATTTGGTTGTAAATGTCTAACCGTATCTGAAATGTCCATTGTCTTTGGTTCAAGGTCTGTATAACGTCCTTCATTATTTGGCTCTAAATTCTTTAAAATTGCGATTCCCTTAGAATGATCCTCTGAGTTCTCCACATTTTGGTTGAGATGTCCTGATACATTTAGACATTCTCCATGAGTCGGTTGCAGATCTTCTAAGCTTTCTCCAGGATTTGGCAATACAATTTCTGAGGAATTGCTGACATTTAGATATGGAGCATCTACTACATATTGCTTTGAGTCCGGTTGTTGTCCCTCTTCGATCTCTGAACTATTCTCAGCGTTGAACTCTCCAATGTTTGAGCCTATTGATGTGCTTTTATCTTCAGTTTCTAGATCATTTAACAGTTCTGAATTCTTTGCTTTCGGGATCTCCTTTTCACGATTATGCAATTCTGAATTTTGGTCAAGGGATTCAAGTTTTGGTTTCATTTTTATATGAAGCTTTGAAGGAGGAATTTCATCTTGGCAATTTCGATCTGGGACTGGTTCCATGTTTACCAACTCATGCAGCATCAGATGATTTTCTGTAGAAGTACCATCTCCAACAGGACTGATTTCAGCGGTCTCCTCTTTCTCTGGAATTGGTGAATTTACAGAGGCACGTCTCTTTAAAAGCTTCCTTATTCTTCTAGACCCACGGTAGGTGCCATATGTAACTGCAGAGGTTTTCTGAGCAGGTCCACCGAGCCTGTGGGAACATTGACATGGATGTTAAATATGACGAATCTAAAGACTCCCATGAATCTATATATCACTAGAATATGCCATAACATTTGGGACCCCTGCTAATCCCCTGCTAATCTTCTATTCAGGTTGGGTTGGGTTGAACAAGCTTATTCTATTGCTTACTTAATTACTGATACATTAATAATGAATGATGATTAAGGACTGATACATACGGTTGGATTATGGTGACATTTTGTATGGGACTTCTACTGAACCTCTGTATGCATCCCATTTCATATGGAGTTTTTTTCACTGTGACATAAAAAATTACAGTGTTTTTTTGGATTCTCCAATTTACAGAGGTATGTTCTACTAGTAGTAAGGCTGGGCAATTATGACCTAAATCAAAATAATTGCGATTAATTAGGCATCTCACCTTGGTTATAATTAAAGTTGATTATTTAGGTCATGTCCCCTTTAAACCCCTCTCCTTTTAGATTATGAGTATGTGTTGGAGGAATTTCGCAAGATTTCATTCACTCTCTGGCATCAGGTAGAAGCACTGAAGAGAACAAGGAGTCATGCTGGAGCCCAGGAGAGGTGAGTAACACTGTTATGTTTCATCACCTCCACTGAGTCTCCAATTATTATACTCCGAGGTCTGAAAATAATAGCAGTTCCAATTCAAATGTACTCAATCCAAACAAAATTGCAGGTGGAACCTCGCAAATAATCCAACAAAATCATGTTGGTTGTCCTGACTGAGGTTCGCTTTCGGTTATTTTTTGATTACCGTATATACTCGAGTATAAGCCGACCCGACTATAAGCCGACCCCCCTAATTTTACCACAAAAAACTGGGAAAACTTATTGACTCGAGAATAAGCTGAGGGGGGGGGGGGGGGGAATGCAGCAGCTACTGGAAAATTTCAAAAATTAAAATGGTCGGAGTTTTCGGGTGCAGTAGATGCTGGGGAAGGGGAGGGGGTGTTTTGGTTGTCTGTCTGTCTTCCCCTTCCCTGAGCTTGAGGACTGTTTTTTTTTTCCCCCATTTGGAATTCAGCCTGGTTGACTATAGGGTATCTGCAGTGCTCCTATTAACCCCTTCCCGACGGAACAGGAGCACTGCAGATCCCCTATATTCAGTAGACCGGGCACTGTCAGGCACAGGGATACCTAATGTGTTTGTGTTTCACAGTCATTTTGTACTTTTATATGTATTCTAGGAAAAGGAGGGATTTAGAATTTTTATTTATTTTTTTATTATATTTTTTAAAGCTTTTTTTTTTTACACTATTTTATGGGAGATTCTATACATTACTATTGCAGCTGGTCATAGACCCCCCCCCCCTTCCCCAAATAAAAAAAAATTTTTTTTCCTTTTTGCTTGACTCGAGTATAAGCCGAGTGGGGCTTTTTCAGCACAAAAACGGTGCTTAAAAATTCGGCTTATACTCCGGTATATACGGTAATCGCCCAACCTTAACTAGAAGTGTTGCTTAGGCTACATTCAGACAAACAAGATGCAAAAATGTACATTTATCACGGCCCTCTTGACCCCAAGGGACGCCCATTTTCATGAATCCCCCATACATTCAAGTGTATGGAGGGATCTGTGAAAATGGACAAAAATAAGACATGACCATCTCTTGCCATGGACCATCAAAATAATAGTAATGTGAATAGCTCCCATTAAGTCACATTAAATGTAGTGCTGCCATGTTATGTCCATTAAAAAAAAAACGGATGTCACATGACCATTAGCCACTGTGTGAATATAGCTTTAGAGTCCAGACAACATTACAGCCTATGCAGCAGCACACAGGCGATGTACAACTTCGGACTCAAGAGTCGTATAGTCTGTGCCATGTGCGTGAGCCTGAACAGCCCAAACAAAGAAAATATTTTATTTTATGGATTTTTAGACCACACAGAAAATAATATGGTGGGAGAATTGGCAGAGGTCTAACAATATACACTAGAGGCATTCGGACTCGGTTTTCTGTCCATGTTATTTCTTTTTCTGTGTTTGCTAGCACAAGCAATGAATAAGTAGTGATTTCCCATTAAGAAGTAGAACAACAGAAAATCATTAACATTTTTTGGAAAAGGTGAGTCATATCCGGCTGGTGCTGTTATTGAATAAATCTCAAGGACAGATCTTGTGACCTCTTCTGTTTATGAGATGCCAATTAGCGAAGTAATTGGGTCATGGAGATCGGGGACATGTTTTGGTCAAATATTTCTACCTGCTCTTTAAAGGGGACATGTCTCCTGCTACCCGAGAACCAAGCAGAGGTCTCATTCAACTTGGATTATACTTAACCATTTTGTCTGTAGGTTCCTAGAATATCCCATAAATTGCTTTCTCTTCAACCTAAATCATCTCATTGGCTTGAACCCAATTGATCAATGTCAAAGTGGCCTACTCTTATAAAGGAATACAAATATAAAAAGTTTAAAGGGGCATTCCTCCTTCATCTATCTCCAAAAATATCATAAAACCAGGTCAATAGGTAACTTTAGCGTTTAAAGGGAGACTACCACCAATAAAATCTCTTCTCATTGAGGGTCAGGAATCACCTTCTATCTGACATGTTACTGAATACAATGGTGTGCTATTACATTCGCACAAACAATACCATGTTTCATCAGAAGAAATGCAGCGCACCCATGGGTAACCTACGGATCAATCTTAGACATTAATCTATTGAGGGATATGTGAAATCACCCAATAAATAACACAACCTATTTTTTCTCAGATCGCTCACACGGACTATTAATGAATCCATTAAAGTCTATGTGTTGGCCGTTAATACAAAGGTTAACACTCAGCTATGGATGTGGCCACAGACGCACAATACCAAAACATTGGTAATGTGCTTTTCTCATGGGAACTCAAAGCACAGGCAACAATATGGAGTAGGGGGGCTAGTGGCTGCCATAGAGGCGCTCATCCTCAACACCCACAAGGGTCAATTGTTTTACAGGAAGTCAATATACCTATCACTATATGTTTGGCATGTGCGAGGAAACCCACGCAAAGACAGGGAGAACATGTAGATGTTGCCTTTGGTTGGATTCGAACCCAGGACCCCCACGCTCCAGCTTCTGCATGAAACTGGAAGATCCCAATAAAAACCTCTTAGGCTAGGTTTACATCTGCACTGGGCTCTCTGTCGTTCGGGCGCAGTGGCATCCAAACAGATCGCTTAAATAGCAGATAAACACAGGCATCACGCGGAACGTCTGTTGGGTGTCCTCTGTTTCATACTTACCGATAGAGAGAAAAGTTCTCCGTGCAGGACATTTCTCTCTGTCAATTCTTGACTGGTTTTGCAGTGGAGTCACCAAAAATATGAACTGAGCCTTACTGAGCAATAATACAGCCATATGCATGAGGTTCTACAGTCTCTACAGCTTATCTAAAGCTGAAATTTCCCTTTTATGTGTATACTTGCAGGTATATTACACAAGATATGAGTCAAAGACATCTCATTGCTATAGTTATGTTATGTACAAGGAAAATTATAATAACAATAACTGCAATGACTGTTCGGGAAGGACCAAAGAGAAATTATTCTCTGCCTGAAAAATTGAAGTACCGTATATACTCGAGTATAAGCCGACCCATATATAAGCCGAGGCCCCTAATTTTACCACAAAAACCTGGGAAAACTTATTGACTCGAGTATAAGCTGAGGGAAGAAATGCAGCAGCTACTCGAAAACTTCAAAAATTAAAATGGTCGGAGTTTTTGGGTGCAGTAGTTTCTGGGTGCTGGGAAAAGGGAGGGGGTGTTTTGGTTGTCTGTCTGACCCTTCCCTGAGCTTGAGGACTGGGTTTTTTTCCCCCACTTGGAATTCAGCCTGGCTGAATATAGGGGATCTGCAGTGCTCCTATTAACCCCTTCCTGACAGAACAGGAGCACTGCAGATCCCCTATATTCAGTAGACAGGGCACTGTCAGACACAGGATACCTAATGTGCATGTGTTTCACAGTCATTTTCTTTTGTATGTATTCTAGGGAAAGGAGGGATTATTTTTTTTAATTTTTTTTAAAGCTTCTCTTTTTTCCCCCACTATTTTATGGGAGATTCTATACATTGATATTGCGGCTGGTCATAGACACCCCCCCCCCCCCTAAAAAAAACAAGAAAAAACTGTGCTGAAAAATTCGGCTTATACTCGAGTATATAGCAGCTATAACTAGTGACCATATGGTATGGTATATTAATTAATATATTACCAGGTAGACTAGTAGTAGTATAGAAGTGAGGTGGGTTACACAATGGGACATCTCAGCAGTCTCGTGTCCTCTACTAGATAAATGAATTGGTCTGTATTAGCAGCGTTCTGCTTCATTTGATCTGTCTTTTTGGTATAAGGCGGAAGATCCTCTTTCATTTCTATATATTGGGCAGGATTCCCATGGCTACAATATTGCCCTATTATACAGACTTTGCTATAGCCACAAATCCCATCCCAATCACAGATCTAATACCTCCAGCTTGCAGCTTCGTCCCTAAAAATTTCCACAACAAATCAGCCATCTGTGACTAGTCTTGACCTGCAACCATATTCATATTTCTATATAACTTATAACTTCAGAAATATTTCTTAGAATTCTTACTCGACTGTCATAACCCCTATAAAGAGACGAATCTGTCATCAGTAGAGGCAAGAATTCTGATTTTTAATCTATATATTCATGAATCTAGACCCAAAATCCTATTAGGAAAAAGGATGAGCAATGCATTTAACATGTCCGCATAGAATATTTTATGGGAATGAGATTTGTGATCTATAGATGGAAAAATAAACCAGAAATGATACATAAGTAGCTGCAGGAGCGGAGGATATATATACAGTGTGAACACAGATCAATCTGCAAGTGTAAGGTATCAACTGCAAAGATGTGGACCCTGTCAAGTCTCAGTGACAGATATACGGTTTCTATTAATAGTCTGTCCGGCTATATAATAGTCTCCCTTCATGGCAGCGTGGCTCGCTAGACATCACAGTGATCATCACTTTATCCTATTGAGCTTTGTATAAAAAGTAGAAGTGGAAAAACTGAACGCTGAAGACTCATAAACGGGACGTTACCATCCATGACCCATCACCATGTTCCAGACCTGGTCATACATACAGGAGATAAATGGGGTGAGCCTTGTATAGCTTAAAGGGGGGCTCCAGCTTCAGTTTATTAGTGACATATAGGGTGCATTCACACAGAGTAAAATGGAGTGTAATTTGGAGTGTAATTTTTATACGTGTAAAAAATTTACGCGCGTATTTTGGAGCGGTTTTTTACACGTGGCGTTTACGGAGCGTGTTTTTCTACACGCGTAAACGCTCCAAAAAACGTTCCGTAAACGCCACATGTAAAAAAAACGCTCCAAAATACACGTGTACATTTTTTACACGTGTAAAAATTACACTCCAAATTACACTCCATTTTACTCCGTGTGAATGCACCCGTAGAGAGGAATCTGCAATTTTGGGTAGTAGCATGCATGCAGCTCATGTCAAAGGACTGACCTATGAACAACACCTATTGTCTCTCTAAATATGATAAATGCATAACTGCAGAGGGTCCGACGGCTGGGACCCCCACCCTATTTGAATGGCGCTCTGCAGTACTTGACACAACTCATTTGAAACGAGACTCATGTCCTTGTTGTCGGCAGGGGTCCCAGGGTCAGCGATCATACATTAGTCTCTTATATTGTGGACGGGTTTATAGGCCAACTCTCATCTGCCTGGTCTTTAGATAAAAGTTCAATTTCACCTGCAAAAACCATATGGACAAAAAAAAATATACATGCCAGGTAATGTAGTAAATTCATACTTCTATGTTGGGCTGTGGCCTTAACCCCCTAAGTTTTCCTATTCTGCCAGTTGTTGAACGTTGAGCCACTCGTATATAAGTTCCTGAATTGCAGTATCAGCAAGTTAAAAGGGATTTCCAGCCCCAAATGGCGTTCTCATACTGATGTCCTATGCACAGGACAGATCATCAGTATGTGATGTGTTGGGGATCAACACCCAGACCCCAAAGAGATCAGCTTAGCAGCCTTTAGGCGTCAAATACTGTTGAAGTGAATAGGAATGTGTGCAGACTGCTCCTATTTATGTAATAAGACCAGCACAGCAGCCCTGTCCACTGTATAGCGGTAGTTTGGGGAATTGCAGTGCCATTCCTATTACTTGAATAGGAGCAGCCTATCCAATGCAACAGCTTCTGCTGCTTAGAAGCTGATCTGTGTGGGGTTTTGGGTGTTGGACCCCCACAGATCGCATACTGAGGGTACATGGTGCTTTGAGTACCGCAGCCTCACCATTCTGTATTTAACACATTCTGGAATCACTTTGTGTACATTATATGTAAATATAATTATTTACGCCTTTATTATTAAGATTTTTTCCCAATTAAAGCCATAACAGTCACCACTAGGGGGAGCTCACTGCATACTATTTATACATTGAAGTCAATAATAAAGCAATATGCATAGTGCTCCCCCTAGTGGAGGCTGAAGGCTGCATTATATCATGCCTCAGAAGGGGATATAAAGCTTTACATAATAAAGATATATTATAAGATGTGCCAGTACAGAATATTAGTCAATGATATGATGCCACAAAGTGGAGATTCACTCTACGGTAAATATGTGATGAATCTCTTATCAGATGAATATTCACCTGCTGCAGAGAAGATAAGCTTGTAAATATTTAATGCAATCCTTCTAAAACTGTCCTATTTCTATACGATCAATAGATTTGGTAAATATAACACAGCGGAGGTCCCATGTATTATTCACCAGCATAAAATCCATGTAGATTACATTAAGAGGATAAATTCACATATAGATCCTCATTTTATCTTTTATTTTCCCGGAATTAATCTTTCTGTGTAGATCAGGTACAGAGGATAAATGTCTCCGCACTAAAAGCGTGTTCACATTTCTCCCAATCTGCTGCATGAGTCGAGAAGACTGGACAGGACGCCTGATGTCCAGGTCACCTGCCATGTGTGCAATCTCTTGCTCACCCATCGTTCACAGGTTAGCCACAGTGCCATTGGCTTTAAACTTCTTGATGACACTGCGCACGGTAGACACAGGAACATTCAGGTCTTTGGAGATGGACTTGTAGCCTTGAGATTGCTCATGCTTCCTCACAATTTTGCTTCTCAAGTCCTCAGACAGTTCTTTGGTCTTCTTTCTTTTCTCCATGCTCAATGTGGTACACACAAGGACACAGGACAGAGGTTGAGTCAACTTTAATCCATTTCAACTGGCTGCAAGTGTGATTTAGTTATTGCCACCACCTGTTAGGTGCCTCAGGTAAGTAACAGGTGCTGTTAATTACACAAATTAGAGAAGCATCACATGATTTTTCAAACAGTGCCAATACTTTTGTCCACCCCCTTGTTTATGTTTGCTGTGGAATTATATCCAATTTGGCTTTTTGACAATTCTTTTTGTGATTTTCCATTGAAGACAAATTAAATGAAGATAATAATACCAAAGTGTTTGTGATTGCAATCTTCTTCTTTCTGGAAGAAAATGAGTATTATCTGACAGAACTGCAGTGCCAATACTTTTGGCCAACACTGTATATATTTTCAGCAGCCATATTTGACTGACAAGTCCTAGGTAACACTGGCACTTGCAATGCTGTCAGTAGACTACCGTCATTGTTGAGCTTTTCCTATTCGTCCCCCTTGCTAATGATGTCAGCCAAGTCCTCAGGATCGGCTTCCTAGAATTTAATCATCTGACACCTAGAATTCCATGTCTTTGTTGCCGGGTGTCAGGAAGTATTTTATTCTGCCGCCTTGTTATTCTCATTCCTGTTTCAGCAGCAAAACGTGGAAGAAACAACTATTCACATGTCAGCCGCACTTAGGGACCACAATATACAGACTCTTAATATTGCAGTGAAATCATATCCACGAATTGTAATGTGAAAAAATGTACAATGCTATTAAAGGATGCACGGAGAGCGGCTCAGTAACAATGCTCACCGCGGTGCACCTTAGGAAATATCTGCTTCATGGAGAATTATGGAAAGTCAATGCCCCGGAGTGCTGCCAGGAACACGCACACACTGCCAGTGCACTACACAACCTCACGTGTACATGTGATGTGCCGGAGGTCAGAAATAAAACTATATGTGAGCAAACTAAGTCAAAGAGAAAAAAAAACGCTCTACCCAAAAATAATCCAAGGAATAACTATTTAAGGAGGCTGCGTGGAAATCCCAGACTGATAGGATATACAAAATGGGAGAAGTTGAGTAAAAAGTTATATTTTATTATTTATAAATTTGGGGCATTCTGGATGTTTTTACCCAACTTCTCACAGTGAGCAAACTAAGCCTGGAAATAGGAATGGTGCAATGTACTGAGTAATTGGTGCAAATACAGGTGTCAGCAATATTCTAATAATATCTATCATCTATCTATCTAGTGTCAGGGTCTGGGGTTGCTAGGTGGGGCGGCATAGACACACAAGTCCAGAATCTTTAGTCCAAAACAAAGGTAGAGTTTATTTTCACTCAAAAAGGTAGCGCAGCAACAATAGGAAACAATACAAAAATAAATCCCTGCCCGGCTAGGCTCTAACTAAACATAGATTAGTTAACCTCACCTAGAATAACAGAAATCCAAAACCCAGTAGAATCATTCAGGACACAGCTCCAAAAATATGACCTCTCTGTTGGCTCTCTAGCCAAACTCTACCAAAGTGTTGCTGCTGGAGCTGGCTTCTTAAGCCTCCTTGATGAGCAGACTCTCTGCAGCTGAGTCGCTGCCGGAACATCCTCAAAGTGTGGACCGGAGGGGGGTGGAATGACAGTAGTGTGAATTTACATTGACATTTCATGTTTACAAGGACTAAGTACTTCTTTGCTATGACATTGTGATAAAGCTGTAAGTAGTAACACAGACTCCAGTCTAGTCCATGACACATTTCTGCATCATCTACAAGCTCTGGTCCCTGCCAAGTAAATACGGTATATCCTCCATCTTTCTCCAAGTATTCTTTATGGCACGTGTGTCTGTCCGGTCTGCCAGAGGCACATACGTGCACACTACAGGCACATTGTAAATCTGCGGCTACTCAGCAATACCCAGTGTTATTCATGGTCAAAAATTAAAGTCATTTCCTTTGGCAGCCTAGCTGATCCAAGGAGCAGGGCAGAAATGAATGTCATGGGGTTTCCAACATTAGTGTAGCTGCAAAGGAGAAGATGTGCATGAAATAGGAACAGGATGTATATGTAAAATATTTTACAATAGGGGGGTATGCGTAAGTAAGACACCATCAGGAAAGTATAGGTGGCACTGCTGTCAGGGATCAGGCAAGTAAAGGATTCAAATTCTACAGCCACAAACCCGCTACCCACCCATTGCACATGGGTTATAAAATTTACTAAACTAGAAAGGTCCTTTTAGGTACCTATTGGTGAAGGCAACAATGGACAATCCTTTTTCCCATCCACATCCGCATATAGTTTAATCAATGTGTCATTGTATGTATTATTACAGTGTATAGTATTATATTCAGTATTTAGATATTGCTGACATAGCACAAGCACCAGATTATCAAATATAATGAAGTATCACACAGCTATATCTATACACTGTCTACTGTTTAATAAGTATTTGGACACCCATGCAAGTGAAGATATCTGCGGCCGTGATGTACGTCACACCTTCCGCCGTTAAATAGGAAACAGCATTGGCATTAATCGCATGCAAGATGCAAAAAAGTGCAGAGTTGTCAAATTTCGAGAAAGGGGTAATTGTGGGGTACCACAGAAATGGTCAATCTTTAAGGGATATAGCAAGCGAACTGAATTACTCAAAATCGACAGTGGCCTATGTGATTACGAAGTGGAAGGTGAACAGTGATGGTCAGAATGTGCCCCGAGTCGGCAGACCCCCGAAACTGGGAGATACTAGACACCAACGGGTGCTGGCCAGAGAAACCGCACCCAACCGATAGCTCACATACACCAGTAGTATCACCAGGCATCCGGGAGTATCGTGTCGCTCAATACCATCCGTAAGGAAGCATCTGCTGGGGTCTACCAACTATTGGATAGGAATAAGTGTGGTTTTTCTATTCTACCACAGGGGTCCAAATACTTATTGGTAGACAGTGTATAGTCTATATAAGAACAAAGACTAATAATATATGCTATTCAAACGGGTAATATACAAGTAAATCCATACACGGTAACACAGATATACCAAACCTTTAGGTTAACATCCCATAGATGTTTCAGAACCACAGTATAATGGGTAAAACACAAGTAAATTCACAGTTGGTAATGCAGATATATGAAATCTTCAAGAACCCCCCCCCCCCTCCCCAATGGACGCCCAAGGGGGAAGCCCTATAATAGCCCAGAAATATCACAAAACTGATATTGGGTCTGGTAGTAAACCAAAAATTCAGGAAGAAGAAGGACAAGGGGAAAGAGACAAGAGGGGAGGGAGGGAGGTCAGATGAGCTCGTGGGAGGATTTCCTCTTACTAAGCTTCAATAATATTTTTCTTTCCATTCAAACGGTATTGATATATAGAGATTTTGCATGGTTAATATATATATATATATATTTTCTGGTTTGGTAGCTTTAGCATTATACTGCAGTTCTGTACCGGATATAATAGGCAGATTATTGAAATTTCGAGATGATAAAATCCTAGATTTATGGTGTATATTCACATTGGTCTTTGCCGCAGTGGAGTTTATATAAATAACTACACAGAAGATATCACAAGAAATTTGTCGTAAAAATAATCTTCAACCATGAAAGGATCCTGGACGTATACTGTATCTAAGAGCAATGTGGGTGGCTGACGGGGGAATAAAAGCGCCTTACATTGCCAAGATGTAGAGTGGTAAACCACAGACCAGAGAGGGAGTACAAGGTTACAGCCTGAGTTTATTCAGGGGTCAACCACCAACCTGGCAGACAATACAGTTTATAAATCTCTACCGGCCACATGAAGGAGCGTTATAGGGTAAAAAGCAGGAAAATGCTGAGAGGTAAAGGAATGGATTTTCTAATTCTGTAAGATGACGTTCACATCTGTGTTGGAGTCTCAGTCACAGTTAGAACGGCCAACCATCTACTATGTAGGAAGATGTGTCAACCCGCACTGGACAAAAAAGTGACGCAAGCCCGAACTTTTTTTAGTGCAAGAAACGGACACCCGATGGACCCTATTATAGTCAATGGGGTCCATCAGAATCAATTTGTGACCAACACCTCCAGGACATGTCGCTGGATCCAGGCCGCAGTTCTCCCTCTTACATTGTGGTAGTGTATTTCCTGGCAATCTGAACATGTCTGACAATTAGGGTTAATACCCAATTCCTGGCTCCTGTTCTTGTGCTTCTGATCCTGATTTTTACCCCGGCCTGACCAAGAACTTGACCTCGACCTTAGATATTGATAAGGTCAAAGCCGTGTTTATGACTAAATGACCAATAATCCCGGGTAACTGTCGTCATTCTAATTAATTAGGCTGAGGGCCAGGCAGTAAAGAAGTCACACCACTCTATATGTTGGTATTCGTTCTTCTCTCAGCTATGGAATGTGTGCTGACATATTTTTATTAAAAATACAGGAATTAAAAATAGTAGCAGAGAAAGAAAGTGATATAATAACAATGTAAGTTTTCATATTCATTCCTGATTGGTATGATACATCTCAATCAAACAGAGAAAGTTTAAGCAGTTCCATATATAGCCAGCTACTCCCGGTCCTGCGTGGTAACCTCGGGGAGTTGCCTTCTGGCAGCAAGCCAAGCATTTGCTTTTCATGCACCCATTCTGGATGCAGGCGCCATCTTATCATATAACATTATACCAGTTTCAAGCATAAGCCAAGCATTCAGCTTTTAAGGATAACAATGTTTTTCATACATTACATGATTATAACCTTCACAACATCACTCTTGACTCATCCCTATCATTATTTACCTGGTACTTGTCCTACTTCACACTCTGAACCCCAGCAGTCTCTTGTCCCATTTTCTGGCCTGTCCCATTCAGACCGCGCTCCTACTGACTACCATGTCTCAACCCCGTGGTCTGATATTACCGAGTGATATAGGCTCCAGTGAAGCCAGCTTGACTTGAATATAATACAGCGATATAAGATCCATTGGAGGCAAATCTCAGCTACATTTTCTGATCAGCTAAGGCTTAAGCTGGTTATATATTAGATGTACTTCGCTCAGTCCCTCTGATTTTGGCAGGACGGCCAACTATCTCCTATGTAGGAAGATGTGTCAACCCGCACTCGATGGCAGATGCTAGGGAACAGACGAATCCAGTACTGGGATCCCAACATGCCAAATCCATTTGCTTTCAGAGGAGATAAGCAGGTCTCAGTAGAGTCTGGCTGCAGTTTACTCCCCATTCAGAACACATGCACACTTATTGAGCTGAGTATGCATGTGTTTGGTATAGCTGTTGGCCATGTGAATGTTGGGCAGATATAGATCTAATGTGTATCCAAAGCCACAGTCTATATGATAATGTGCAGGGCACTGGTCTTTAATCCATAGCTCTCCAGTTGTTACAGACATGCAAGAGCTGTAGAGTCACCAGTTGGAGATCACCGGCATAGATTGTGGCAGAGAAGCCATGGCATTTCCCACCATCTTTTATACCTCTGCCTTCCTGAGCGTCTTGTAGTGAAGTTCATAGGAACAGACTGCAGCAATGCATTTCCCATCATAGCTTTTATCAGCTATTATTATACTACAGTGCAGTTTTTGCTTTCTTTTATTTTTCCTTGGGTAGATCGATTTCTATTGGATTAACATTTTAATGTTATTTACCGCAAAGCTTACGGCTTTCAGCAGCAAATTCACAGTCTGCATTTTAAATGTTATTGTTATCTAATAAAATCGGATCCATTAACCATGAACTAAAGATTGAGGTATCGTATAACCAAGAGTGAGCTGCATTGGAGATACACTAAATCTGGGCCATAATCTCTTGTGTAATCATAAAAATAGCTTATTTATTTCTTGTACTACAGTACTATACAGTGAAACTTCTCCAAAACATCATCACTTTGAGATGACCACCCCCTTGAGAAGACCACCTCTTTGAGAAGACCATTTCTTTGAGAAGAACACCTCTTTGAGAAGACCACCCCTTTGAGAAGATCACCTCCTTGAGAAGACCACCTCTTTAAAAAGACCATGTCTTTGAGAAGACCACCTCTTTGAGAAGACCACCCCCTAACCTAGACCTCATTTTGCGTGAATGATTTTCAGTTTTCCATACAAACCATCCTTTTTGAGAAGACCACCTCCCTAGGAGACCACTTTTTAATGCAATTTTTGGTGGTTGTCTCAAAGAGGTTTCATTGTTAGTAGTGTCAACATATTATGTGGCACTGCGCACAGGTTTTTCTCCACTTAGACAACTCTCCCCTCTCGAAATAAAGAGAAACTGTCACCAGATCTGAAAAGCCAATGACATACATCATCTGATAAGCGCTGTCACCCTGAGCATTTAGATGATCTCTTAATCCAAATCCATTCACATACTTGCTTACCCTAATTTGCATCAACACTAACAGGGCTTATATATTTGGAATAGCTGAATGGATTTCTAACTAAGCAAAGTGAGCCAAAATTGGTGACTACACCACCTCAATCAAAGGGGTGGGGGACACCCAATTCATCACATCAGAAATTCAATATATATATTAGCACTGAAAAACAAAAATGAAACATAACATTGCGATATTGTTTGCAACCAAAGCATTTGTTCTATATTGGGGGGTTTCGCATAGGTTCTCAAAAGGGATGCCCAGGGCTAGGATGAGAAGGGACCAAGAGCATCTGCATGGGCTTCCAATGGAGTGGCCTACTAGGGAATTACCAGGATTACGAGAGAGAATTACCAGATTACCAGACAATATTCCAGTGGGTCTATGTTCTACCATAATAATGGTCCAGCAGAAGACACCATGCTCCAGCAGAAGGGAATCATGGCCTATTATCTAGGGATTGGTGGAAGATGGGCCCCAGAATCATTGTATCTGGTGTTCCCAAGAAACCTCAGTCTGACACTGGCTGATTCTATGGTATGAACATACTCGACTGTACAAAACCTTCAATCTTCAGTTTCATGTTTTCCGCTCTGATTAAGTACAAAGGATTATACTCTGTAATCCATAAAATATAATAACAAGACTGCATCAATGAAAAGGTGTCGATGGAGGAAGCACACGGATGTTCATGTCATTGTGCTGTCCATTTTTTTATGGACCCACAGACTTGAATGACCAAGATGGGTCGACAAAAGAGAGAAAAAAATAGCGCATGCCAATTTTTTTTTCTATCTTGTATTTTTGTTTCTTGATCAGTAAAGAAGGGTCTATGTGCTGTCCATGTCCTTCTACAATTCACTCAAAAATTGTTAGTGTGAAAGGGCCCCTAACAGTAGTAATATTGGGTACCGGTAGAGCTCATTCCAGAGTCCCAAACTCCAAAACTTTTTAGATTTTATTTCCTTCAAGAACATTATATCTTGCTATTTGCCATGGACTTGGAGGCTCATGAAGTGAGTTCCTGCAATAAAAGTAATGAAGTTCTTCCCTTAGTCTAATGTATCTCTATGGCTATCAGCCAAAACACCCTTACACAAAATCCGAGCCTGCGGTCTGGACAAGATTTACTCAGTTAATTTTAGCAAGTCTTGTTAAGAGTGTTAGAAATCTGAGCCGCTGTATGGAATCATAGTTTTATGCAATGGTTTCTGGCACTTGATATGGTTGTGGGCACCTGGAAGACCCTGTCATAGAAGTGAGAAGGTGACTCTGGGCTTGGTTTGCACACCCCGACTTGGACACATTTTGTTCAGACTTTGCAAATATTTATTAGAACAGCGACAATGGGTGGTGTTACTGTGGATAGTTCAGTATTTGACACAAAAACATCCAGGTAATATTGGGAAAATAAAAAATGAAGGTAGATTTGTCGCAGCATCTTAAGTCAATGGGGTTACATGAATTAGAAAGCTAAATTTTCCCATACTCTTATAGAGTCAGGGGATAATCATACACATTAGGGAGAGTGTGTGCCTACATAGGAGTATGGAGACTTACAAGTCATTCCTGCTCCGCTAGGGATTCTAGGTAAAAAATATGCAAATCTATGTAATTAGGAGAACAGTGCCTCTGTATGCTGCCCACTAGAGGGCAGCCCCCTTAACATCATGCATGACTCAGTTAAAAAGCCTACTAACATGATGCGGATTTAATTGCCAAATTAGTATTTCTATTCCAAAAGGAACAGATTCCCAGCTATAGACAGTGCTGTTTCGGTCTTTTGGACCTCCTCAGCATAGCGCAGGGATACCGTACACCTATATAGGCACACACTCTCCCTAATGTGTATGATTATCTCCTGACCCTGCTCTATAGTCTCTCACCAAATCAGTATCTCTGCGCTATGCTGAGGAGGTCCAAAAGACCGAAACAGCGCTGTCCATAGCTGGGAATCTGTTCCTTTTGGAATAGAAATACTAATTTGGCAATTAAATCCGCATCATGTTAGTAGGCTTTTTAACTGAGTCATGCATGATGTTAAGGAGGCTGCCCTCTAGAGGGCGGCATACAGACTGCACTGTTCTCCTAATTATATCCTGGAGAATAGATTTGCATATTTTTTACCCATACTCTTATAGGGAATTCTCAATTAATATAGCGGGTTCCTCATTTTACAATACCAACAAAGTGAATGAGAGTTTGTCAATGTCAACATTTCCGTGTGTCCTAGTGTAGTTGGTGCTGAAACCGCACCAAGTAAAGAACTTCAAAGCTAAGTCACACACCACACCCTCCTGTCTATACTAGACATGAACCAGGGCATCCATGTTGCCTGGGGTGTTCCTTTAAATTAAAGGTTTCTGTGGTTAGAAAAAAAAAAAAATACACCATCCACTTCCATTGTGAAATACAAGGATAGACTTTACAAGTGTATCCAAATAAGTCTGAAGTACAAATGATACTTCTGGCAAGGAATGAGACAAATTCTATTTAATGACAATCCTCTCCCTCTAGACGGAAATGAGAACAATAGACTCGCACACAATGGGGATACACTTTCACACACCCACTGGAAGGGATTCAGCAGCTCGATGTGTAATATTATGTCACCTCTGCAGATATATAATATACACCATTGTATTCTCTATTAACTATATACTCCAAAAGAGCAAAGTTACTCAGCAGTATACGGGAGACTTAATGTGCATGACGTGACGGAGACGCCATAAACTAGAGACATCTGGCTATATTATAGGTGAGGCCTATATGACCATTATACACTAAGTACTTGTTCCATTAAGAATTGTGATTGTAGACTATGACCCCGTCATAGAAAACAGAGAATAAGACTATTTCCAATTCACTACCTGGTAGTTATGGAGAGACCTCTTGGCTGGGACTAGACCGCTCCACCAGTGATATATCCACCACTATAGAAAACGTCTTGGGCGAGCCTTGTATGTGCTCCCTCCTTTACCCATAACCCACCTAGTACTAAGACATAGATAACAACTACAGTTCTTAAAAAAGTTAAGGTTATATGCAAAACTAATATGCAATATCGTAGACTTTACAGAGATTCTAGGCCGTGAACATCATCGTCACCATAACTGACCTACCTAGCAGGTATACAGGGATACCTAACTTTGGAGACATTAAAGTCTCCCACCACCTGAGGAACCAGAATGCATGATGACTAGATCACCTACTCACGGGACCACTGAAGAATGGCCAATGGAAAGGGACAAGGGTCATCACAGCCAGCGAGGACAAAAGAATACAGTGGAGCTAAAGGGCCTTCTACCCCCTGTTGAAACACCAAGGCTCTATTCATGGTATGAGAAACAACCAATCACCTGTCATGTGCCATTTATAATAAATGCTTCTATGTGGCAGATAGACTATTGAGGCCCTCTGGCCCTGGGTGCATCTCCTACCTCTGCACCATCTATAGCTACACCCCTACCAGTTAGCCTGTAGACAGTACACACACACAATACTGTAATTTCCCCCAATGTTACTTACTTTGCAGAGCCATCGGCTGCATCTTCACAATCCTCTAACAAATCTTTGGGGTTTTCACCCTCATTAACCTCCGGGCTTTCTTGCTCATGTCTTGCCGTGTGTTCCTCTGAAGTTTCTTCTTCTCCACTATGATCATCGAGTGTCCGCTCCTGATCTAAGTCCTCTTTATCCAGGTTATTTTTAGCTTGTGCCTCTTCATGTTCCCTGCTAGGCTCTTGGCCACCGACTCCCTGCTTTGAATTTCCCAGAGATGATTTTGGTGAGAAATGGAAAAGGTTTCCTATAAAATGAAAAAAGTTCTCCCTGGATTGTTTCTCACTGTCAAGTATTTGGGCGTTCTGAGCAAATTCACCATCCTTTTCCTCCTGAGGTTCTGAGATGTTATGTTGTGGAGGACTGGAAGTTTGCTCCAGCGAAACCTACAGAAAAATACAGAAAGTAGTTCATGAAACAAGTCATAATTAGAGATGAGCGAACAGTGTTCTATCGAACACATGTTCGATCGGATATCAGGGTGTTCGCCATGTTCGAATCGAATCGAACACCGCGTGGTAAAGTGCGCCAAAATTCGATTCCCCTCCCACCTTCCCTGGCGCCTTTTTTGCACCAATAACAGCGCAGGGGAGGTGGGACAGGAACTACGACACTGGGGGCATTGAAAAAAATTGGAAAAAGTCATTGGCTGCCGAAATCAGGTGACCTCCATTTTAGACGAATAGTGGATTTCAAATCCGGGTCATATGAGAATGTGAACTTTGTGACTATGAGACAGGGATAGCTGTACAGGCAGGGATAGCTAGGGATAACCTTTATTTAGGGGGGAATGTTATTAAAAATAACTTTTTGGGGCTCTATCGGGTGTGTAATTGTGATTTTTGTGAGATAAACTTTTTCCCATAGGGATGCATTGGCCAGCACTGATTGGCCGAATTCCGTACTCTGGCCAATCAGCGCTGGCCAATGCATTCTATTAGCTTGATGAAGCAGAGTGTGCACAAGGGTTCAAGCGCACCCTCGGCTCTGATGTAGGAGAGCCGAGGGTGCACTTGAACCCTTGTGCACCCTCGGCTCTGCTACATCAGAGCCGAGGGTGCGCTTGAACCCTTGTGCACACTCTGCTTCATCAAGCTAATAGAATGCATTGGCCAGCGCTGATTGGCCAATGCATTCTATTAGCCCGATGAAGTAGAGCTGAATGTGTGTGCTAAGCACACACATTCAGCTCTACTTCATCGGGCTAATAGAATGCATTGGCCAGCGCTGATTGGCCAGAGTACGGAATTCGGCCAATCAGCGCTGGCTCTGCTGGAGGAGGCGGAGTCTAAGATCGCTCCACACCAGTCTCCATTCAGGTCCGACCTTAGACTCCGCCTCCTCCAGCAGAGCCAGCGCTGATTGGCCGAATTCCGTACTCTGGCCAATCAGCACTGGCTAATGCATTGTATTGGCGTGATGAAGCAGTGCTGAATGTGTGTGCTTAACACACACATTCAGCTCTACTTCATCGGGCTAATAGAATGCATTGACCAATCAGCGCTGGCCAATGCATTCTATTAGCGTGAACTGAGTTTGCACAGGGGTTCTAGTGCACCCTCGGCTCTGCTACATCAGATTGCTACATCTGATGTAGCAGTGCCGAGTGTGCATCAGATGTGTAGTTGAGCAAAACTGACTCAGCACTGCTAAGTCTCTGCATTCGCATAGGAATGCATTGGCCAGCCTTCGGCCAATCAGCGCTGGCTCTGCCGGAGGAGGCGGAGTCTAAGGTCGGACCTGAATGGAGACTGGTGTGGAGCGATCTTAGACTCCGCCTCCTCCAGCAGAGCCAGCGCTGATTGGTCGAGTTCCGTACTCTGGCCAATCAGCACTGGCCAATGCATTTCTATGGGGAAAAGTTAGCTTGCGAAAATCGCAAACTGACAGGGATTTCCATGAAATAAAGTGACTTTTATGCCCCCAGACATGCTTCCCCTGCTGTCCCAGTGTCATTCCAGGGTGTTGGTATCATTTCCTGGGGTGTCATAGTGGACTTGGTGACCCTCCAGACACGAATTTGGGTTTCCCCCTTAACGAGTTTATGTTCCCCATAGACTATAATGGGGTTCGAAACCCATTCGAACACTCGAACAGTGAGCGGCTGTTCGAATCGAATTTCGAACCTCGAACATTTTAGCGTTCGCTCATCTCTAGTCATAATCCAAACCTTCACTACGTATATTATATACCTGATACCAAAGCAATAGCATTTACAACGTGACAGGGGATTGTGACTTATTAAATCCATATTCTATGACTACACCCAATTATTTCCTCTAAATCACCTTTTCGATGTCACCTTCGAAACCCCCCACGGTGTAATCGAAAAATTGGTGACATCACCTGGAGTTATGCAATTATTGATTCTCTAGTAAATTTCACACTGAAAGACGAAAACAATTTTTGGCATGTTATCTCTCTTCAGGTCATTGCAGATTATAATCCACATAAAGGGTCAGGCATCCGCTTCTCTATATGGATTCTAATCTGCAATTCTCTGAACAAGGGTGAATATGTCTTAAATATTGTCTCTGCCTTTCAATGTGGCCGTGTGTTGATTCATAAAACCGTATATCTCAGACTGCGGTCTCTAGTTTTGTGTATTGCATGGCGAGGGATCCTCGGAGGCGGGCACTAGAAGATCACATGGTGTTGTAGCCCTCTTAGAGGAGCAATGTTCACCATGACCAAGGATTCCTTAACTGTAAGTGGTTCTTGTGTATATGAAGATAAAGTTTATTTTCTACATTCACAGACAATAACATAATGAATACTTTGGAAATTTAATTGACGGGGTCTGACCAATGGGACCCATACAGAACCAGGAAGGGGTTGTTTGGTCCCATCAGTGAATGCGCTTAATTGTCTCTATATCTCCCATTCACAATAATGGAGTATGATAACACGTACATGACCATAAGCCTACTAAGAGCAGGGAGTGAGAACTATACTTCACATCACTTTCAGTCCCACAGATCTTATCATTTATGGGTTATTCATATACATACCAATTGAATGGATAGACAGTTCACCTAAACATGTATTTGGCGTATGGACAGAAACGCACTCAAATAGGAGAGAGGTGCAAAGAACAAAGACAAAACAGTTATATAACTATCGTATCTTTCACCTAACATTCTATTGTTTACTCCGCAATAGTTTAATTAATAAAACCATAATACTAACTCCTACTGTTATACTTCCTATTAAAATTTGGGTAGTAATCCTACTTTTTTGACATTTCTGAATAATTTCAGGATTTCTGACTTTAGTAGATGATATGTAGTAGGACACACGACTGGGGACCTTCTTCATGCTTATGAAAATCAAGCCCTGACTATTCCAGAGCTCGCGGAGCGCTCATGGCTTAATAAGACTCCACACACCTTAATGGTGGTTCTCTCCTTATGGAGTGACGATATCCCCTCAACCCTGTCTAAGTATCTCACCTCTACCAGATCAGTCCTCTCTGCGCCAAGCTGATGAGATGCAAATACATCGAAATGGCTGTCCTTGGCTGAGAAGACTGTATCTGGTATAACCCCAACATCATTGCAAACAAAGGCCACTGAGAAGGTCGGCATGATGTTAAAGGGAGCGCCCTCTATAGGTTTGTTTGACCTGGACTCTGTCTTCCTAATTACATCATGGAAGATAGACTTGCACATTCTCAGTCAGCGCCCTCTATTGGTGTGCATACTTGAGGCACTGACATCCTAATTACACCATGGAAGTCAGATTTGCATATTCTTCCCATATTCCAGAGCTGAAAGACAAATTATCTGCAAGCCAAAAACTTCCTACGCACCGTGGTGCTGACTCAACTTTCTACTAATGATTGGAATCCATGCCTTTGGGCTTGGTTGGCGAGGGTGAACCATGTCAGTCACCAGATCTCAATTACCATAAACTTAGCCATATAGTTACTGGCTACCCCTCCTCCTGCCCCATTACTAAATGGTAACTGGATCATCCTGACTTAACTCCATCCACAATTCTAAAAGTACTTGTCGATTCAACCTCAGTGAAGTACAGGTAGAAACACACCCAAACAGGGAACACATGCCAACTCCTTGCAGATGTTGATCCTCCTACTTAACAGCAGAGAATTATACAACACATGCAGTGAAAAGATAATTCACTTGTCCATTAACTGTCAAGAAAGTTGACAAGGAGGAAAAAGAAGTAAGAATCAGACCAAGGCAGGAAAGTAACTGCAAATGTAGCTGAACAAAGAAGGACACAAAAGTGGCGTAGGTTAAAATTTTGACTTTTTGACATGAGAAAACTGGTGTAAATTCATTACAATATTCCAACATGCTCAATATTGTTATTCTAGAAAAGAGAGATATTTGGTTCCACATCTGGGCAGAGACCTCACAGGCCGTGGGAGAACTGTCCACATGAGGCCGCATTAGGTCCTCCGAAAATATGATAGCTTTCTTTAAGAATTCTTTGTAACTAAAGTGAACCAGTCCGATGACTTCTGTTGCCCCGTCTTAGAGCAGGATATGATACAGGGAGAAAGGCTGAGCTCTGTGTTATATATAGATGTGTCACTCCCTCTACCTCATAGATTGTAAGCTCTTGCGAGCAGGGCCCTCAGTCCCATTGTGTGAAATGACTTTCTTTGTAATGTATCTTTCTGTCTGTATTTGAACCGTATAAATTGTACAGTACTGCGGAATATGTTGGCGCTATATATAAATAAAATGTATTATTATATTATTATTTTCCCATAAACATAACCATAAGTAAATCTGCAGATATTTAAACGTTAAACATATTTGAAAATTTAAGTAATTAAAAATTTTGTAGCTTTTTAAGGGTGCATTCCACGGAGTAAAATGGAGTGTAATTTGGAGTGTAATTTTTACACGTGTAAAAAATTTACTCGCGTATTTTGGAGCGTTTTTTTTACACGTGGCGTTTATGGAGCGTTTACGGAGCGTGTTTTTCTACACGCGTAAACGCTCCAAAAAACGTTCCGTAAACACCACATGTAAAAAAAAATGCTCCAAAATACACGTGCACTTTTTTTTACACGTGTAAAAATTACACTCCAAATTACACTCCATTTTACTCCGTGTGAATGCACCCTAAATATTTTCTCTTACCATCTTAAACTAGGTTCACACCTGTGCTCAGGCTTCCGTTCTTTGGGTCCGCTTCGGGCGAACCCTTATAACTGAACTCCAGTTTGATGAGGGACATCAATTTGTCTTTGGGGAGGAAGGGCGAACTGTGTCAAAGTTCAGCAGCAGTCATTCAGCCGTGTCTAACACAGGCGCTGCTAGGACACTCACACAAGACAACCCCTCTGATCCAAATTGCCACATGTAGCAGAGCTGAGGCAGCTTGCTCTGCTCTCCATAGGGATGTACATACAGCTGCGTTTGCTGCGCATATGCACAGATGTAGCAGAGCAGAGAAGCGAACACAGGCGGATCATCGCTAACCACATTTTGCTAAATATAAGCGGCTCATCGCTAACAACAACCAGCAGACAAAGTTGCGGGCAGAAGCTTGTAACCCTATATATCATAGAGCTCAGCTTCTCTCCTCTATCATATAACCCTATATATCACAGAGCTCAGCTTCTCTCCCTCTATCATATAACCCTATACATCACAGAGCTCAGCTTCTCTCCTCTATCATATAACCCTGTATATCACAGAGCTCAGCTTCTCTCCTCTATCATATAACCCTATATATCACAGAGCTCAGCTTCTCTCCTTCTATCATATAACCCTATACATCACAGAGCTCAGCTTCTCTCCTCTATCATATAACCCTGTATATCACAGAGCTCAGCTTCTCTCCCTCTGTAATATAACCCTTTATATCACAGAGCTTAGCTTCTCTCCTCTATCATATAACTCTATATATCACAGAGCTCAGCTTCTCTCCTCTATCATATAACCTATATATCACAGAGCTCAGCTTCTCTCCTCTATCATATAACCCTATACATCACAGAGCTCAGCTTCTCTCCTCTATCATATAACCCTGTATATCACAGAGCTCAGCTTCTCTCCCTCTGTAATATAACCCTTTATATCACAGAGCTTAGCTTCTCTCCTCTATCATATAACTCTATATATCACAGAGCTCAGCTTCTCTCCTCTATCATATAACCTATATATCACAGAGCTCAGCTTCTCTCCTCTATCATATAACCCTATATATCACAGAGCTCAGCTTCTCTCCTCTATCATATAACCCTATATATCACAGAGCTCAGCTTCTCCCCTCTATCATATAACCCTATATATCACAGAGCTCAGCTTCTCTCCTCTATCATATAACCCTATATATCACAGAGCTCAGCTTCTCTCCTCTATCAGATAACCCTATATATCACAGAGCTCAGCTTCTCTCCCTCTGTGATATAACCCTTTATATCACAGAGCTTAGCTTCTCTCTTCTATCATATAACTCTATATATAACAGAGCTCAGCTTCTCTCCTCTATCATATAACCTATATATCACAGAGCTCAGCTTCTCTCCTCTATCATATAACCCTATATATCACAGAGCTCAGCTTCTCTCCTCTATCATATAACCTTATATATCACAGAGCTCAGCTTCTCCCCTCTATCATATAACCCTATATATCACAGAGCTCAGCTTCTCTCCTCTATCATATAACCCTATATATCACAGAGCTCAGCTTCTCTCCTCTATCATATAACCCTATATATCACAGAGTTCAGCTTCTCTCCTCTATCATATAACCCTATATATCACAGAGTTCAGCTTCTCTCCCTCTATCATATAACCCTATATATCACAGAGCTCAGCTTCTCTCCTCTGTCATATAACCCTATATATCACAGAGCTCAGCTTCTCTCCTGTATCATATAACCCTATACATCACATATCTCTCCATCTATGATATCCTTGCTCTCAGGTGGGGCAGAATAAACACAGGTTTCCTCTAAACATCATACTGTCTATAAAGACTAGTTTCTTGAAGGGAGGAGGTAAATTGGGCACCTGTTCAGGACTCCATGTTTTATGAAGCCCCAATGTTTTTTCCTAGCAATACAAGCTATTGTTTTATGGAGGACAATTTTATTTTGTCGAAGTTTTGGCTGCCCAGAAACATCAGGGGCTCCAGAGACTGCATACGGCATACTGAAGTCAGGGCAGTCATTGGGATAACTGATTGATGCCAGCACATGGTAATGTGTAAATTGTGAAGCTGCACTGGCATTAGGATCAATGGTTGTATAGGGACCCTACTGTACCAAAAACATCCCCTGTTTAATATGTATAAAGGACATGTATTTTTAATAAGTTGATTTTATAAGCCTTAGACCAAATATTTAACCCACCGAATGAGATTTTCTATAAAATGAATCTCAGGATTTGTTCTTTGCTTCTCCTTCTGTACAAACAGATAAACCAATAAAAATCCAGAGCTCTTCCAAATGTAGCACTTTCCAATAAAGATAATTTCTGGGAATAATCTTACCGGTACCGTGTACATTGTGTTCAAGAGAATCTATCAAGAAAATGTTGTTATTGTGTCACCCAGTCCAGTCTTACAGCCAATAAAAATGCCAGGTATGTCCATTTTAGAAGTTTTATTGATCTATAACCCATGCTTGTAGGGACCTATGCTATGTGTGCACGAGAACTTGTTTCTGCATTTCACTCATGAACGTACCATGAACGCGATGACTGCCAAACCCCTATGTAAGTTAGTTTTTTTTTTTTCTGTCATAGCTTTAACCTTCAGTTTTTTGGCAACAAAAAAAATTGATGAAAGATTAAAGGGATTCAATCATTAAAATTAAATTTTTTGTCCCTAACACGTAGGAATAGCCTTAAGAAAGGCTATTCTTCTCCTACCTTTAGAAGTCTTCTCGGCGCCTCCGTTCAGTAGAAATCCTGGTTTACTTCGGTATGCAAATGAGTTCTCTCGCAGCAATGGGGACGGTCCTCAGTGCTCAAACAGCACTGGGGGCGTACCCAATGCTGCGAGAGAACTCCCTTCTATCTTCGCCTGGAATGGCCTCTCTCTGCGTCTTCTTCCGGCGCTGGCTTCAAACTTCTAGGCATGCGCAGTCGGCTCTGCCGTGGGGCCTCGGGCAGAGCCGACTGCCCATGCCCGCGGCAATTTTTCTGTGGCCGCTAAATTGGGAGGTTGAAGTGGCTATACAATGTAAAATAATAATCTGCCCTCATATCCCTAGGACTGCAGGCACATTGGGGTTTTGATACCTTTCTGTTCTATGACAAACTCCCCATAACTCAGGAGCTGATAATAGCCGACCGGGCCCAGAGACCTTCTAAAATTTTGCAGGCAGTACGCAAAAATTGACCATGGCAATGACAAACATTTGTAGTGTGCTTTCTTCACAGAGACTCAAATAATAGGGAGTGTTGTGGAATAGAGGAGATAGTGGCTGCCATGTAGGCACTCATCCCTAACACCCACAAGGATCAGTTGTTCGGGAACCAATTTACCCATGTGTAAATTTTTGGCATGTGGGAGGAGATCAGAGTATACAATGTTTATTTTATGCATACTCAGTGCCAAGGGGATCGGAGGTGGTTTTGGTGAAACCAGTTGGAGCTTCCTTGTCAACAGAATTAGTGTCCCAGTGACGGGTTGCTCCAAAAAGTTCCGGCATTGATTCTAGGGTAGTTGGAATTCTTTTCTCTAGCTCCACCATTCCTGAGCAATCTGAGTAATTAGCTTCCGTGCCCAATATGATGTTTAGGCTCTCTACTGTGAAGTACGAAGGAGAAGGTAGTTTGGGGCCGCCCACCTGACAATAGAGAACCTAATTTCTAAAATTCACAGCACTGATTTCTCAGGAATAGTTGGAACTTGATAAAGAATTCCAGCTCCACCCAAATTGGTTGCAAAGATTTGGAGAAGATGGAGCCCCTTTAAGGCTCCTTGGAATACCACTAGAGACCATAGTGTGGAGCTGTTTTTGTGTTTTCCGCGTTCCATTTTCTGTATATTTCCAAATGTTCTCATTTTATGTAGGACACTTACAAAATGCAGAATCAAAGTAATAAAGTGATTTAACAAACTGATTTAATGTAGTTAGATTATTCCACAATCACAAATAGCGCCGTTAATGAGGCCTGAACCATTTCAGCAAATTCTTAATTAATGGTAATTGGAATTCGAGAAGCTAGTTAAGGAAATAGTAAAAACTGGAAAATCACAGCCAGAATATCAAAACAAGAACTTAGTCTGGAAAAGAAGAAAGAGCATACAGCAAGTCACAAGGATGATGGGATACATAAAGGGGCGTCTGCTTTAAGTATATGGGTGTAATAGAAAGGGGATCCCTTATAATAAAGGGGGGTCCAGTGGGGAACAATTATTTCATACAGGCTCACAATGGGTTAGTAACATAAAAGAAGGAGTACTCACCTAACCTATCCTCCGCCGCTCCTCTTCTACCACTGCTGGGGGCCCCACTGGTCTCTACTTCCTGGTTCCATCTTCACAAACAGGAAATGCCTGCTAGGTCAATCAATGGCTGAGATGGGCCACTGGGGGCCCGGGCAAAGTGAGAGAGGTATGGGACTGGTGAGATGAGTAATGCATATTTTATACTTTTAACCCATCAAGAGAATTGTTTCCTGCTGGACAGTCCCTTTAACCTTATAGTATATGCTCTATGCAATGGCGTAACTAGGAATGGTGGGGCCCGTGGCGAACTTTTGGCATGGGGCCCCCCAAAGACTCCGACCAAATGCCTCCTGCTGCCACTTTTATGCACACACACTATTATGCCCCATAGTGGCCCCTACAACAGTATTATACCCTATAGTGGCCCCTGCACACGGTATTATGTCTCATAGTGGCCCCTGCACACAGTATTATCCCCCATCGTGGCCCCTGCACACAGTATTATGTACTGTAATACATAATACTGTAATAAGTTTGCTGCTTGGGGAAGAAGGGGTTACAGCACTGAATGTGGCATTGTAACCCCTTCTTCCCCTTCCAGCAGAAACAGCAGCAGGCAGCTGCCAGCATAGTACTGTGTGCTGACAGCCTGCCCTGCACACATAGGTTAAACTCACCAGTCTGCACTCACTCAGCACTGCTCACTCCATCCCCCGGCTCTAACTTCTTCCTGCACGATGTATCCGCCCCTCCCCCATTGCCAGGATGCAAGCTGAGGCTCTCCACCGCCCGGAACCCGACACCTTAGATGGCCTTGGGTCTCAAAAAGTAAAATTTATTTTTTATTTCTTTTTTTTTGGCGTATTAACTAGTGAGGGGGCCCGGGCCCCCTAAGGTGTCGGGCCCTGTGGCAGCTGCTACCACTGCTACCGTGGTAGTTACGCCACTGGCTCTATGGAATAACGTTGTCATGCTGGAGAATATAGACATAATTTCAGTCTATGTAATGTTATGTTATGTGACTGGGACAATCAGTACTCACTGCCTGGTTTCCCTGGCTTTAAGAGCTAATCAAAGGCAGTTACAGCAATAGGAGTTCCAATGAAAAGCAACTTATTGGTGGATATTCTGCACAGGGGTATACCCAATCCAACCAAATCCAGCAAGGTGAAGACACCCAAATATGCTTTTAATTTCTGACAATGAACCTTGATAAAAATATAATTGGTGGCTCAGGAGCTCAGACCCCTATAGTTTACAAAAATGAAGGCACATTGGCACTAAGTTTTACACTTTGGCTTAACTCTCTGTAGTTCTCTTATCTTGGAGCAATGTTGATGGACATTTATATCAATAATGATATCGTTTGCAAAGACCAGCAAAGCCTTATTAACCTCCACCACTGAAATATCACATGAAACGTGGAAGTTGACAACTTCAGATTGACGCTAGGTTCACACCAGCATCTGGACTCCGTTCTCAGGTTTCCGTTTTCTGCATGCAGAAGACGGAAACCTATCATGCCGAGTCCAGCCGTGAGCGCCAGTGAGCGTTTTATGCTCTCCAGACACTGCATGTCCGACTCTGTGTCCGGTTTAAAAAAAACGGTTTTGCCGCGGAGAGCATAAAACGCTCACTGGCGCTCACAGCCAGACACTTTTCGAAAAGATGCCGGCAGGTTTCCGTCTCCTGCCCAGTTTTGTGCAGGAAACGGAAACCTGCAGAACGGACTCCCGGGCGCGGATGAGAACGAGCCCTTACTTGTACTGCATGTTCACCTGCCATGTAAATGAGTTGCATCATGAGATGTACTGAACATTTTTCCATTCATCTCTGACCAAGCTGAAGTTTCAACTGCAAAACTAGTAGCACTCGCATCATCTGGCACACCATTGACACCACACAGTCTAAGAAAACCCCAAAATCTCCAGTGTGAGACACGTGACCTAGGACCTTAACTCAGAGGCATAACTTGAATCCCCTGGACCTCAATGTGTACATATTTACCATGTGCTATCTATAATACTGGAGTCTTCTGGTCAGGGCCACTTCAACCGGAGGGCAAACGGTGCATCTGCTCCTGGTCCGGTAGTGGATAGTCACCGGAGCGTAGGGAGGATGACATGGACTGCAGGGTGCAAAGCTAAATAAAATAACTTACCTTCCCTCTGGTGTTATTTCCTGTTGTGGAGCTGTCCTGGTCCCGTTCTATTCATACAACCTCTCTGGCGTATCATTCTCTTCCTTTATACTCCTCCGAGGCTTCAATGGGATCCCCCTGCTTAGCAGGGGCAATATGGTACGCTCTGCATGTGATTAGGAGGACACACCTCCCCAGTGGTCCTCCTCCCCCTGCTAAAGGGGCGTTTTTTGGTAATGGTACATCCCGGGCGGATTTAAACTGGGCAGGCAGCCATTTTATCCTCTCCGGCTGCCTGTCACCGACGAGTTGCCCACCCTCCCTCCCTTAAGGCAATGGATTACTTGTTGTGTGGCTGTTTTAAAAAAAAAAAAAACGTGTATGCATATGGTGAATATTATGAGTTTCTAGTTGTTTCGCTGAGGTGCTATTGGGTTGCTGTGGCAGCTCGTTCTATATATAAAAAAAAAAAAAAAAAAAAAAAGGAGTAAGGATGGATTTTGGATTGCTTAGGGGATGATCTTGTCGCTATTTTGCATGGAGTTGCTTATGGTCTCTTTTGTTTTGCAGTCAATCCCCGTTTCTTGATGTCAAGTCACAGCTGGCGTGCGGTAGTTCAAAGGAGATAAGGGCCGGAAAGGGAGTTTTACGGGCCCCCCGGAAGCGGGGCCGGGCTTAGCTCACCGGTTATTGACAATATCTCTACAGTTGTTTTGATACGGTTAAATTTGCATAAATTTGCATAAAACAGGTTATTGATAACGTAGTTAATTATTAAAGCTGTGGCCACCACTCGCCCACTTAAAAGAATCTACAGTGTCTTGTCTTTATTTCAGGTTGTGTTAAAAGTAGAGGGAAGCATGTGTAAAAGGGGTACTTCATCCCTGCAGTCTGGGCCCACTCAGCCAAGTCAGATTGAGCGTGACAGTGACACATTTCAGGTCCGTCTTAGGTACAGATTTCAACTTTATCTGTGTACTTAAGAAACACATGATTACAATAGTGAAGCACAGGGCGGTCGGCTCCATGCTCCGTACTCCATTATTCAGCCTTCGGCCGATGAGGTTTGTTGCCGGGAGGTGCGATGAGCCGCAGACATTATTACAACTGGAGCCTACAGGCAAGGCCTTAGGAACGGAAAACTTACATAAAGTAGCTTAAAATTAGTTCTTTGGTGACATTGGTTGACTTTAATAGAACAGCAAAGCGTACAGGTAATACGACCACTAAAAAGTGGCCAGGCTACGCCTACATAGAGATAGTCACCTGTTTACTAGGGAGTGGATAAAGTATCAGTCAGTATCCCCTATGTACCCATTACTCATCCACTAAAGCAGTGACCTTGGCAGACGTTGCGATGCAGGGCTGCACACCGTGCCAACGCTGTCCACAAATGGAAAATCAGCTCATTAATTCAGAGTAATGCCGCGCTGTGGGATACATCCGGTTAATCACATCACATAGTGAAACAATAACTCTGACCTGAGATAACATTGATTTGGAGAAACTCCAAGGAAAGGATGCACTTGACCCTGAGAAATGAGATCTTCTTAAATCAAAGCAGCACAGAATTGTGTCATGACCGGACCGAAACCTAAATCCTCACTCTCTTCAAAGAATCTAAAAGGTTCCTGCAATCCACATATAAGAGAATACATCTACTATAACATCTCAGCACATAGGCGAATGCAAGCATTGTCACACAGGGTTGTGTTCTCCAACAACCTTTAAGAAATTGCAGTGAACTCCAGAAACTGGAACATATAAGGATCATCTCAAGGGTTAGTGAAACTTAAGAAATGTAAAAATATATTTTATATAGCTAAAAATTATTATAGTGAAAAATAAGAGCTGTATGCCCTATGTACATATAAGGGGGTGTTCACTAGGAATTTGACCACTCACATTATGATCCATGCCGATCTCGAGAATGGGAGTCCAGTTCTTCCATCCTGATAGAGTAACAGGCTAAGCATGCACCCACCTGCTCCAATTATTCTCTATGATTGTGCCAGAGACTATTTAGCTATCTCCTTGGCTCCCATAGGAAATGAATGAAGCTGAAGGCACAAGCTCTGCCTGTCGCTTCACCAGGATGGGGAACCCAGGCCCCTGTTCTCAGGATCGGCAGATTTGATCGGTTGTACCCTCACTGATCATGACGTTATCCTCTACCCTATCAATACACGATGACTTCTAAACTTGTACAACCCCTTTAAGACAAAAGTTGATGAGTGGGAGAAATCTGATTATAGAGTAGGGAAGAGGTACTAGAACATGGTGCCCAAGCAGTCAAAAAGAATATCTAACCTGTTTTATAAAAGACAATGTATGATGTTTCTAAAAATGAGTGTACTACCACCACAATTTTTAATCTGTAAGCACCCTGAGCACGGCATTGTCTGCCACAGCACCCATTTTCACTTGTGGTCAGTGCAGATGGCCTAAGACCAAATGTGTATGGTGGTGTCCAAGATGAAAATGATTTTTTATACTGATGACCTCTGCACTGGGTAGGATTGCATACTGATAACCTATCCTGTGGATAGGTTGGGAGTCGGGCAAGCACTTCAACAGATTTCATTAGCAAGAAGAGACAACCTGATCCAGGGATCAGCCAGGACTTAGGAGGCAGAAAGTGTCAAAATGGGAGCAACGGGAGACTGGTAAGGTATGTTTGCACGGAGGAAAAGGTTGCGGAAACCTTTTTTCGCCATGTGAACATTCCGTGCCGTTCACCGCTACGGAATACTGATGCAGCATCGGCATTCTGTCGTGGCATCCCACTCCTTTGTAGGCCCGACTGAATGGAGTGTGGACTGGAGTGTGTCTCAAGCCGCGGGTGCCGCGGCTGAATCAGTCGCGGAATCCGCGGTAAGATAGGGCAAGTCGTTTCTTTTTTCCGCTATTAGCTCTTCTCTTACCTATATATATCTTAATTTCTTCTTTCTTCCATATGTAAATGAGGTTTCAGACAGCACAGGGGGCATTCCCCTGTACTGTCCGAAAACTCTCCAGCGACACCTCTGTCTTCTTCTCCGGAACGCCTCTTCACCGACTGCGCATGTCCAGCGGCCATTTTCCTGTGGCCTCTTACACGTGCGTCCGTTCGGCCACAGGAGAATGTCCAATTAAGATGCATCCGATGACCCGGCGAAGAGGCGGTGCAGAGAAGAAGACAGAGGCGTCGCTGGAGAGTTTTCGGACAGTACAGGGGACGCCCCCTGTGCTATTTGAAAACTCATTTACATATGGAAGAAATAAGAAATTCCTCCGAAACGTCGGTGTGGATCAGAAAAAGAAAGGTAAGAGAAGAATAGGCTTTCTTAAGGTTATTCCGACGTGTACTTAGTTAATAAAGGGATTCTAATGATAAAATCCATTTAAAGGGGCTCCAGAGGTGGGGTGTCACTTTAAGAATCAGATTTGATTCATACAACTATTACATACCCACAGATATGTAGAAATGTGTCATCGGCAGGAACACATTCTCTCCGTCCAAGCATCTGCCAACATGTCCTGCACTCTTGGGGATATGAGAACAGATTTCCAGGAACTGTGAGTGAGCTCGCAACAAGAGATGACTGCAGCTAATGTGTATAGATCACCAGCACGGCAGATTCTGTAATGCATTCACTGCTCCACTATGTAACGTGACCCGACATTAGCTACTGTATATAACATTACGGGGGTGACTACGAATACGCAGTAATATCCAGGACACATGCAGATATCTGTGGAGGTAATGGAACAAATTACCAAGTGGAACTCGCAGGCTGAAGCCCAAAAGTTTTTCCAAAACAAGTCCTCTGGATGATACGGAAATATCTAGGGAATTCATATCTTCTTAGAAAACAAGTTAAGCACTGAGAGTACAGGAAAGAAAGAGCATAACAAGAGGATCCTTTACTAGAGGGCTCCAATAGTAATGGCGCTAGGTCTCTGACATGATCGTAGTGTGGTCCTGGCTGGGTCTAGATGAGCTATGGAAAATCCAGACAACACAGACGTAAAACAGATGCTAAAATTATCCCATACTACAGCTGTCTGGAAACAGCCTTAAGCTGGCCATACACTTCACAGGGCGGTTTGGGCTGGCAATAGTCTTATGTGTATGGCCATCTTTAAAGAGAAAAGAGACAAGAATCTAACCAAGTAAATCCTATGTCCGTGTACTACACAATGTCTTCCCAGCTATCCTCTTGGGATATCGTTTATGACTTGTAATCTTTCATCATCTTACGCCCTTTTGACAAGACAATAGTGCTAACCACTGAGCCAGCATGCCTCAAGACAACAATGCTAACCACTGAGCCAACACGCTTCAAGACAACAGTGCTAACCAAAATGCAACCTTGCTGCAAGAAAACAACGCTAATTACTGAGCCAGCATATCTCAAGACAACAATACTAACCACTGAGCCAGCATACTTCAAGACAACAATGCTAACCACTGAGCCAGCATGCCTCAAGACAACAATGCTAACCACTGAGCCAGCATGCCTCAAGACAACAATGCTAACCACTGAACCAGCATGCTTCAAGATAACAATACTAACCACTGAGCCAGCATGCCTCAAGACAACAATGCTAACCACCAGGGGCAATATGGGGGCTCAGTGGTTAGCACTGCAGCCTTGCAACGCTGGAGTCCTGGGTTCGAATCCTGCCAGGAACAACATCTGCAAGGAGTTTGTATGTTCTCGCGTGTTTGCATGGATTTCTTCCCGTGCTACAAAGACATACTGATAGGAAAAACATTTTTACAATGTGATCCCTACATAAAAAACAATGCTAACCACTGAGCCTGAATGCCTAAAAACAACAATACTAACCACTGAGCCAGTATGTCTCAAGACAACAATGCTAACCACTGAGCCAGGATGCCTCAAGACAACAATGCTAACCACTGAGCCAGCATGCCTCAAGACAACAATGCTAACCACTGAGCCAGCATGCCTCAAGACAACAATGCTAACCACTGAGCCAGCATGCCTTACGACAACAATGATAACCATTGAGCCAGCATGCTTAAGACAACAATGCTAACCACTGAATCAACATGCTGCAAAACAACAATGATAACCAAAATGCCAGCTTGCTGTAAGATATCAGTGCTAACCACTTAGCCACCTTGCTGCAAGACAGCAATGCTAACTACAGAACCGCCATGCTGTAAGACAACAGTATAACCAGCAAGTTACCACATTGCAAGGCAACAGTGCTAACCACTAAGCCACCATGCTCCAAGATAATGGTAATAACGACTGAACTAGCATACTGCAAGACAACAATGCTAAACATTGAGCAACTATACTGCAACAGTACTAACCACTGAGCCACATTGCTGCAAGATAAACCAACCACATTTATTACACAAAATCTGCCTTCCAAGGAATCTGTAAAGATTACAGCATCAAAGTGAAGACCTATATGAATATATAATATATAGAATATATGGGATTTTCCGGATCTTCCAATGAAATGGTTAATCACTCCTTTACAATAATCCCAGTAAAGCTTATAGAAATGTAACGCTGCCAAAACAATCTAAGTATCTGGCAATTACATACAAAAACAAAGAAATGGCCTTGCACCATTGACCATGTGTAATGTGGGCGCCTCGCTGTGCCGTGTGTGTACTCTGTGGGAACTGGCATCAGCTGACTATAACACTGCGCCTATGAATGTGCCATGTTTTCCACTTCAATGAGCAATATCCCAGGAAGGCCTCGCCACAGGCCGCCTAAGACCGTGAAATATTGCTGGAAATTCTTAGACTATGGATATTACACTAGTGCATGACTACTAAGGGTCCGCAGAAACAGAGAAACACTTACACAGCTACGAGCCTGGACAACAGAGAAAGGGAGGGGAATGTATACAGTATATACATACATATAGTACACAGTATATATCTGGGCTGTAACTACGCACGGACAATTAGAGGAATACTTCAGGAAAAATAGACATGGGAGGGGGAAATTATTATTGTTGTAATGCTGGTGTTCTGGCGTAAGATGGTCGCAAATTGTCAATATTGTGAGAATTAAATATCCTGATATGGCGTCCATGTGCCAACCGCGCCACTTCTCCTACAGTGGTCATGGCTGGAATATGGGCAGAGCCCTCACCTGGGCCAAACTGGTCACCATTTACGTCACAATAAGGAGCAAGTAGTTGGCGTAGCATTTCACCCAGGCAACATGATACTGGGGGATGGGCCTAACAAATTCGGAGGTGAAGCCTCATCATGAATTAAGCATGGCCTCCGCTGATACAGGGGGCATAAATACGGACTGTGGTCTCATGAGCTTGAGAGGTCTCAGCGGTCATGTGGGGAGGGTGACATCATTACGCCAATGCTTTCCATGTGACCCCAGAGGCCCAATCGCAGGACCCAGCAGTGACCTCTGGGGCACATGACCTCAGTTGCAGGTAGAAGACGACCAAAGAGAATGGTGGAGAGAGCTAGATGGAGCAAAGATACCCAGGAGAGGTGAGGCAAGGAGAATATAAGTGTTTGTCATTTTTAATCACCTCTCCTGGGCCTCGGATTATCATATTCTGGGGTCTGAGGACACCCTAGAGTATAATAATAGCACTGAAAAGAACCCGAGGGCCGAACTTCACGAATATTTGTTGTATTTCGTGGAGCTTGTCTGAAGTGGCTTAAGGGGGATTTTGGGAATATTTTATACTGTGTGTGGGCCACTGAGGAGCATATTATACCGTGTGGGGCCAATGTGGAGCATTATACTGTGTGGGGAATCTGTGGTACATTATACTGTGTGGGGGCCACTGTGGAGCATATTATACCGTGTGAGGCCAATGTGGAGCATTATACTGTGTGGGGCCTCTGTGGTACATTATACTGTGTGGGGGCCACTGTGGAGCATATTATACTGTGTGGGGCCAATGTGGAGCATTATACTGTGTGGGGCCTCTGTGGTACATTATTCTGTGTGGGGGGCCACTGTGGAGCATATTATACTGTGCGGGGCCACTGTGGAGCATTATACTGTGCGGGGCCACTGTGGAGCATTATACTGTTTGGGGCCACTGTGGTACATTATACTGTGTGGAGGCCACTGTGGAGCACATTACACTATGTGGGGCCCCTTCACTATTCATAGCATACGTCATTTGTTTATAGCAGCCATGTGATATTATTACAGGTAATAATGACATTATATGGTCATTATAAAGCAAATGCTGTGCAATGTAAATAGTGAAGGGATGAAGAGACTCACAATTGCACCAAAGTATCTTCAAACAGCTGATCAGTAGGGGGTGTTGTACCCCACTGATCTCTTAGACTATTAGGACCCTGAAGATCACCGGTTTCCCTTTCAAGTATCTGAGATATCACTGTAGCACCCATATCCATCATGATCAAGAATATACTGTAGGGAGAGGGTAGGGGGCCTCAGTCAAGGTTTGCACCAGGGACCATAAGACTTTAGTTACACCTCTGTCTATGTAAACAAACATTACCCAAAATCCCTGGTGACACATCCAGGACTAGTTATTTAACCTGTTAAGGACCATGTGCTGTAAATGGCGGCACACGCGGTCTTGTATTTACAAAGGTCAATGTCCCCAGAGGACTTTTATAACCTTTACGAATCATATTAGGTAAAACAAAAATAAAACAAAATAACATATAAAAATAAATTTAAAAAACACACAGCACCTTTGAGTCTCAAATTTTGGGACACTGTAGGCTCTGCCTTTGTTCCATTCGCAACGCATTAAAATAGCTCAGAAATAAACCCTGCAAAGGAAAAAGGAGTTTCTATTTTTACTCACCTGTTCCGGTTCTGGAGATGAGAGATCTTCATGTCTGTCAAGGGTCAGGTCGGTGTGATTCTCTTCATGTCTGGAAGACAAAGACATTGGTTAGTGATCAGGAACTCGGCTTATCTATACTTATCTATAAGGTCAGTGATGTAAGCATCTGGAGGACTCTGAGGGCGCTGTGTATGGGGCACACAATTCCACCACAGCAAGTGTGAAAATAGACATAAAAAAGAACAAATTACAAATAAATGCTGCAAAAGTTTCAAAGTCCATTCACATATACAGGAGGATTGAAAACGTTTTGGAATATTCTGAAGTTGGCCATACACATTAGATCTCAATGAGACCATACATGAGACCATACATGTCTAAGAGGTCGTCCAGACTTCACACAGAAAAATTGGGCAATTCACCATGCCCGATCCTTTTGTTCTCAGGAATATAAGTAGCCACCGGAGGTGTCCAGCATTGTTTTTCTCTCCTCCCCCCATTTAGAACACACGCACACTTTTCCGACAGCTATCTAATGTGTATGACCAACACGTCATACATGATATAGTCCCAGTTCCCTTTCCCTCCCGTGCCGTCCATGGACACAATCCTATGTTATCTATGCCTTTCATTGTAACCCTGCCTACCTGTAATGACGATGAGATGACTGCTGAATAGTGATCTCTACAAACAGGAAGTATTATAAGGCTGCTTGGCTAGAGTGAAAACTATGATTTTAGGATTTTTTTTTAAAAAAAATACCAATATTGAAATGGAAAGTAAAAAAACACCTAACCAAAAATTCTTAAAAAAAAATTATTACCATAAAAATTAGATTTAAACAATGGATCATTCTGTCTTGATACATTTCCTTGTAGAACTGCGCAGTCTGTATTTCCTAGCCTGTACTTTGCGGCCCTATATGAAGGAGTGGTGTTGTGTAAAGCCTGGACGTCGGCTATACATAGTATGGTTATCACTGTGGAATTCGGTAAAATGGAATCTGACGGGTTTACTGCTCTGATAACCTCGGATGACCTCATTAAAACAGAAGCTGGTTTCTCCCAATTTACAAACAAGCTTTATCACCCGGCCGCTCCTTGGTTTCTATCTTTTTTCTTTAGGACTCTAAGAAACAGATCATTATTGTGAAACTATTAAATGCAGGTATGCAAAGAAAATATGTAGAATATAATGGTCAAGGTGACCCTACCCCTGGCGGACTCTCCCCCCTATACTCCTTATATATGCACACTTGGCGTCACAGAAAAGAAGTGAGAGAAGAGCGGACGAAATACTGACACGTGGAATATTGCAAAGTGCTATACATAGGAGAAAATGTAAAAGTAGTTATTTAAAGGGGTCAGGATAGATAGGCTATCAGTATGTGATCTGTGGGGGTCTGATACCCAGATCCCGCACAGATCAGCGGTTCTGGCAGTCTTCAGGTGTTGGAAGGTGCTAGTGGACTTGCAGCATCCATCCTATTCATGTAATAAAGGCCACATTGTAATTCCCCAGAACCACCACTATACCATGGACAGGGCTGCTACTTTTCCCATCCACTAGCAGCTTATGGCACTCAGAAGCCATAGGATCAGCTGATCTGTATGGGGTCTGGATGTCGGACCCTGACATATCACATACTGATGACCTGTCCTGTGGAAAAGTCTATTTGGGGCCAAACAACTCCATTCAGTAATTTGGTTTGGTTCTATATGAGTTTGATGCATGTTTATAGGGAGGTCAACTAAGTTACCTGTCAACTGAATGAGGGGTCAACCAAAAGGTGTCTCCTGTTTATGAGCATCTCTCACTATGGTCCAGCTGGAGAAAGCTGAGTACACTGCCATATAGAATGACGAGAGTGTACGAACCCATACTTGGCCTACTGCTTCATCTGGATGGGGGAACAGGACCACCAGCTTCATGATCAGTAGGGGTCCCAGCAATAGGACCCCCACAGATCATAATGTTATCCCCTATCCTATGGATGACATTATAACTTGGGCCATCCTTTATCCAGCCTGCAAAAACAGGAGTTAATCTAAGCAATCTGTTGCATGTTACACAATGGTACCGAAAACTACTGCTCGGATTCAGCTGTATCTAGTGCTCGGAGCTGAACCACTATGTATCCAAGGGCAACATGAAGAAACAATCATGGTGCCAAGATGGCATACAGTCTTCTCAATTCCAGGCATTTACGAGGAAATGTCACAAGGAATTAAAATGAGTTTGTAGAACTTCACATCTGTTTTTCATCTTGGATAACATTTCTCCTTCCGAGGCGAGAGACATGAAGCGAAGGTGCCCGATTTCCTGACCCACCCATGTAATGAACGCTGAACATAAACATCCAGTATGGAATTCACGGCCCTGTCGTACCATGTGAGTCACTATGTAACCTCTCCAACCGTAGCTCCAGGTAAAAGGTTTTTTCCGGTGTGATTGTGTAACAGTGTTGTTCACCGTGTGATGTACCATACTACCCTGAATGTGGCTTGACCACATTTCCTCAAGACAACAACAAAAAGTTGTAATTATTTGCCCTTGATGGTAACTTATGAAAACATTACAGAGAGATTATTTATATATACAGTGAAACTGCTTCAAGAAGACCATCCCATATTGTATTAAAGTGGTCTGACCCCAGAATCAGAGGATATCAACCCAGCGCGAAGACAGACAGGTTAGGGTCACCTCAAGATATTGCCAAGATATTGCTGTTTTTCTCAACATGGACACAAGCTTTTGGATCAATGACAGAAACAGTGATATATCGGCAACGGAAACAAGATTTGATTTGGGTGACCCTAACCTATCTAGGGAATGGGTTTGGGTGACAAATTCTGGGGGGTGGTCTTCTCAAAGAATATGTCTGATGTAGATAATATATGGTGGAACTAAAATCTATCATAGGAAACGTGGCCTTTGGTCTTCTCAAAGAGGTGGCCTTTTGGAGAAGTTGCATTTTTGTTGTATTCTCTTCCACACGATAATCCTCACCAAATCTGGAAAGATTTCACCTCCAATGCGTTTAGGGGAAGTCTTTGTAACCCTCTTTATGGGCACCCATGCAAATTTTTGGCCATATGTGGAAAAGATTCATTCCTGAGTAGATTCTGGTAGATTCTTCTAGCAGATTCCACATGGAAACACACAGATAAGCTCAACTAAGGCTAACCCTTGGGTATAGATCAACTACATGTGCATGGCAAAAACATGACCTTCAGCCTTGCTATTCTACGTCAGATCCTGTTGTACATATACATCCGTTACGACTATGGTGAATCTGTGACATATGAACATATACAAAGGGTAGTACGGGCTTCATACACTGTATCCCCACAAACCAGAAGTGGTGGTCTGGCCTTTATCAAACTCACCTTCTAAAGGTCCCTCCATTACAGTGGTGCAGGTCTGTTCCCAGGGTGTCTAGTTCCCATTGGACAGGAAGCGATGACATCATACTTATGGGTTCAGCAATCATATGCCATTACCGCTGAGGTCAATGAATGGTTATGTAACCGCACCGAACATCTGACGTCATCACTTCTTTACTTATGTGGATCTCAAATTCCAGGAACCTTACCTGCACCACTTGTGTCATCTTTGGTTTTCTACTCTCTGTCCAGTTTTGTCAGACACCCCTTAAAACTAAAGCTGTTAGTAAAGTAAAGTACCAGACAATGTAAAGTAAAGTATTCTGGCAGTGAGGCCTTGTAAGATTTAAGTCACGTCTAGGTAAACAGATGAGTCTTAAGTTTGTTGTTAAATATTTACCATGACTGTTCCAAGACTGAATAAACCAAACAGCCCGGAAGGTAATGGCGGACAATGCCGAGCTGTCAGGGGACAATAGATGTACACAGGGTTGTACTAATAATGAGAAGAGGTTTTATTTTATGCAGGTTTTATCTTACTATTGAGACTACATGATACAATTCCATTGGTGGTCGCCGGCAGAACTATTCTATGAACAACTGTTCAGTATGATTTCGGTATTATTTGTCACAGTTGTCAAGGTCTGTTTGCTGTTAGTAAATATGACTTTCTGCGCTAAAGGAATTTTCTAGACTTATGAGAAGTTTTAAAAAAAGACTTCCGTTGCTTTATGTTCCCTTAAAGTTCCGCAAATACGCTCCTGCAATCTTTCCAGGGTCCCGTCTGCACACACAAAGACCCTCCCTCTCCACTCCACTTACCTTCCCCTGTAAAGTGACATTGTCTCGCCCACCTTGTTACCTTCAAAGAGTGATTTCATTTGAAATCTAATAAGAAACTGTTGCTGTATTGCCCCCAGTTTGGGTGAGACTACAAGCTTACTAGACTGGAACCTGATCGTACCGAGTAGCTTTCCATCCTGTTTCAGAGAGAAGGTTCAAAGTTTGGGATCCCCTTCTAAGATGCCTTAAAAGGAGCCTGGCACCTGAACCCAACATTTCAACAGTGTTTTCTCATTGTAAATCATTGCCTCTATTGTTGAGTAACTGCTCTTTGGAGCAACAAGGGCATTGCCATTGCTCCAAAGAGGTAAGCAGCAACAGCCTTGTTGTTACAGCTCATTTGAATATTGACAAAAACAGCAAAAATGGTGATACCTCGGTAACAGAGGCAGAAAATCACAAGGAGAAATCACTATATGATTCAAGTAATCCTAACCTATCTATCTGCAGGGCTGGGGTTATATGTTGGTTCTGGTGACACTAACCTATGTATCTGCAGGGCTGGGGTTATATGTTGGTTCTGGTGACACTAACCTATGTATCTGCAGGGCTGGGGTGATATGCTGGCTTTGGTGACAGTAACCTATCTATCTGCAGGGCTGAGGTGATATTCTGGTTCTGGTGACACTAACCTATCTATCTGTAGGGCTGGGGTGATATGCTGGTTCTGGTGACACTAACCTATCTATCTGCAGGACTGGGGTGATATGCTGGTTCTGGTGACCCTAACCTATCTATTTGCAGGGCTGGGGTGATATGCTGGTTCTGGTGACACTAACCTATCTATCTGCAGGGCTGGGGGGATATGCTGGTTCTGGTGATAGTAACCTATCTATTTGCAGGGCTGGGGTGATATGCTGGGTCTGGTGACACTAACCTATCTATCTGCAGGGCTGGGGTGATATGCTGGGTCTGGTGACACTAACCTATCTATCTGCAGGGCTGGGGTGATATGCTGGGTCTGGTGACACTAACCTATCTATCTGCAGGGCTGGGGTGATATGCTGGGTCTGGTGACGATAACCTATCTATCTGTAGGGCTGGGGTGATATTCTGGTTCTGGTGACCCTAACCTATCTATCTGCAGGGCTGGGGTGATATGCTGGTTCTGGTGACCCTAACCTATCTATCTGCAGGGCTGGGGTGATATGCTGGTTCTGGTGATACTAACCTATCTATCTGCAGGGCTGGGGTGATATTCTGGTTCTGGTGACCCTAACCTATCTATCTGCAGGGCTGGGGTGATATCCTGGTTCTGGTGACACTAATCTATCTATCTGCAGGACTGGGGTGATATGCTGGTTCTGGTGACACTAACCTATCTATTTGCAGGGCTGGGGTGATATGCTGGTTCTGGTGACACTAACCTATCTATCTGCAGGACTGGGGTGATATGCTGGTTCTGGTGACCCTAACCTATCTATTTGCAGGGCTGGGGTGATATGCTGGTTCTGGTGACACTAACCTATCTATCTGCAGGACTGGGGTGATATGCTGGTTCTGGTGACAGTAACCTATCTATCTGCAGGGCTGGGGGGATATGCTGGTTCTGGTGATAGTAACCTATCTATTTGCAGGGCTGGGGTGATATGCTGGTACTGGTGACACTAACCTATCTATCTGCAGGGCTGGGGTGATATGCTGGGTCTGGTGACACTAACCTATCTATCTGCAGGGCTGGGGTGATATGCTGGGTCTGGTGACACTAACCTATCTATCTGCAGGGCTTGGGTGATATGCTGGTTCTGGTGACACTAACCTATCTATCTGCAGGGCTGGGGTGATATGCTGGGTCTGGTGACACTAACCTATCTATCTGCAGGGCTGGGGTGATATGCTGGGTCTGGTGACACTAACCTATCTATCTGCAGGGCTGGGGTGATATGCTGGTTCTGGTGACACTAACCTATCTATCTGCAGGACTGGGGTGATATGCTGGTTCTGGTGACAGTAACCTATCTATCTGCAGGGCTGGGGGGATATGCTGGTTCTGGTGATAGTAACCTATCTATTTGCAGGGCTGGGGTGATATGCTGGTACTGGTGACACTAACCTATCTATCTGCAGGGCTGGGGTGATATGCTGGGTCTGGTGACACTAACCTATCTATCTGCAGGGCTGGGGTGATATGCTGGGTCTGGTGACACTAACCTATCTATCTGCAGGGCTTGGGTGATATGCTGGTTCTGGTGACACTAACCTATCTATCTGCAGGGCTGGGGTGATATGCTGGTTCTGGTGATACTAACCTATCTATCTGCAGGGCTGGGGTGATATCCTGGTTCTGGTGATACTAACCTATCTATCTGCAGGACTGGGGTGATATGCTGGTTCTGGTGACACTAACCTATCTATCTGCAGAGATAAGGTGATATGCTGGGTTCTGGTGACAGACTCTCTTTAATAGGGCATATGGATAGGGTTTTACTCCATGATGAGACAACCCCTTTAAGCTACAATGTTGTGCACTAGTACATTAGTATTGTACAAACTATTTTTCACAGACACGTGTGGTTTTTGCGTGTATCTTCTGGCTTATGAAAGTGATTATTTCTACATTTCCTCATACAACCCCGGAGTAAACACCGTTTTGCAGATCTTGGCACACGATGTACACTATCATTTATTTTTCCTTCCTATTAGTCTTCAGCCTGGTTTCTAATAGTCTATATTCTGATATTTATCCCCATAGTCTATACCGATAATTCTATACTTTGTGGACAGCATTATACTTAATAGACCGGCTCGATATTTATGGCCATCTATACAACATTTCCAGAGTACTATAATAGAGGAAAAATCTTTGCTTTTAAGAACTTAATCCCGGCCGATGTCCTGGACATCATTTCTAAAATAAACTGTGATGATTCCTCATGCATTATAGATGCGAGCTTTAAGCTGCTTTTAATTTCCACTGGAGAGTAATGGCGATATCGGATCTCATCCGTATTTTCAGGGCACATAGGTAGAGTCTCGGTGTCATTCATATTTAATATACTGGAATAGCACTCATAGAGCCGTCTTATCCTTCAAGGATCTGTCACTGCACTTAAAGAGCAAGGAGGAGATGACAATTCATATGATATATGACAAGGCTATACAGACAGATGTCCCGATGTGTGGCACGTAAGTGAGTCTCTCTGGGTCTCTATGAGAAGTATTTCTGGGAAACCGTTCTATAATGTTATGTATCATTAACCTTGTATACATTATTACTGAACCACAGGCCCAATAGGGGGCACACTTTGTTTTATGAACATATTGGATCGATTTTTGTTTTATTAAAGGGAGTCTGTCACATCCAAAAAGCTTTCCAAACCAATAACAGTGATATACAGAGGTTTTTAATAGGAGCAGAAACATACCTTTGTGACCATATACCGATTCTAATATGGATAAGCAGACCAGCCAGCACGTGGACCAGCCGAATTTGGCTACAGACAGGTGTAAGTGCTCCACCTCTTCTCTGGAGTCTCTTCCAACCCTTTAGCCTGGATTGACATTTTGAGATTCTGAGTGTGTAATGGCTGTGCGTAGCCAAATCCGATCAGTCAGATCGAACACCAAAGGCACCTGATCCATATTGGTTTAGGACATGGTTTGGACCTTGAGGGGGCTGATTCTGCTATGATAACTCACGGCAGAATCAGCGCTGATAAAAAGACTCCCATTGACTTCAATGGGTTCCATTTTCCACACGGAACACATTGAAGTCAATGGGAGTCTTTTTATCAGCGCTGATTCTGCTGTGAGTTATCGTGGCAGAATCAGCACCACTTTACTCCATATGAGTGCCCCCTAAGGCTGAGGCCCCACGTTGTGGAAAGGCAGCTTTTTTTTTATGCAGATTTTGCTGCAGTTTTTCAAGCCAAAGCCAGGAGTGGCTTGAGCAAGTGGTAGAAGTATAAAAACTTCCTAAATATTCCTCATTCCTTTTGTAGCCATTTTTCACTTTGTCTCAAAAAAACCGGAGCAAAATGTGCAACAAAAAACGCAGTGTTTCCGCAATGGTGGGGCCTTGGCCTTAAGTATTTCAGCATTGTTGAACTATCCTATTGTAATAAACAGCAGATTGTGGACCCGATGTGTTACCAAACCGATTTGACTTAGGGTCACCTCTAAGGGCGTTATCTAAGCAGGCTCCCCAGCATTCACCCTTCAACTCCCCATGCAGGCACCTGAACTTCATTTTGAGGAGTCTTCTAGGTCGCTACCTTCTGAGGTAGACCCCATGTATGGAGAAGCTGACCAAGCAGGTCAGAAACTATGTTGCAAGGCACCACAGAATTTGGCCAAACGTGTAGTGGGAACACAGGTACCAAAGAGGCTCGATCGGAGGCCAGGTCTAAACCAGGAATCCAGGGAGGACATCCAGACATGGCGGAAGTCCGAGGTCATAGGTAGCAGAGATACAGTCGTAATGGGAGGACATACTTGATCACACAGTAACCCAAAGGTCACATGTAGCAAAGGCTTTGTTGAGCCACATAGGCCACAGAAACCCAAAGGTCACATAGAGAAGACATACTGCAGAAGCCCATAGCCTGTAGAAACCTGAAGGTCACAGGTAGAAAAGTTATTGCAGAAGCAATTAAGCCGTAGAAAGTTACAGGTATGAGAAGTATTCCAGAAGCACATAGGCCCCAGAAACCTGAAGGTCACAGGTAGCAAAGGAGCTCCAGAAATTACACCGTTCCAAATCCACCAAGACTTTTTGATGGCCATGTCTGGCCAATGCATTAGAAGCCCAAAACCCACGGACAGCAGTGATACAAACACGACAGAGGAAAATGCATGTTCAGATAGGAACCAGAAGGTTACATCACATCTAGCAGAGATATTGCAGGAGCTTGTAGGCCACAGAAACCTGACGATCAGAGGTAGCAGAGGTATTGCAGAAGAACACAGGCCACATATAGCAGATATACAGAGATACAAGGCAGAAGGACAAATTGTTCACAGAACTACAGAAATAGCTCCGGAATCAAACAGGGACAAGACATACAGACAGAAGGACAGCATGCATCCAAACAGATGATCATGGAATAGACACATTACTCAGCCAGTGTATGGCTAGAGAAGCACACGTATATACACACAGGTCCTAATATTCAGTGGTTTAATAGATATAAGATATTAATATATGTCCTTGATTCGTCCTCCTGTGTTGACGCTTTTTATGGTCTAGACACTAGATTTTGGCCCCCAGTCAGACCAGTATCAATATCAGCAGAATCTGCC